>NC_066555.1:3322097-3339597 GCF_024679095.1 Eriocheir sinensis | reverse complement strand
ACACACACACACACACACACACACACACACACACACACACACGATTCCCTCTCCCTCTCTCCCTCCCTCCCTCTCCCTCTCCCCCCTTCTCCCCCCTCCTCAGGTGAGCCCAACACCTGGGGTAATTACGCCGACAAATTACACGAACAGCGGCGATTAATTAATAACCCGAGACACACCAGGAAAAAAAACGAAGGAAGGAAAAAGAAGAAAAATAAAAGAGGAGCAACGAGCCTATCGATTTGCTTACGTGGCCGTGTGTGTGTTTGTGTGTGTGTGTGTGTGTGTGTTTGTGTGTGTTTTATGGTGATAGTTCGTTCATAGGAAACACACACACACACACTTTCACACACACACACACACACATTAAGAGTCATTATTCCCTAAACTCTCCGATGTTCTCTCTGAATGGAAGGAAAGAAAAAAGAGAAAGGAAAAAAAAAAATCTTTCCGGAGAGTGCAGGAACGGGAAGAGGAGGATGAAGGGAGGGAGGGAGGGAAGGGAGGGAAGGAATTAGAGGAAAGAAGGTAAGGAGGGTTGGAGGGGAGGGAGATACGGAGGAAACAGACGATATACTTCCCTTGTTAGCTTGGGTCATCAAGAAAGGAAGAGAAAGGAGGGGAGGAGGAAAGGAAGGAGGGAGGGAGGGAGGGAAAGTGAATGGGGACGAAAGAGGAAGAGGAGGTAAAAAGGCATAAGAGGACTACAAGTTTAAGAGGTTCTGGAGAGAGAGAGAGAGAGAGAGAGAGAGAGAGAGAGAGAGAGAGAGAGAGAGAGAGAGAGAGAGAGAGAGAGAGAGAGAGAGAGAGAGAGAGAGAGAGAGAGAGAGAGAGAGAGAGAGTGTTAGCTCATCTCTCACGCCGGCAGAGTAATGAGAGAGAGACAGGATGGTTGTTCACTTACTGGCAGGCGAAGTGACGAATTACCTCACTTCGCTCCCTCCCGACACACCTTATTAACACACACACACACACACACACACACACACACACACACACTCACACTGACGTAACTAATTTCATTTCTCTACTTCATCTTAGTTAATAATTACACAGTTTTCTTTAGTGGTTTGAATTCATATACACTGAAAAAAAAAAAAAACGGTGTATCTGACTTATATTAATTTGTAGTTTAGTTTAGTTTAGGCTTCGTGTGTGTGTGTGTGTGTGTGTGTGTGTGTGTGTGTGTGTGTGTGTGTGTGTGTGTGTGTGTGTGTGTGTGTGTGTGTGTGTGTGTGTGTGTGTGTGTGTGTGTGTGTTGCTGGGATGAATAATGCTTAATAAACCTGAATTATGATTACGCTTCACTACATTAATTTTATTTAGCGCGCAACTCTTTTATTATGGAAGGGAAATACAGAGTTAGTTAATGAACGGCCAAGGCAAGGTCACTGAATACGAGTTAAGGGAAATATTTAAGCATTACTAAATACACATACACACAACGGCAATTGATAAAGATAATTCACAACATTAAAGTCACTCAATGCTCTATAATACTCATCCTTCTCTTTTTCCTCCTTCTCCTCCTCCTCAATGAATACAAGTTAAGATGACTGTTAAACGTCACTAAAAATACACACAGACAAGCAGGTAATTAAACTACTTCACTGTATTAAAATCACCCATTCCACTGCTTATTATTACTTCTCCTCCTCTTTATCTCTTTTTCCTCCTTTTTCTCTACTCTACTCTTCCTCGTCCTGCTCGTCCTCCTCCTCTTCCTACTCCAACTTTTCAGGACCCACACCACTCAAATCATTAGCTCCATCATCATCACTGCCTCCATCACCATCATCATCACCATCATCGTTCTACCTGGCACGTGGATCACCGGTGTTTTCATATCTATATCCACGTCGAGGCCTCACCTTGACACGCATCCATCTCGCGGCCGCCACACCTCGAGCCCACACTCCATCACACCCTTCCCATCCGTCTTCCCCTCAATCCGTCCTTCCATCAGAGTCTCCGGGAGCGAATTGATGGTTCCGATGATTTCTTTCTCATTTTTATCTCTCTTCACCTTTCTCTCTCTCTCTCTCTCTCTCTCTCTCTCTCTCTCTCTCTCTCTCTCTCTCTCTCTCTCTCTCTCTCTCCTCCTCCTCCTCCTCCTCCTCCTCCTCCTCCACCTCCTCCTGCTGCTCCTCCTCTTCCTCCT
The DNA here is from genome assembly GCF_024679095.1 of Eriocheir sinensis. Lineage (NCBI taxonomy): Eukaryota > Metazoa > Arthropoda > Malacostraca > Decapoda > Varunidae > Eriocheir > Eriocheir sinensis. The sequence goes on along the minus strand of NC_066555.1, from coordinate 3,337,436 downwards.
TTTTCTTTTGGGTCTCTTTTCTTGACACCTCTTTCAACAAACCTAACTTTTATTTCCTAGGTCCTTCCTCTCCCCACACACACACTCCCTCTTTCTCTCTTTACCTCCTCCTCCTCCTTCTCTACCTGCCAATACCTTCCCTTACCTCTCTCCCTCCCCCTCTCTCGCTTCCTTCCTCCTCACCTTTTCAAAACAGCCCCGGGAACATTTCAGCTCAAAACTTTCCGCATCTCCCTCCAATTACTCAGCGTGTCATTATAAGTTGCACAAACAGTACCTTAACGATGGGGCTGGTGACGGAGAGGCGTAGGAAACGGAAGATGGAAGGGAGATGAAGGTGGAGGTGGCGGGGAAAGGAAGACGAAAGGAAGATGAAGTGTGTGGGATGGAGGAGATGTGGTGTGGAAAAGGAGAGAGTTGAGCAAAAGGAGACGATGAGGAGAAAAATGAGGAGGTATTGAAAAGGAGAGACAGAAAAGGAAGGAAAAACAGGATAAATGTAAAACTAGAGGTCTGTGTGTGAATGTGTGTGTACGTGTGAGGTGGAAAAGAGGGAGAGAGGAGCGAAGGAGGACGGAAAGTAGGGAAGGGAAAGAAGGGAAGGTTAAGGATGAGAAGGAGGTGGAAGGGGAGGAAAAGAAGGTGAATTATGGGGAAGTATTAAAGAGAGGAGATTAAAAGGAAAGAAGAAATATCACAAATGAAAAAAAAGCGTTGTAGTGTTTCGTAGAGTATAAGGAAGGGGAAGACATGGAGGAGGAGAAGGAGGAGGAGATGGAAGAGGGACAGGTGGAGAATGGAAGAATATGAAAAAGGAAAGATGGTAAGGAAAACAAAACATGTAAAAATAAAGATATTGTGGTCTGCGTGAATTGTGTGTGTGTGTGTGTGTGTGTGTGTGTGTGTGTGTGTGTGTGTGTGTGTGTGTGTGTGTGTGTGTGTTATAAGCGCCGTAAATAAGAGAGGTAAACGACCCACGAAGGAGGCAGTTTATCAATCTTTACGCGGCTAATTTTCGCCTTTAACTAAGTGTCTTCCCTCCACTTATCTCCATCACCTTGCTCTCTCTCTCTCTCTCTCTCTCTCTCTCTCTCCCACACACACACACCCACACCCGCCATTTTCTTGAACCATTTTTTTCCCTCACCAATATCTCCTCCTCCTACTCCTCATGCTTTCTCTACTATCTCTTCCCTCTCCTCCTACACTTTCCATTTTTTTTAATTTCTTCTTCCGTTTCTTCTCTATTTTCTCATTACCAACATCTCCTGTTACTCCCTTTTTTCTATCCATCTCCTCCTCTTTGTTTTCCTTCTGTTTGTTTTCCTTTAAAATTACATTCAAACTCTCATTTCCCATCGGAGCTTCAAGACATTCATATATTTTCTGAGATTCCCCCAACTAACATTTTTTTCACTCCGCTCTTTTCTCTACCATCTCCTCACCCTCCTCCCTCTCCCTTTTTCCTCTTCTGTTTCTCCTTTCCTAAAACATTCGTCTTTATTTCCCATCGGAGTTTCAAACCAATTCACAGGTCCCATTACTCCCATCACTTCCCTTTAGTACCATTACATCCACTTCTAAAACAGCCATATCCTCCCATAGCACTAACATTTTCCGTTCTCTTCCTATCCTAACAATCATCCATTTTCCCTCTTCCGTCCTTCCTGTCCCAATCCCAAGTCACTTCCATCGTCCATTCCATTACTTTCCGTTTCCCCCTCGTTTCCTCCTTCATAATTTCCCCATTAAACACAATAACATTAAGAGGGCGGAAAAATAAATGGGTTTAGCCGGCGGGCGACGCTGCAGCTGTAAAGACTCACGAAATAAGAAGAAAATTAAGGAATAAGAGATTTGTGTTAGTTGTGTGCTAAGGGTGGGTAGGACGAGGAGGAGGAGGAGGAGGAGGGAGGAGAAGGAGAAAGAAGAAAAGGAGGAGCAGGCAAAGGAGATGAGTGGGGAAAACGATAAAGAGGGAAAGTGGCAGGAAAAGTTGCAGGAAATGGAGGAGTAGGAAAAGAAAAAGCTGTAGTTCGGTGCGGAAAAGGACAAGAAAGAGGAAGATTAGAAAGAACTAAAGGAAAAGACGTCTGAAGGAAAGAAGAACGAATAGACAAAGAGAAAGTAGGACAAGAGTAAGAAAAAGAGGAGGATGAAAAATATATGCAAGTTTATAGGCGTAGTGGAGCTGGGAGACGAATAAATGAAACGTGGCCGGCTGGAACCGTAGACTTCTGCAAGAATGTATGTATGTGCTATGTATTCTCTCTCTCTCTCTCTCTCTCTCTCTCTCTTGGCATTACATTCTCCTTTGTGGTGTTCTTTTTTTTTGTTCCTACATTCATTTTCCCTCCTCCTTCTTTCTTGTCTAGCCTTTTGTGTTCGACTGTCTCTATGTTTTCCATGCTTTGAAGATAGACAGGTAGATAGACAGAGGGATATAGGGATTGATAGACAGAGAATGAGGGATACAGAGACAGAGAAAAGGAAAAGAGGGGAAGTGACAGATGACAGAGGAAGGAGAAAGAGAAAAGGGAAGAAAAGAAGGAATAAAAAGAGCAGAAGTAGTATGCTGCAAGGAGGAGGAGGAGGAAGAGGAGAAGGAAAAGAATAAGACTGATGGAAAAAAGTGAAATGAAAAATAAAGGAGGACAAAAACGAGGGAACAGAGAGGGATAAAAAGTGTATGCAAGTGTATTGGTGTGGTTGAGATTGGGAGAAAAATAGAGACAAGTTGTGGAGTTATGAAAATCAGTGCATTTAGCGTAAATATAATGTGCTACTCACTCTCAAACAATACTCCAAAACAAAACACATATTCCAAGCTTTTCTGTAACTTCCTTTCTCTATTTTCTTTACAGCTCGACAAAACAAAAGAAAATGTGCTTAATTGTTTTTATTTTAATTTTTATGCCGATTTTATTGTTTCGAAGTAATCTTTTTATCTATCTTATGTCCTTATGGTCTCTCTCTCTCTCTCTCTCTCTCACATACAGGACACAAAACGTTTCCTATCTTTAAGGGCAAACGAAATTTTCTCTCCATTCCCTCCGATTTACTTCACGACGCTCATCCCCCCCCCTCCTCCTCCTCCTCCTCCTCCTCCTCCTCCTCTTCCTCCTCCTCCTCCTCCTCTTCCTCTTTACACTCGCCTGCTCCTCAAAAGTTCCTCCCTCAGTCACCTCGCTTCTCCTTTAACCTAGTCATCCTCAAGGGTCTGTGGTGGTGGTGGTGGTGGTGGTGGTGAGGATGGTTGTCGTGATGTGGTGGTGGTGGTGGCGATGTTGTTTTTGGTGATGGCTATTGCGTTGGTAGCTGCTTTTGGTGGTGTCGATGGTGTTGATGGTGAAGATGGGTGTGGTGATGGAGATGGTGGTGATGGGGGTGTTACTAACGGGGGTTGTGGTGATGGTTGTTGTGGTGATGGTGGTGGTGGTGGTAGTGGTGGTGATAGTGATTGTGGTGTTGAAGGTTATGGTGGTGGTGGTAGTGGTGGTGGTCTTGATAATGGTGGTTATTTTGGTTGTGATGGTGATAGTTGTAGTGATGATTCTGCTTGTCTCGTTTATTCATTGTTTTCTTTTTAATCTTCTCCTTTAATAACGTATCCTAGACTTGTATGTTCTTTTCAGTACTTGACACAGTTAATTCCTCTCACGGCTAGTTATGAATCACTCACACTCCTCTGTTGTTGCTAAATTTGAACCATAACTATCTTTCTATTGTTTCTTTGGGGCCATAATCCAATTTCAGTGCACTGTGTATGACTTACTGAATACACTAAATCTGTCCTTTTGTCTCCCCATGAAAGGACAAGTTACTGATGCTGCCGATCCCGCTGCGAGAACCAGTCAGGTCTATTCCGTATTTTATGTTTTGGCTCTAAGTAACAACACAAGAGTGGCAATTGTGGCTCTGGTGGGTAACGTTATCCTTGGTAGCGACACTAATTCAAATTATCGTACTCATTTTGCGGTAAAGGAAGTAGATACACGAGCTAAATATAAATGAAATATGATGCAATTAATACTGAGCAATCTTTCCTTCACAGTCAATAAGTCTAATAAAGGAGGATACGAGACTGAGTGATCCAGTTGAGCTTCGAAGGTGTCTTGGTACTCCCTCGTTTAAGTCCCAAAAAGATAAAGACGAGGAATTAATAACCAGTAGACTGTTTCGTATCTTTACGTTTTAACATATTGCCAGCGCCATCTATCTTCCAACGGTAAATACTTGCACAGTGGCCCACATACTCACACACACGCCCCCTCGCTCTCCCTCTCTCTCTCTCTCTGCCTTCACCTTTAAAATGGACCCGGAAAGTGTTAACAAAATGACTGTGTTGCATCTGGTTTGCCCCTCCCAACACGGCGCGGACCTACAGTCAATTCAGATTAGCCTGACGGATTAACTCCTCCCCCTTTTCCCCTGCGGTGCATATGATTGGTTAGCGTGATGGATGGACGCTCCCCCCCCATCCCCCCGGCCTCCTCCTCTTCCTCTCTTCTCCCTGCCTCGTTGCTCTCTTCCTCCTCCCGTTTTCCTTTCCCCATTTATCTCCCTCTTTTCCAGCATCCCTATCTCTCCTCAATTTACTTTCTGTCGTTCCTCTACTCCTTCTCTCTCTTCCTTTCCATCCTTCATCAGTGTTCCAGTTTCATTTTCCCCGTCTATCCTTCTCTTCTCCAGCATCCTTTTCTTGTTTCCATCTTCTCATTCCACTTTCTGCTCTTTCTTTCCTCCTTCCCTTCCGTCCCTCTCCTCTCCACTCTCCATCAATTCCAGTTTCCTTCTCTCCTTGTCTATCTTCTCATCCCTAGCATCCCTCCCCTCCTTTTTTCGCCCTTCCCAGTCCCCTTTCAGCCCTTCCTCCCTTCCAGTTCCGTCTCCCTATCCTTCCTCTTCCCCTTACGTGTCCCTCTCCTCATCCATCCAGTTCCTCTTATTAAGCATCTCTTCCTCCCTGTTTTCACTCTTTTCATTCCAGTTTCTGCTTTTATTGTCCCCTTTCGCATCCTTTCTCTCTCTTCATCTCCCGTCCTCTCCCGTACCCCGATTAGTGTGATTGGTGATCGATGGGCTAAAAGTAGATTTGCTCGCCATTCGTTGCGAGGAAAGGTAAACGAGAGGTAGGAGACCGAGGCATCACGGTAATAGGCGAAAGGTGAGTGTTAGTGATCTATTCTCTCTCTCTCTCTCTCTCCTTCTTATTTTCATTCTTCTATCTTTTTTCGCATTTCTTCATTTACCTTTTCTTTCTCTACCTTATCCTCATTTTCAACATCATATTTAACGGTTTTATTTCCTACTGAATTTCAATATCAGTCAAATACCTTTACCTTCCTACCTCTTACTTCACCAAAACCATAACGATTTCTACTCTACCTTTGCTCCACCGATTTCTTTTCTTTCTAAAGTTTCCCTCTCCTTCCTCATTTCCTGGTCCACATCATCCATCCTTCCTACAGTTTGAGTATCACATTCAATCATTGTATTTTCTATTGTATTTCACTCTTATACAAATACCTCCACACTCTCCCATCTTCTACGTCGTCATAGCCCTCATCTCATCCCTATCTTCTCTACTATTTTCTGATTATGTTTCCCTCGTCTTGTTTCCTCACGTACCTCTTCTTTCTTCAACATTTCCTCATTTTCAGCATCACATTCAAGGATGATATTTCACTCCTATACAAATACCTCCACAAACTCTCTTCCTAAAACAACACAACCATAATCTCGAGATATCCCTTCCTCCTCCTCTCATAATTTTTCCACATTTTCTTCCCTTTCAATTACCCTCCCGTCCGTCTGCCTTCGAACGCCTCAAGAACGACCTCGAGCCACCTAGCCAATCAGCGCAAGGAAGAATGACGTCACGACCATTGGGAGCAGGAGGCTGCGTCCGAATCTTTGCTCTCTTCCCCGCCGCTGCCGCGCTGCCTTTTCATTAGTCTGCCTTCAAAGTGTCAACATGGAGAGCAGAAAGCACGAAAAAGGGGCACAAAAACATCAAAGCCTTCACTTACAAAGGAAAATTGCCAATCAGTCTCACACTTATTTGTTCATCAAGGAAACTTTTTTTTATTATCATTGTAGTTTTTGGCGTGTGATTCTTTTTTTTTACTTTTCCTTCTTTTTTTGTGTTTTGTGAATTGAGAAGTTGTGATTGGTTTCGTTTCCTTGAGCTTATCTAACGAGAATTTATTTTTTTAAGTCTGCTTTTTTTCTTCTTCAGAACTTTTTGTTTTAACTGTTTGACATCCATCTCTGCATCCATTTCTATTTATCTCTCTTTTATTCCTTCTTCCTTCACTCTTATCCTATTCGTTTTCTTGTACTAACCCTCCTCTTTTCCTATTTGTCTTCCTCTTTTTCTATTTATCCTTCGCTTTTTCTATTGCTTTTTATTTTTTCCTTCTTAGTTCATGCTTTATCTCTTTCTTTCCTTCTATTCATCTTCCATTCCTCTTTCTTTAATCTAATGCTTATATCTTTTCATCTTCATCTCATTCCTCTTTCTTTCCCTATTCTTACCGAGGACAAGTAGAAAAGAAAACGCAAAACAGAGTAAGAAAAACGAGCCGAATTGAAAGAGGAAAGAAAACAATAGGCATAGAAAGAAAGGAAGGAACGAGCGAGCGAGTGAGTCGGGAAGAGACAGAGAGAGAAAGAGCAACAAGGGCCAGCCAGGTACAGGGAAAGAGAGAGAGTGAACAGGGGACGGGAATATCGCTACAGGGGCCGGGGTGAATATTGCAATAGTCTCCAACAGGAAGGTTCAATATTAATGAGAAATTCGTAACTCCGCCGCCGGTCCCAGAGTTTAATGCCAGTGAGCGAGGCTGAGCGAGAGAGAGAGAGAGAGAGAGAGAGAGAGAGAGAAGCACTGCGGGGGTTAGATTGGCACTGTACATTATAAAAACGGGGTCATGAGGTCATACGGGCAGGTCACAAGGGTCAGGGAAATGTTTTAGGCTGATTAGATAGAAAGGAAAGAAGAGCTCACAAAAAAATTACTTCATGATTCGAAAGATATGCAAATTTTAACACATGAGAGAGAAACACGAATAAACACGTTGGAAACACTTTGGTATGCAGTGAAAAAGAATCAGTATTCAGAAGATGCAAGTTAAGATTATACGTTGGAAGGTAACTCACAGATCCCTTGAACGACATTTACACGACATTCTAAATTAAATAGTAAAAGCAGGAATGTCATAAAATTAATACGTAAATAAACAAAGTACGACAGCTAAACAAAATACAAAGCCCTCAAAAATAACAACCACTGAATCACCCAAATGAACGAGTTGAAAAAAAAACAAATAAACGAGAAAAAATCACGCCATCTGAACGGAGAAATAAATGATCAACCACCGAGTGTTATTGAACGTAAAGAACAAGAACAGCAACTGACGTCCGGGCTCGCTTGACGCACACACCTTTAATAAGAGAACACCTGGACGCCCCGTTAATGATCTCACCTCACTAAGCCTTTACCTGGACCAGCGACAGTGAGTTCGTGTGTTTGTGCTTGCATTGAGTGGTGATAGTGGGTATTGGAGGGGTCGGGTTGGTTTAATAGTAGTAGTAGTAGTAGTAGTAGTAGTAGTAGTGGTAGCAGTAGTAGTAGTAGTAGTAGTAGTAGCAGTAGTAGTAGTAGTAGTGAGCATTCATAAGAAACAATACACAGAAAAACAGAAATACAATCATCACCAACACACTCACCCACACACACACACACTCACACACATACCCCCTACACACACAAACCTCCTCCCCTCCTTCTCTCTTCCTCTTAACAACCCCCAACACAACCCCAACTCGCCCTTCTCCCCCATCCCTCTTCATGAAATTTCCGAGTTTGTGATTGGGCAACAGCGGGAGGGCGGTCACAGTGAGGAGGGGAGTGGACCAATCGGAGGGGAAGAGGGGGAGGGGGATATGGGGGGGAGGGGGGGGAGGGTGGTAGTGGTCGTTGCTTTAGGTAATAATAGCCACTCGACTGGACTTTTGTGTGTGTGTGTGTGTGTGTGTGTGTGTGTGTGTGTGTGTGTGTGTGTGTGTGTGTGTGTGTGTGTGTTTCCCCAATCCTCCCTCCCCATGCTCCTTGATATAACCCCGTCCACCTTCCCCATCCTCCCCATCCTCCCCACTCCTTCCTCCCCTCCCCCCTCCCCCCTCTGAGTGCATATATGGCTCCGTGGGGCTTACTTAAGTGGTTCTCTATTTTCTTCCTTCTTTCACTACTTCTCTTTGTCTTTCTCTTCCCTTCTTCCTTTCTTTCTTTCATTGTGGCGTGTGTGTGTGTGTGTGTGTGTGTGTGTGTGTGTGTGTGTGTGTGTGTGTGTGTGTGTGTGTTCTCAGTTTCTTTGTTTGGTTGGCTGGTTGTTTATTTGGTTATGTCTCCCCTTCTCTCTCTCTCTCTCTCTCTCTCTCTCTCTCTCTCTCTCTCTCTCTCTCTCTCACGGGGAAATAAGAGCGTGGCTGATGGCTCGCTTTTCATCGTAAATAATGTTTTCATCAATAAATTCTGGCATAAGAGGGAGACAAAGATTTCCTTAATGTGAGCAGGAGGAGGAGGAGTAGGAGGAGGAGTAGGAGGAGGAATAGGAAGAGCGAGAGGAAACGGGAAAGGAGGAAATGGTGGTGATAGAGAAGAAAAAGAAGAGTGGAAGAGGAGATTTAGGAGGAAGAGGAAGAGGAGGAGGAGGAGGAACAGGAGAAGGAGGAGGAGGATGTTACGTCTTTGTTATACATTACCAAGAAACATAACAAGAGCTTCACCATCACCACCACCATCACCACCACCATCATCACCACAACCACCACAACCACCACCACCACCACCAAAACTATCCATTTCTCATCACACAAACAAGATATCAATTCAACACTTTAACAAAAACCTTAATTCTTTTCCCCATTCTAAATCTCTGTATCTTTATTTAAGTAGATAGATTACTGTGAGCAAACAAAGAGAGAAGAGAGAGATCGGGACAGACACAGACAGCCAAACAGAGACATAGACAGACACAGACAAAGCCATGCAAAATAACAGGGACAGGAAATGTTCAAGACGAGGAAAGGAAAACAACAAAGAAAGGAAGGCAAGAAATTCGGAGTGGTAAAAGTGTAGAAATATAAAAGAAAGAATTGAAAGGATGAAAATAAAGAAAGAGGAAGAAAATAATGAAAAGAGGAAAATATTAAGGAAGAAAAAGGGAAGAGATTGTTAAAAGAAAGAAAGAGAGAAAGGAAAGCAAGAGGAAAGAATAGGAAAACAAAAGGAAATGAGGAAGAAAGAGGAATGAAAGAGGATAAAGGAACGAAAGGGAAGAAGGAAATGTAGGGAGGGACAAAAAGGGAGAAAGGGAGAGAAAGGGAGAGTGAGGAAAATTGTGAAGAAAGTAAAGGAAATATGAGAATATGAGAAAGAAAAAGGGAGAGAAAGAGAGAAAGAGGAAGGGAGATGAGTGCAAAGAAGAATAAGGGAAGAGAGGGAGAGAGAGAGAGAAGGAAAGAGAGAGAAGGAGAGAGAGATAGGAAACGGTACAGTCAGTCGCTCCATGACCTAACCCTGAACTTTGACCTTTCCTGCAGGAGGTCATAAACTCTCTTTCTCTCTTCCTCTCTCTCTCTCTCTCTCTCTCTCTCTTCTTGTCGATCCTTTCCATCCATCAAGTCGAAGTAAATTTTTCCTTTTTACAAACACACACACACACACACACACACACACACACACACACACACACACACACACACACACACACACACACACACACACACGAAGAAAAGGTATTGCTGTGATCTTTCTTATGGATTCGACGAAACCATTTTGCGAGTGGGTATTGTGTGTTTTTTGGGGGGCTCTTTTTTGTTAGTGGCGAGGACGGCGAAAGAATCTTGAGAGGTAAAAAAAATATATATACACACACATACCGACGACCAGCAGGAGCAGCAACTCGAATTACAAGAGAAAGACGAAGATACACTCCTTTGTTCGTCTTTGTCCTACCTTGTCTGTCTGTGTGTAGAATTGCTTGTCTGTGGGTCTTTCTTACTGGGTTGGGTGGAATCTTTGTCTGTCTGTCTGTCTGTCTGTGTGTGTGTGTTTGTTTGTGTGTCTGATTCTCTGTTTGTGTTTTCTTCTTCTTTCTCTCTGTTCTCGTGTTTATTTCCTTTGTTTCTCCTATGTTTCCTATTTCTTATGTTCCTATTTGTTATTTTCTTTCTCTCCTATTCTCCTTAGTTTTTTTTTTTTGGTTTCCTATGTTTCGTGTGGTTCTATTTGTTTCCTCCTATTGCCTATGATTCTCTCTCTCTCTCTCTCTCTCTCTCTCGGCACACACACAGGGAAGGCAGGGCAAGGAACCTCACTTTTCTTATTCAAACAGACAATCTCAACTTTTCCTTCCCATCTCAGTCTTCTCTCTCTCTCTCTCTCTCTCTCTCTCTCGTCCACCGTAATACATTATCAATAAGGTTATGGATTAATCGTATTATTATTATTATTATTATTATTATTATTATTATTATTATTATTATTATTATTATTATTATGACCGCATATTCTTGTTTACTTCATCCAATTTGTGTTCTAAGGCTCCCTCTTCCTCCTCCTCTTCTTCTTTTTCTTCTTCCTTGTTCTTTTTCTCCTCCTCCTCCTCCTCCTCCTCCACCTGCATGTCCTTCTGTTTTACCTTTTCCTCCTCCTCCTCAATCTCTTGCTCTTTCTACTCCTGTTCTTTAGCTTCTTTCTTCTCCTCTCTCTCTTTGTCTTTTTCCTCCTCCTCCTCTTCCTCTATCTTAACCTTGCTTCATTTTTTGTTTTTATAATTTTTCTTCATCTTGTCCTTTTCCTTGAGATCTATTTATCCGTCTGTGTATAATTTTTTTGTCGTATATCTCAATGTTGTTGTTTTTACTATTCTTTTTCTCTTTGGTCTCGTTTGCTGCGTTTTTGGTGTTCGGTGACTGCTCTTCTATACTTTACTCCTCTTTACGTCTTTCTCCTTCGTTTCCCTTTTTTTTCCTATTTCCATTCCCTTCTTTACTTTTCTCTCCGCTTCGCTTCCCTTCTTTTCCTCTAAACTTTCAATCTTCTAGTCTTCCTTTCATTCGCCTTTTTATTCTTCTTGATGTTTTCTTCTCGTCTTTGTCCTTTCTCCCTTCGTCCTTTCCTTTCCTCCTTGCATCTTCTCTTCTTCATTCCTTATTCACTATCCGCCCGAAAGGTTCCTCAGTATCTTGTATGTATGTATTCCTTGCTCTCAAATTTTTAATCCTCCTTGCCCTCCTCCTCGTCTTCCTCTTCTTCCTTATCCTCCTTCCCTTTTTCGTCTTCTTCCTTGTTTGCTCTTTCCTTCCCTCTCGTCTTCAGGTCATCCGTATCCTCCTCCTCCTTCATTTCTTCTCCTTTCTTTCTTCCTTCCTTCCTACCTTTATTTCTCCTCTTTCTCCTTCTTTCTTCTTCTTCTTCTTCAAATGTTTTATGTCTGCATTCTCATCACTTCTATTCTGTTCTTTTAATTTTCATTCTCTTCTTAGTATTTCTCTTTTTTTTGATTTCCAAATTTACATGTTTTTTTTTTATTCCAAAACAATTCTCCTCTTTACTCTTCTCTGTTCTTTTCACTTTCTTTATTTCTCTTCACGTTTATCTCTGTATATAGACATTTAATTCTTACACTTTCTCCTCCTATATTCTCCTATTTATTTTCTTCCTCTTTATCAACCTCCTATCATTCCACAACCTCATTATTATCTCTTTTCTTTTATCTTTCCTTATTTCGTCATGCTCATCCTCTTCGTCCTCTCTTCAATTTCCTCTTCAATGTTTATCTTCACAAATTTCAACTTCTCTTGCCTCCTTTTTTTCTCTGATTTTTTTTTTCCCTCCATTCCCTACGGCAACTTCTCCTCCTCTAGAGCCACCACAACCTCCTCATCTCTCTCTCTCTCTCTCTCTCTCTCTCTCTCTCTCTCTCTCTCTCTCTCTCTCTCAAGGGCCAAAATATGCTGATTCGGCCTCGGTCTGGGTTAGTGTCCATCTCGGCGCCGCTTGGAGACTTCTGATTGGCGCTCGCAAGGGCCAATCAGCGGCCGAATTTATGGGCGGCGGGATGTAAACACAGAAGGAAGGACGAACGTGATTGGTCAAGGCGTGGCGAGTGAGGAACAAGCGTCCTCTCTGATTGGTTGAAAGCCGAAATGGTTCAAATCGCTCATAGGGTGGATGGATGGATGGATGGATGAAGAGGTTTATGTGTGTGGAGGAGTAGGAGGAGGAGGAGGAGGAGGAGGAGGAGGTGGTAAGTAGTAAGGGTTTAAAAAAAAGTAATTCCGATGGTCTTTTTTGGTGTGTGTGAGTGTGTGTGTGTGTGTGTGTGTGTGTGTGTGTGTGTGTGTGTGTGTGTGTGTCACTATTCCTAAATTTTCATACATTCTTAACCTTTGCAGGGACACATCTTTCTCCTCCTCCTCCTCTTCCTCCTCCTCCTCCTCCTTTGCCTTCTCGAGATATTATGGTCTTCCTTCCGTGTATTTACGAGGAATCTCAGAAGCCCGGAAAGGAGGAGGAGGAGGAGGAGGAGGAGGAGGAGGGAGAGGAGGTACGACATGATGACAGGCGTGGGAATGGAGGAGGAGGAGGGACGGAGGATAGAAGAAATAAAGAAGAAAGAAGGAGAAAGAAAGAGAGGGATGGAGAAACAACGATAGGAAGAGGAACACGAAGATAAGAAAGAAGAAAAGGGAGAAAGAAAAAGGTATTGAAATGTATGAGAAAAAGAAGACATAGCAAAGAGAAGGATAGTCAAAGATGAAAAGAAAAGAGGTGGACAGAAAAAGATGGAAAGTGGGAGGGAGGAAGAGAAAGAAAAGGAAGGAGAAATAACAATAGGAAAAGGAAAACGAAAAGAAGGAGGAGCAGCTGAAAGGAAGAAAACGATATTGAAATGTATTAAAAGGAGAAGAAATATAAAGGAGAGGTAGATAGACAGAGCTGAAAATACAGAAGGAAAAGAAGGAGAAAAAATATGATGAAAAATAAGGGATGAGAGGGAGGAAGGGGGAACTGAACTAATTTTAGGAACCAAGAGAAAACGGGTCGCTCACCTCCCGGAAGAAAGGGAAACTCGCCTATTAAAGGGAGAAACGAGCGAGAAACAACTTTCTGGGAGATGTGAGGGCGACGAAATTAGTTAAGGAAGTGAAGAGACAGTTAAGAATAAAGAAGAAAAATTGGGCTAACTACTTCTCCTGCTGCTGTTGATGATGATGATGATGGTGGTGGTGATGATGATGGTGATGAGGATGATGATGAAAATGATGATGTATGCAAAAAGAGGAGCTTACACACAAAAGTACAAACACACACACACAAACACATACACGCACACACACGCACAAACACGCAAACAAATACATATAAAGAGAGAGAGAGAGAGAGAGAGAGAGAGAGAGAGAGAGAGAGAGAGAGAGAGATGTGAGATGGAGATGTTCCTGGTCTTGTTTAGGGTCTCTCTCTCTCTCTCTCTCAGATGCACCTATTCTCTAGATATTGTTCATTCATTACATTCATGCATTCATTCATTCCTTTATACATACATACATACATACATACATACATACATACATACATACATCAGCAAGGACAAAGTAGGCACACACACACACACACACACACACACACACACACACACACACACACATTTATACACACATACATATGTACACATCAGACATAATTTCCATGCTCTTATTTTTTGGGCGGGGAAACTGAGCCCGCTTTAAATTCGTAATGATGTGTGTGTGTGTGTGTGTGTGTGTGTGTGTGTGTGTGTGTGTGTGTGTGTGTGTGTGTGTGTGTACGTAGGCCCAAATGTATGTATAAATGTACGTATGTATGTATGTATGTATGTATGTGTGTGTGCGTGTATGTGCTTCTAAGCGAGGAACTGGAGTCACAAACACCAAACAATCACAAACACGACGCGAGGATCTGACAAACAAACTTACTATTCACGGACAAACACGCGAGGCGGCTGTTTGTTTTCCATTCACACGGCAAACACCTCGGCCCCTCCCATGCTCTCCCTTTTTTCTTCCCTACACTCTCCCTTTTAATACATTTCTGACTCTCCTTCCCCTTCCTTCCTTTTCTCCCATTTCTTCCTTGAAACGTCTAACTTCCTTCCTAATGCAACTTTTCCTTTTCTCACTTTTCTTTATTTTCAAGCTTTATTTTCCTACCTATTTTCTCTTTTTCTCTCTTATTCCATTATTGCCTTCTCCCTTTTTATTTTCTCCCGTTTTCTTTTCAACTATAATTTCCATCTCATTCTCCCTTCTCTTCTCCCTTTTACTTCGCTTCTGCCTCCCTCATTGTGCTTCTTTTCCTTCTCTTTTCGTTCTTTCAGCGTCTTAATTTCCCTCTTCTTGTTTTCCTTGCCTTCACTCCTCCCTCTTGCCTCTTTCCTCTTTTTCCCATCACCTCCTATCAGCGCCTAGCCGGCTATTTCGTTTTTTTTTTTTTTGTTGCCCTTGAGCTGTCTCCCTTGCTGTAAAAGGAAAGATAATCTGAAGGTACCTCTATTCTATTCAATGTTTCCTTACCTTTAATACTCTTCTCCCACTCCTCTATTTTTCAACGTTTTCTTTTCCCCTTTTTTATCCTTTTCCTTTTTTTCCTCATCTTTTTCTTCTATCTTCAGTATAGGTATCATCATATTAGGTTAGTAGTTTTTTCTCCCACACATTTCCGTATTATACCTTTTAAAAGTCTTCACATCTACCCAATACTTTTATCTTCTTATCTACTCTTTCCACTGTTCTATATCTTAAGATCCCTCATTTTCAGCGTATCAATATTGGGTCTGTAGGTTTCTCCCTCACACTTCCTTATTATACCTTTTACAAGTCCTCACATCTGCCCAATACTTTTATCTCCTTCGCTTTTTTCTACCTCTGCGCGGTGTCTTGAGATCTTTATTTGAAGGGAGCGCCAGCAAGCCTCGGCGGGTAATAAAATGCCTTCTAATTAATGGGAGTTCTATAACGCAAAAGACAATATTTATTCCACCCTCCTCTCGAGGCTTCGTGTGTATATATATATTTTAGGGTAAGGTATAATTTTTCCCTTTGGTGGGCCAGAATACCAATAATATCTGCTTTTATTTCCCAGTGCTCACGGGATGATGAACCTGTATATTTGTTTACCTATGATATGTATGTGGGTTGTTTGCTTGTAATTCGTAGACATGTGTTGAAAATAAAATGATATACTGAAGAAAAGAATAATTACTTGCTCTCTATATCAGTCTCACCCCT
>NC_066555.1:3304597-3317097 GCF_024679095.1 Eriocheir sinensis | reverse complement strand
GTCTCCCATTCAGTACGTTCCAACCCTTCACAAACTCCTCCTTCCTCTCCACCTTTGCAGCGCTGGCCTCTTCCTCGCCCTCCTTATCTCCCTCACTATCATCAAATACCATCTCATCCCTCCACCAAGCTCTCTTATCCCTCCTCACCTCTCCCTCGCCCGCCTCTCACCTTACCTTGCATTACGTCACCCATTGTTCTACTCTCCTCCCCTTGACGCTTGGGTCTGCTCTCTCACTCTGCCTTTTGGTCTTCCTAATTCTCTTTCTCTGTCCTCTTTATTTCGCTTTCACTTCTTACTTTACGTTATCTTACTTTTTCACTCTGTCTCTTGTTTTTCTGTCTCCTAATGTTACAAGTTTTTTTTCATTTTCCTTCCTTTAACTCCCTTTATTTTCCTCTATTTTCCATTATTTTCTTTTCTTTCCCATTCGTTAATAATTTTAGTCATTTTCTTGACATTTATTTCTTGTTATCATGTGTTTTTTTCCTTTCCTAACCTTCATTCTTTTATCTATCCTTCCATTTTATTTTATTTTCTTTCCTACATTGACTCAATTCCTTTCTCCTCCCTTCCCTTCCCTTTCCATCCCTTCCTTACCTTTCCTGCCTTCACTCTGTCCCTCATTTCCATCCCTTCCCTTCCATTCCTTCCTACCTTCACTATACCCTTCATATCTCCATCCCTTTCCTTCCCTTCCCTTTCCTGTTTTCACTCTATCTCATTTCTATCTCTTCCCTTCCCTTCCTTTCCCTTTCTGCCTTCACTCTGTCTCACCTCTACCTCTTCCCTTCCCTTCCTTACCTTTCTTACTCTCCTATCTGTCCCTCGTCTTCATCTCTTCCCTTCCCTTCCTTCCCTTTCCTATACCTTCGCTCTGCCCTTCAAGTCTCAGTCTCCTGATAATATTGACTTCTCATTCCTACCGTCCTTCCCTCCCTTACCTCTCCTTCCCCCTCCCCCCAGGCCCTGATGTCCCCTGGTGGCCCCGCTCCTTCAGTACTCACAGCTGCAGCGCCTGACGACCATACCTGAGGAGCAAACAAACAAACACATTAGCGACGGCAGTAAACAAGGGACACAGGAATTTATAACTCCTCTTAAGGGGGTCATTTCACCTCCTCTAATAGTATTCATCACCAAAAGAAGGAAGAGAGGGAGGAGTCAAAGGAAGATGGGCTAGAAGGAGGAGGAGGTGGAAGAAGAGGAGGAGGGCACAGGAGTTAAGTTTCCCTAAGGAGAAAGAGGAGAATTAGGAGAAGAAGAACGGCTACCAGGAAATGGAGGAGGAGGAGGAGGAGGAGGAGGAGAGGGAGGTTGGTGAGGAAGATGAAAAGGAGGATTAAGAGAAGGAGGAAAAGGAAGAGATGGAATACGAGAAGAAAAATAAGGATATCAAGAAGAGGAGAAGGATAAGGAGATAAAGAAGGAAGAGAAATAGAAAAAGGAGACACAACAGAAGGCGTAATAGAAGGAAGAACAGGAGAAAAAGAGGAAGAGGGTCATTTGATAGACATTACATTCACTTAACAAAACAACTTAATATATAAACCTTTGCTATAAGTACAACAATAAAATTTGAACTGTTTGTGAAAGGATTAAATACAGAAAAAAACACTAGATACATAAAACTCAATCATATTCATAAAACAACTCTCACCTAATGGAAGCCTCTCCGTTCTCTTACCTGAAGCCTGTTTATCGCGACACCGTGAAGAAATCGGCTAGTCTGATCATTATCCTACCTGGCAATTATCAACCCATCATTCATATCGTGGTGATTAGTAAAGAAGATTTGACTGCGATTTTTAGTTTGATCTTTGTGAACGAAAATAGTATACGAAGAAAGCGTTTTAGAGATTAGCAAGAAAGGAAAATAAAAACGTATCAGGTTATACAATGTTCTGAGCACTATTTTGTTAAGTAGTTTAGCTTAAGGTGAAGAAAAAAATACCCCAAAAACGTGTTATGGGCGAATGTAAAAGAAATATAAATGTCTAAGGGTTGTATAAATTTCTTAACACTATTTTTTGGGGTTTCTGTAACAATATTCTGGATGCTATTTCTTTTGTCGTTGTAGCCAGAACAGTCTGTGCATTGTAATCATCATCTGAACAGCCGGCAAGGGAAAGATCATGATACGTAATAGGCAATGCTGAATATTTACTACATCAGCGACCCCCCCAAAAAAAACTTACACCCACGAGAATTTAAATTGCAAAGCACTACTAATACAATTTACCTGGCCTACCTGACCCCCCCATCTCTCTCTCTCTCTCTCTCTCTCTCTCTCTCTCTCGATTAGAAAAACAGATAAATAGGAAGATAAAATAGACGTATAAACAAATAGAGAGAAAGATTGATTGATAGATAAATACATAGGAAGATAAACATACAGATTGATAAGAGATATATAGATGCTTTACCTCTCTCTCTCTCTCTCTCTCTCTCTCTCTCTCTCTCTCTCTTAATCTGTCTTTATTTGATTTATCAGCTAACGACCTCCCTTTTCTTTTTCCCTTCCCTTGTTGACGCAGCAGCTGATCACCTCCGTTTTCTTCGCCCTCCTAATGCCAGCGTGGGAGGGGAGACTTTAAGGAAAATTACCCTGGCTTAATTTAGGACGCCTGCACCCCGCTCTCTTTCCCTCTCTCTCTTCCTCTCGCTCTTCCTCCCCTCTCCGAACAAAATAGTTTTCTTCTTCTTCTTCTCTCTCTCACTCACTTTAGGTCCATTCCTCCACCTCTCTCGCTCTCATATATCTCCTGGGAGAGAGAGTGGGGCGTGGCTGGGAGAGAGAGAGAGAGAGAGAGAGAGAGAGAGAGAGAGAGAGAGAGAGAGAGAGAGAGAGAGAGAGAGAGAGAGAGAGAGAGAGAGAGAGAGAGAGAGAGAGAGAGAGAGATAGAGAGAGAGAGAGAGAGAGAGAGAGAGAGAGAGAGAGAGAGAGAGAGAGAGAGAGAGAGAGAGAGAGAGAGAGAGAGAGAGAGAGAGAGAGAGAGAGAGAGAGAGAGAGAGAGAGAGAAGAGGGCTTGAGGACGCGAACATGACAGTGAGAGGATGAAACATGAAGACAGGATTTTTCTTTCTCTCTCTCTCTCTAACTTTATGTTCCGAAGAGAATTTCCAATCTTCCGTTTGCCGAAGCGTTGCCTCGGGGAGAAGGTGGGGTGGGGTGGGTGGGGGGGGAGGAGAGAGAGAGAGAGAGAGAGAGAGAGAGAGAGAGAGAGAGAGAGAGAGAGAGAGAGAGAGAGAGAGAGAGAGAGAGAGAGAGAGAGAGAGAGAGAGAGAGAGAGAGAGAGAGAGAGAGAGAGAGAGAGAGAGAGAGAGAGAGAGGCAGAGGGAGAGGGAGAGGGGAAAATTATGAGAAGGTAGGAAAAACGAGGGGGAGAGAAACGAAGGTAGAAGGGAGTTGATATTGGAGGCAAAGGAAAAAAAAGGAGGGAGAAAGGGAGGAAATTTGATGAAAGAAAAAAACTAGGGAGAAGGATAAAATAGAAGGAAATAAAAAGGGGGTAAAGAGAGGGAACATAGGAGGGGAAAGAAAGAGGAAGGAGAAGGAAGGAAGTTAAAACAGAAGGGAAGAGAGATAAGAAGAAAAGAGAGAGGGAGAAAAAGTGTTTAAAACAAGTATCATGTTTTTCTAATGTTATTTTCTTGTTTTAAAAGTCATTTGGGTATCGTTTCACAGTAGTAATAGTAGTAGTAGTAGTAGTAATGGTGGTAGTAGTAGTAATGGTGGTAGTAGTAGTAGTAGTAGTAGGAGTAGAATAAAAAATAGTAGTGTTTGATGTGTTTTCGCACTGATACACACAAACACACGCAAACATGCATACCCCTTCCCCCCAACCCCATCACAAACACAAGGAACACAGTGGAAGGGGAGAAGGGGAGAAGAAAGGGAGAGAAAGGGAGGAGGGAATTAGTAGGAGAGGCGGGCAAGGGCAAGGCGAGTGGCTATTCCTACATCTGGCTTGGTTTTGTGTCGATCCAAGTCACGGTCCGTTTTCGTCTATTCCTGGGCACTCACGGCGATCACAGCCCTGGCCCTCTTTGTTCCGCGACTACGAGAAGCTCAACCACGGGGGAGGAGGAGGAGAGAAGGAGGAGGAGGAGGAGGAGGAGGAGGAGGAGACGAGGAGGAGGAGAGGGAGACGAGGAAGATGAAAAGAGAGAGAAGCAGGAGATAATGATGAAAGGACGAGGAGAGGGAGACGAGGAGGAGGAGGAGAGGGAGACGAGGAAGATGAAAAAAGAGAGGAGATAATGAAGAAAGGACGAGGAGAGGGAGACGAGGAGGAGGAGAGGGAGACGAGGAAGATGAAAAGAGAGAGAAGGAGGAGATAATGAAGAAAGGACGAGGAGAGGGAGACGAGGAGGAGGAGGAGAGGGAGACGAGGAAGATGAAAAAAGAGAGGAGATAATGAAGAAAGGACGAGGAGAGGGAGACGAGGAGGAGAAGAGGGAGACGAGGAAGATGAAAAGAGAGAGAAGGAGATAATGAAGAAAGGACGAGGAGAGGGAGACGAGGAGGAGGAGAGGGAGACGAGGAAGATGAAAAGAGAGAGAAGGAGGAGATCATGAAGAAAGGACGAGGAGAGGGAGACGAGGAGGAGGAGAGGGAGACGAGGAAGATGAAAAGAGAGAGGAGGAGATAATGAAGAAAGGACGATAAGAGGCAAAAGATATGAAGCCAAATAAAGAGGAGAAGAAAGGAGGAGAAAATCATACGGCAAAAGAAAGTAAATTGACAAAAAAAAACATAAAATAAACATCGCAGAAAAAAACAAAAACAAAACAGGGAAAAAAAAGAGTATTAGGCGGAAGAGGCAGTGAGTAGACGACGAGGAGGAGGAGGAGGAGGAGGAGGGGGAGGGAGAGGAAGAAAAGGAGGAATAAGTAAAAAAAGAGAGAGGAAGGAATCGGGCGGCTGACAAAGAGAGGCAAAGATATGAAGAAAAATAAAACAAGAAAAACATAGAAAAATATAAGTAAAAAACAACAACAACTAACAAAAGAAGAAGTCGCAAAAAACAGCCAACCAACAAACATGATAAAACGAGGTAAGAAGACGACGACGACGACGAGGAGGAGGAGGAGGAGGAGGAGGAGGAGGAGGAGGAGGATAGGCCACAAACGACAACAATACAACCCACTATTATTCGTCGGTCGGGGAAGAGGGGCGACAAAGGAGGAAGAAGATGCCTGACACACACACACACACACACACACACACACACACACTGCACGGGGAGAGAGGGGCAGGATGGGGAGAGCAGGAAAGGGAAAGGATGAGAAAGGAAGGGAGGGGAATGGAAGGGAGGGGAAGGGAAAGGGAAAAGGAAGAGAAGGGAAGGGAAGGGAAGGGAAGGGAAGTGAAATGAAAAGGATAGTAAAAGTAGGAGACGGAAGGAAAGTGCGGGAAAAGGATATTTGGCGAAGGGTAATGGAAAAGAAAGTGATGGAAAGGAAAGAGAAGGGTTTTTGAATAGCAAGAAAGAGGAAAGGCGAAAATAGAAAGGAAGGGAAGGGAACGAAAATAGAAGAAAGTGAACTGAAGGAATAGGGGGATAAAAGAGAAGAATGAAGAGAAAAAGAAAGGTCCCAATGAGCAACACAAAAACAAGAAGGAAAGGGAAGGAGAGAGAAGGGAGGGGAAGGGAAGGGAGGGGATAAAATCAAGGTATTAATCCTGTCGTTACCTTTCTTTTTAATTAACTTCTTCCTTTCCTCCGTCCATTCATCACTCCCTTTTTTTCTCTCCCTTTCCCTCTAATCATCAACCCCCTCCCTCCCAATTTTTCTTTTCTAAATCCTTTGAGCACATTTCTTCCTTCACTGTGTTCGACTTTCCTTTCTTCAATATGTTTTCTGGCTATGTTTAATGCTTCCTTTCGTTATATGTCTTCTCCCGCCTTTCTTTTTCTTCCTTTCTTTCATTCCCTGTCTATTTACATTACGCTTCTATTTCCCTAACTAACATATTCTTAACTAGTTTCATCCTACTCTCCTCAATCCATTCATCGTTCTAATTTTTTCTTCGTCTTCCCATTATCACTAACTACATTATTTTCATTTTTTTTAACATTTCTTAATCTCTTGAAAAATCTCCACCTTACTCAATTCTTCTGCTATTTTTTTTCATCTATTTACACTTTATTTGTCATTTTCTTACTCTCGCTGCACTTTTTATCCTCTCCTCTTGTTATTCTTTCTCGTTTTACTCCTTTATTTAATTTCCTTCTGTGCCTTTTCATTCCATTTTCAGCTCCTCTTTCTTTCCCTTTTCTCCCTCTCTTTCCTTCCTTCTCCTTTCCTCCTTTTATTATTATTACCACCTTCCTTTGCGACTTAACATTCATTAAATTTTCATCTCTCTCTCTCCCTTTCTCTCCATCTCTCTTCCTCTCCCTCACTTTCTCTCTCTCTCTCTCCCTCCCTCTCTTCCATGCTTTCCTTCACCGTGTTTCGCCGGGCCTCGGATACGAAAAATAATGAAAAATATCGGTCGTCCCATCACGGCGTTCAGCTGAGCGATAAATTAGACGCGTCATCGCCGAGCAAAATCTGAAGTGGACGACGAAAATAAAGAAAACATTATCCTCCGCGAAACCAATTGACATGATGGCTGCTGATACACGCACATACACACGCATAAACGCACACGCATGCATACATACACCCACAGGTACATACACAGTAAAGAAATACATACACATACATAATTGTTCCGTTGAAATTTATAAGTTAGATATAGAGGGAGGGAGAGAAAGAAAGAAAAAAGATAAAGAGAGAAAAAAAGAAAGCAAGAAAAAGAGAAAAAAAAAAGAAAGGAGAAGAAAGAAATGAAGAAAAGGAGAAAAAAAGAAAGAAAGAAAAGAGAGAGAGAGAGAGAGAGAGATAAAGGCAGAGAGAGAGAGAGAGAGACAGAGAGAGAGAGAGAGAGAGAGAGAGAGAGAGAGAGAGAGAGAGAGAGAGAGAGAGAGAGGAAGAGAACGAGCGAAAGAGAGAGAACGAGCGAAAGACAGAGAACGAACGAGAGAGAGAGAGAGAGAGAGAGAGAGAGAGAGAGAGAGAGAGAGAGAGAGAGAGAGAGAGAGAGAGAGAGAGAGAGAGAGAGAGAGAGAGAGAGAGAGAGAGAGAGAGAGAGAGAGAGAGAGAGAGAGAGAGAGAGAGAGAGAGAGAGAGAGAGAGAGAGAGAGCAAAGAGGGAGGTAAAGAAGTGCATGTCTTTGGAAATTGGTTGGTCCGAGGCAATTTCAATCTCCACTCAGGTGAGGCGACGGGCGGGGCGTGCAGGTGAGCCGAGGCCGCCCACGCACAGGTAAGGAGAGTGGAGGTGGTGGTGATAAAGATGGAGATAACAAGAGTAACAGTGATGGTGGTGTTAGTTATGGTGATGGTGGTGATGAGGATGGAGGTAACACAGGTGAAGTTGATGGTAGTCGTGGTATTGATGGGGGTGGTGATGGTGGTGATGATGGTATTTTTTTTATGATGATTGGTGGTTAAGGAAATAGTGAAAATGGTGATGAAAAGGCTGATGATGGTGATGATGATGATGTTGATGGTAATGATGATGAGTTTCTGTATGATGTCACTGTTATGTTTTAATTTTTATTTTTATTATGTAGTTTTATTTTCATTTTCACCTAATAGCATTAATTTAGATCTTTATATTTTCTTTCGTAAATTACTGAAAAAGAGAAATCTGTAAATTAATGAAAAGGAGAAATCTGACTCCTGTAAAATGTATCTTCCAACTTTTCCTCCTCCTCCTTATTTCTCCTCCTCCTCCTCCTCCTCCTCCTCCTCCTAAGTTTTCTCTAATTGATCCTCCACTTGTCCTATCCTCCCTCCTCCTCCTCCTCCTCCTCCTCCTCCACTAGATCTCCCTGCTGAAGATAATAAAACAGGACAACTTTTAAACAACATTGGCCTAAAAGTTTTAATTCTTGCCATACGAGTTTTTCTTAATGTCCTCGGTTACAGTTTTACATATTTTTTTTCCGTTTGTTTGTTTGTTTATATACTTGTGTGGGTGTAGGTAATTGATTTTGTAATGGTGGTGGTGGTGGTGGTGGTGATTATAGTGGTTATAGATAGTATTTAGTGTATAGCAAATTATTATGTAGTTTAATTATTCAACGGTAGGCCTATTTTGTTTTTTGTATTTATTTTAATCAACGACAATGATATGAAAATGATAATGAGGAAACCTTTTTTTTTGTCGAAGGTGATGATGATGATGATGATGATGACGATGATGATAAAAATGGTGTTGGTCATTATAATTACTGTCGTTGTTTTTACTGTTTTCTTTATTGTTTTTGTTGCTATTGCGTTGTTGTATTCTCTTTTTGTTTTGGTGATTGTTTTTTTTTTGTTCTTGCTGTTTGCGTTATTGTTTTTGTTGTTATTGCGTTGTTGTATTCTCTTTTTGTTTTTGTTTTTGTGATTGTTTTTTTTTGTTCTTGCTGTTTGCGTTATTGTTTTTGTTGTTATTGCGTTGTTGTTTTATTTTTGTTTTTGTTTTTGTGATTGTTTTTCTTGTTTTTGCTGCTGCTCTTGTTGTTGTTTTTTGTTAATGTTTTAGTTGTTATTTTTGCTGTGAGTGTTACTGTTGTTTCTTTTGTTTTTATCGATATTGTTATTTTTTATTGTTGTTTTTATTGGTGTCGTCGTCGTCGTTGTTGTTGTCGTTGTTGTTGTCGTTGTTGTTGTTGTTGTTGTTGTGTGTCAAGGTGAAGGTGAAAGAGAATGGTAAAAAAACTCACTTTTGTGACCTCATGTTCCTGACGGTGATACTCAAGCCTCATTTTCTCTCTCTCTCTCTCTCTCTCTCTCTCTCTAAGGTAGACAGAAGCAACCTGAAAATGGTAAGAAAAGGAAATGAGGAAATGAAAGGAAAAGGAAGAATTTACGGGAAAAGAAGAGAGGAAATAGACGGAAAGGAAGGAAAGAAAAGGAAAAGAAAGAATAGAATGAAAAGGATAACAAAGGAAAATCAAGGAGAGAAAAAGGAAAGAGAGGAAAGGAAGATGGAAAAGAGGAAAGGAGAGGAGAGGAAAGGAGTGAAAGGAAAGGAAAAGAAAGGAAAAGAGAGGAAAGGAAAGTCGGTAGTGGTGGTGGTGGTGACTTTTGTGCTCCTCCTCCTCCTCCTCTTCCTCCTCTTCCTCCTCCTCTTCCTCCTCCTCCTCCTCCTCCTCCTCCTCCACCCTGGCAGTGGTCCAACTCCGGCTTTTGTTACGAACTAGCGGAGGACGAGAGAGAGAGAGAGAGAGAGAGAGAGAGAGAGAGAGAGAGAGAGAGAGAGAGAGAGAGAGAGAGAGAGAGAGAGAGAGAGAGAGAGAGAGAGAGAGAGAGAGAGAGAGAGAGAGAGAGAGAGAGAGAGAGAGAGAATGCGATAAAAAACATGATAAAAGGCAGTGATATGCATAGGGAAGGAGGGAGGAAAAGGGAGTAAAAGGAGGAAGAGGAGAAAGAGGAACATGGAGGAAGACGATGACGAGAAGGAAGACGAGGAAGAATAGGAAGAGTGAGGAGGAGGAAGAGAAAGAGGAGACGGAGGAGGAGATGATGAGAGGCGAGGTGAGGTACGATAAAATAAGTAGGAGGAGGAGGAGGAGGAGGAGGAGGAGGAGGAGGCGGAGGGAGAGGAGGAAGAGGAGGAGGAGGAGCTTGCCGATAAGGGAAAATTACCTCACCTGAGAGAGATTTATTTTTCCCTTCAAGTCATGGCGATATTTTTTTATGAAGGTTTGAGTGAAAAGAAAAGCGAAAAAAAGGAAAAAAAACGGCGAAAAATGGAGAGAGAGAGAGAGAGAGAGAGAGAGAGAGAGAGAGAGAGAGAGAGAGAGAGAGAGAGAGAGAGAGAGAGAGAGAGAGAGAGAGAGAGAGAGAGAGAGAGAGAGAGAGAGAGAGAGAGAGAGAGAGAGAGAGAGAGAGAGAGGCAATAAAAGTGAATATACACAATAGACCAAAGGAAAGAAAGAAAGAGAAAGAGAGAGAGAAGGAGAGAAAGGAAAAAAAGGCGCAGAAAAAAATAGAAAAAAAACATAACTTGCTTCCTTTCACACACACACACACACACACACACACACACACACACACACACACACACATTAATTTTCCTACACAATGGCCACGAGAAACTGGCCCTTACGTCACTAGGGCATAGGGACCTTTACTAGACTGACCTTCCTCCTCCTTCCTCTCTTTCCCTTTCCTTCCCTCCCTTACCGTTTTCTCCCCCTCCATCTTCTCTCCTTCGCCTCTTTCTCTTCTTTCCCTCTTCTATCCTCCTCCCCTCTCCTCATTTTCATTCACATCTCTTTCCCTAACTCTACCCTCTCCTCTTCCCCTTCTTCACTTCCCCATTTACCATTTCACTATTCTACCCCTTTCCCCTTTGTTATCTACTCCATCCCTTTCTCTAACCATTCCCTTCGAACACAAATACACATTCATCTTCTTTTCTTCCCCATCTTCCATTCCTCTCTGTTTTCCCTCCCCTTATTCCCCTTTCCCCTCCCCTTCCCTTTTCCCTATTCCTCCATAACCCTTTATCAATAACCTTTCTTGTAACCATTCCCAACACACACACACACACACACAGCCTCCCTTCTCTCTTACCCATCTCGCATTAAACTCCCATTTCCTTCCCCCTTACTCTCCCTTCCTCTTCCCCATTTCCCTTCCCTTCCCTATCCATTCCCTTCTCTCTAACCATCCCCAACAGACACATGGACACACAACCTCCTTCCTTCCTTTTCCCCTCCCATTTCTCTCTCCCTTTCTCCTGCCCTTCCCCTTCCTCTTCCTCCTCCTCCTCCTCCCCAGTCAGTACCCTTCCCTTGACACGGTGCCAAGTGTGTCGAAGAAGACGCTACGTTGCCAAATCTCACACGCACTTTCTCTCTCTTTCTTTCTCTCTGGGAGAGAGAGAGAGAGAGAGAGAGAGAGAGAGAGAGAGAGAGAGAGAGAGAGAGAGAGAGAGAGAGAGAGAGAGAGAGAGAGAGAGAGAGAGAGAGAGAGAGAGAGCAAGGAAAACAAAGAATGATAAGGGAATGATAAAGAGAAGAGGAAAGGAAAAGAAAAAGATCGCAAGGAAGAAGGGAATGAAAAAATAGATAAAAAACTTGAGACAATAGAGAAAGGGAAAGATAAGGAAAAGAAAGGAAAAGAAGGAAAAAGAATTAATGAAAGACAAGAAACTAAAGAAACAGTTAAGAAAAGAATGATGAAGAAAAAAATAAAAGAAAAACAACGGTTGGGAATTAAGAGAAAAAGAAGCCACACCACACACGAACGAAGAAAACCAAGAAAAAAAGTAAAAACAAAGAAAAAAACATTATAATTCTTCCTTAATAAAAATCACCACCAACACACACATCCAAACACACACGGTGCCAGCTCGGTATGTTATGTTTGCTAATCCAGCCATGTGTTAGTGTCAGAGCGTGTCATGTTTCTTATTATGAAGTGAGTCGAACAGCCATAATAACCCAATACTGTGAACGGACCCCGGCCATTAACAGCCAGTCAGTCC
This sequence comes from Eriocheir sinensis, assembly GCF_024679095.1. Taxonomy (NCBI): domain Eukaryota; kingdom Metazoa; phylum Arthropoda; class Malacostraca; order Decapoda; family Varunidae; genus Eriocheir; species Eriocheir sinensis. The sequence continues at coordinate 3,305,550 of NC_066555.1, read as the reverse complement.
TTCAGTGAAAGTAATTTGCTGTGTGGGATAATGTTGGGAGATAAACAACGTGGAGTGTGGCTGCGAGGCGTGAAGGGAAGGGATGGGAAGTGGCTTTGTGAATGGATGGGAAAGGCGTTGTTCTGTTTGATTATGAGGGAGATGTGTGTATGGTGGAGGGAAGGGGAAAGAATGCGAAGAGGAGATGTGGATATGAAGACAATGAAGATAAGCGTGAAGGGAAATGATGGGAAGTGGTTTTGTGAATGGATGGGAAAGGCGTTGTTCTGTTTGATTATGAGGGAGATGTGTGTATGGTGGAGGGAAGGGGAAAGAATGCGAAGATAAGATGTGGATTTCGAGACTTGAAGGTGAAAGAGAATGAAGATAAGCGTGAAGGGAAATGATGGGAAGTGGTTTTGTGAATGAATGGGAACGGCGTTGTTCTGTTTGATTATGAGGGAGATGTGTGTATAGTGGAGGGAAGGGGAAAGAATGCGAAGATAAGATGTGGATTTCGAGACTTGAAGGTGAAAGAGAATGAAGATAAGCGTGAAGGGAAGGGATGGGAAGTGGCTTGGTTAGTGACGAGGTAAAGGCTTTGTTTAGTTAGATTTTGAGGGATGTGTGTGTATAGTGGAGGGAAGGGGGAAGAATGCGAAGAGGAGATGTGGATATGAAGACTTGAAGGTGAAAGAGAATGAAGATAAGCGTGCAGCGAAATGATGGGAAGTGGTTTTGTCCTGTGTTTGAGTTAGAGGGGGATGTGTACGTAGAGGAAGAAGGCAAAAGAACATAAAGATAAGATAGAGTTATGACGGAAGTGGGAAGTATATATGAAGATAATAGGACGTCTGTGGATGCTGAAGGTGAAAGAAATGAAGATGCGATATTTAAGGAAGGCTGAAAGTGAAGGAAAATGAAGATAAGACATGGTTTAAAACGTTGAAGGTAAAATAATGAAAGGAAAGAAG
>NC_066555.1:3297097-3299597 GCF_024679095.1 Eriocheir sinensis | reverse complement strand
TATAAGGTGCAAAAAAAGGGGTTCGGATCCTACTGTAAAGAAATGACCAGGCGTTTATAAGGGATCGGAACAACAATAGCGGGGATCGAGCCCTGAACTCGTGGTGGAGGCTTTGTGTGTGGAGGGGGACTGGGAGAGAGAGAGAGAGAGAGAGAGAGAGAGAGAGAGAGAGAGAGAGAGAGAGAGAGAGAGAGAGAGAGAGAGAGAGAGAGAGAGAGAGAGAGAGAGAGAGAGAGAGAGAGAGAGAGAGAGAGAGAGAGAGAGAGAGAGAGAATGTGTATGCGTAGATGTGATGGGTGATGATCTGAGTGTATTGTTAAGAAGGAAGAGGAGGAGGAGGAGGAGGAGGAGGAGGAGGAGGAGGAATAGAGAAAGAAACATGACGAAGACAACGACAAAGATAACAATGAAGGAGATAAAAAAGAAAACAAAAGGGAGAGAAAAATGAAGAAAAAATATGAAAAAAAAGAGGAAGGAGACGAGAAGGAAGGCAAGAAGGAATAGGAATAAATAAAAAAAAAAAAAAAAAACTACGAAGACCATAACGACAGTAGAAAAGAAAGAGGATGAGGAGGACCAGGAAGAAGAATGAGGAGGCGGAAAAAGAAGAAGCAGAAGAAGCAGAAGAAGAAGAAGAAGAAGAAGGAGAAGAGGAGGAAGGGTGAATCGGTTTTATATCAAGTCAAGTTGGTAAAACAGACATTGAAATCGATCGGAGCAAAACCTGAACAGATTGAGTTGGCCAGCATTCAATGGAGAGAGAGAGAGAGAGAGAGAGAGAGAGAGAGAGAGAGAGAGAGAGAGAGAGAGAGAGAGAGAGAGAGAGAGAGAGAGAGAGAGAGAGAGAGAGAGAGAGAGAGAGAGAGAGAGAGAGAGAGAGAGAGAGAGAGAGAGAGAATGAATGAATGAATGAAATAAAAAAATGAAAGAAACAAAGAAAAGGAGATTAGATGAACAATAGATGAGGGTGAAACAAAGTGGAAAGAACAATGATTAGGCCTATGTTCGAGACGTTTGGTGAGGGAGTAGAAAAAGAAGAGTGAATCAGTATATAAGCAAGCAGAAACAAAGTGGAGCAAGAACTAAGCTTGAATAGAAGGCAGTAGGTGACAAAGCAGAAGAAGGGCAAAGCAGCAGGTAAACCAACAAAGATTGAGGAATGGGAGCTGTTAAGTAGGTGAGTTAGCAGTAAGAGTAGATCAGTAGGTGACCATAGAGTAGACTTATGGAGGAGGCAGTAGAAGTGGTAGGAGAAGAAACATAAGGCAGTAGACGAAACAGCAGAAAAACAAAGCAGTAAGAACAATGAGTAGGCTTATGTAGGAGGCAGGAGCTAGCAGGCAATAGACGAGACAGCAGAAACAAAGAAGTGAGCAGGAGGAAACAAAAGAAGGAAAAGGCTTACGAAGGCGAAGAAGCAGGCAAATAAGTAGACATGGAGGTAGTAAAAGAAGCAGATAAGACAGCAGATAGAGAGAGAAAGGATTAGAACCAGGGATTAGGCTTGAGTAGGAGGCAGAACAAACTAAAGCAGTATTTAAGACAGCAGATAAATAGGAATAAAAACAATGATTAGGCTTGCATAGAAGGCAGTAGGTGAGGTAACAGCAGAAACACATGCCGGTAGACGAAACAGCAGAGATAAAATAGTGAGACCCAAAATACACCTTGTGCCGGAGAAAGCAGGTGAGGGAGCAGAGAAAGAAGATTGTCAGAAGATAAGACAGGAGAGAGCAAAGATTAATCGCGTATATGGGAAAGTAGGAGAGGCAGCAGAAGTCAGCAGGAGGAGCAGCAGCAGGAGCCTCGGTGTGCCCCGCGTGCAGGCCGGAGCTAATGAAAGTGTTGGTGGGCCGAAGCGGCGTCAACCTCTCGCCTTTCTTTGGCCCGCCGCCAAGTGAGTTCCAGCCGGCAATGCTCCCCCTCCTTCCCCTCCGCCGCCTCCTCCTCCTCCTCTGATCCCTATTCCTCCTCCTACTGCTCTTCCTTCCCCGGCTTCCTATTCCCCTCACCCTCCTCCTCCTCCTCCTATTTCTTCTCCTACGACCTCCCTACTCCTCCTCCTCCTCCTCTGGCTTCCTCTTCCCCTCCTCTCCGGCTTCCTCTTCCCCTCCTCCTCCTCTTCCTCCTCCTATTTCTTGTCCTACTTATTGCTCCTGCTCATGCTCCCCCTCCTGCTCCTCCTCCTCCTCCTCCTCCTCCTCCTCCTCCGCCTCCTCCTCCGCCTCCTCAACCACCTATTTCTTCTCCTACGTGCTCTACCTCCATCTCCTCCTCCACCTCCTCCTCCTCCTCCTCTCTCTCTCCTACTGATCCACCTCCTCTTCCTCCTGCTTCTTTTCCTTCCCTCCTCCTCCTCCTCCTCTTTCTGCTTTCTTCCCAAACTCGTTCCTCTCTTCCTTTTCTTTCTTCTATCTCGCTGCCCATCTTCCTTTCTTCCTTCCTTCCTTCCTTCCTTCCTTCCTTCTTTCTCCTCTTTGCTTCCTACTGCAGTTGTTGG
>NC_066555.1:3279597-3292097 GCF_024679095.1 Eriocheir sinensis | reverse complement strand
GGAATCTAATCCTATTTCCACAAACGAGGGAGTCATTTCAATCCCTTTAGCCCACCTGTCGGTTTGTCTGTCTACCTGTCCTTCGCCCGCGTGCCCCTAATTGGCAGGTGGAATGGGGAAGCGGTAAATAATGGAGGAGTTTCTAAGCATTGAGGAATTACTTGTATTTTGGAACAGAAGGAAAAGGAAGACAATGTTCAGAAAGAGATAGACATAGTAAACAGTGAATGGATGAATGAAAGGGGAATAAGGTGAAGAGGAGAAACGAGAGAGATAAGGAAATAGGGCAGGGGGAAAATAAAAAGGGGGGAGGAAAGGGATAGGTATGGAAGGAAAGAAAGATGGAGGTAAGGGGAAATAAAAGAAGAATCAAGGGTTGTGAATGGGAGAAAGAAGCAGAGGGAAGGTAAAGAAGGAAGATGTTGAGAGAAAGAAAGGAACGAAAGGGAAAGGAAAGGAAAGGACACAGGAGGGAAGGTAAGATAAAAGGGTGAAAAGTAAGTTAAAAAGAGAAGAAGAGAGAGGAAAAGAAGAGATTATAAAAGGAGAAAACCGTACATAGTTATAAATGAGATGATATGAATTACTTGTACGTATTTATAGATGGAAAGAAGATCAGAAAATGCTAAAATAAAAACAGATGCAATTCGAGTATAAGTGTTATTGCAATTGTTATTTTTCTTTTCATTCTCTCTTTCTCTCCCCTTTCATCTCTCATCTTTCTCTTCTTTTATCTCTCCCTCCTCTCTCTCTCTGTCTCTTTTTCTCTCCAGTTTCTCACTTCACTTGACTTTAGAGACAATTGATATCATACACCCACGGAGAGAGAGAGAGAGAGAGAGAGAGAGAGAGAGAGAGAGAGAGAGAGAGAATGAATATCAGTATTCAAATCATTTTTTCACTCCAGTCATTCTCTCTCTCTCTCTCTCTCTCTCTCTCTCTCTGTGGAAGGATATTGGGAGGGGAGGAAAGGGGAGGGGAGAAGGAAGGGAAGGTAAGGACGACAAGGAGGGAAGGAAGGGAATAGGGAGGGGAGGAAGGGAAGAGAGGAGGGGGAGGAAGGGGGAGGAAAGGGAGGGGGGAGGGGAGGAAGGGGAGAGAAATGGGGTGATAGATGACTCGAAACTAATCAAAGGTGACAATGACCTCCCCTCCCCTCCCTTTCCTCCCCTCTCCCCTCTCCTCCTCTTCCTCTTTCCCCTCCTTTCTTCCCTCCTCTTTGGCTGTCTCTATTGCTTTTTCTGCTCCCCGTTTCTCTTTCTCTCTCTCTCTCTCCTCCTCACTCTCTCTATCTCTCTCTCTCTCTCTCTCTCTCTCTCTCTCTCTCTTTTCTTTTTCTTACTCTCTCACTCACTCTAACACACTCACACACAATACATATCTATCTATCTATCTATCTATCCATCTATCTGTCTATCGCTAATATAACATACCGGCTTCTTCTTATCATCCTAAAAAATACCTGTGAATGCTAAGCCCTCAAATCTCAGGTAAGAACGAAGGGAGCCCGTACAGGTAACACTAATGCGCCTTCCTCATTAGCAAGCGCCCACCTGCCCTTCATGCTTCACCGCGCCGAGGAAGGGAAGGGAGGAAGGGAGCTGGCGGTATGGGAGAGGAAAGGGGTGGGGAGAGAAAGGTTCGGAAGGAAGGAGGGAGGGAGGTGGATGAAAATAAAAGATCTAAGAGGAATGAATGGATGAAAGAAGGAAAGAGAAGGGAGTAAATAAGAAAGGGAAGGAGAGGAAAGAAAGAGGGAAAAGGTGGGAAGGAAGAAAAAGGGAAGAATACGATAGAGATGAAAGGGAGGTTAGGAATTTGGGAGAAAGAGAAAAAAAAAGATAAAGGAAGGGAGGGAGTGAAAAAGAAGAGGAAGGAAGGGACGAGGAAGGGAAGAAGGTAAGAGACTGTGGTTGAGGAAGCATAAGAAAAGGAGAAAGACAAGCGAGAGAGAAACGAATGGAAGGGGAAGGAAGGGAGGCAAGGAAAGGTTGTAAGGAAGAAAGGCAGAAAGAGAGGAGGTAAAATATTGGAAGGGGAAGGAAGGGAGGCAAGAAAACGTTGTAAGGAAGAGAGGAAGGAAGAAAAGAGGTAAAAATATTGAGGAAAAGGGTGAGAAAGTAAAAGAAAGAAGAAATATAGGGAAAAGAAAAGAAGCTAGGCACTGAATATAGAGGAAGGGAGAACGAGATGGATGGAGCGGAAGGGAAGGGAGGGAAGCGTAGGTTAGAAGGGAGAGAGAAGGTGGAGGGAGAGAGGAAGGAAGGGAGGGAAAAGGGAGGGAACACACCTGGATCGAACGAAGCAATTCAGCAAGTGACTATTAATCAGCTGGAGGGAGAGAGGGAGGGAGGGAGGGAGAGAAGAAGGGAGGGAGGAAGATATGGAGAAGAGAAAGGAGAGGGAAGGAATAGGTAGAGAAGTAGGGAGCAAGGGAGAGAGGGAAGGAGGTAAGAGAGAGAGAGAGAGAGAGAGAGAGAGAGAGAGAGGAGAGAGAGAGAGAGAGAGAGAGAGAGAGAGAGAGAGAGAGAGAGAGAGAGAGAGAGAGAGAGAGAGAGAGAGAGAGAGAGAGTAGATAAATGAGCATCAGTCATGACTAATCAGAAACAAATTGGAAAACATTCTCTCTCTCTCTCTCTCTCTCTTCTCTCTCTCTCTCTGATATAGTTCCTAGCCGGACCACTCAAAGGTAACTTCTCTCTCTCCCTCCTCTCCTTCCCTCCCTTCCTCCTTACCTCCTCCTCCCTTTCCCTCCCTTCCTCCTTCTCTCTCTCTCCCTCTCTTCCTTCCTCCCTCACGTCCTCAAGAGTAATTGGTGGGATCAGAGTGTCCTTCAGAGAGAGAGAGAGAGAGAGAGAGAGAGAGAGAGAGAGAGAGAGAGAGAGAGAGAGAGAGAGAGAGAGAGAGAGAGACCCAAAGGCAAAGAAGGGAAGGAAGAGAAAAGGGAAAACAAGAAATGAATAGGAGAAAAGAAATGGAATAGGAGGAGGAGGACGAAGAGGAGAAAGAGGAAGAGGAGGAGGCCAGGCAATGCTCTCCTGCTCTCCGTCGCGATAGTTAAGAGGTGGGGCGGCGCTAACAGGTGCTAATTGGAGGTGAGGGCAGGTGCGCGGGAGGCGGCTACTCGCTAATGGCTGAGAAAGGGCGTAGAGGTGCGTGGAGTGTGTGGGTGTGGCGAAGGAAGGGAAGGGAACGAAGGGAAGGGGGGAGTGTAGGAGGGAGGGAGTGTGTGTGTGGGTGGGTGTGGCAACGGAAGGGATGAAGGAAGGGTGGGAGTGTAGGAGTGTGTGAGTGGGTGTGTGGGTGGGTGAGTGTGGTGAGGGGAAAGGAGAGGAAGGAAAGTGAAGGGAAGGAAAGGGAAAGGAAGATAAGGAAGTGAGATGGTGTGTGTAGGGGTTGGGGGGAAGGGGAGGAAAGAGAAGGAGGGAGAGCAGGAGTGAGTGAGCGAGTGAGTGAGTGTGTGGGTGGGTGGCTGGGTGTGGCTGAGTAAGGGAAGGGAAGGGAAAGGAAGGATAGGAAGGAAGGGTGTGAGATGGGGTGTGTGATATGATCCTTCTCCTTCTCTTCCTGTTACCCTTCCCCATGTTATCCTCTCCTCCTCTTCCTCTTTCTCTTTTTTTCTATTCTTCCTTTTCCATATATTTATTTTCCTTTTGTGTGTGTGCGCGTGGGAGTGCGTGTGTTGGGGGGGAGGTGTGTGTGTGTGTGTGTGTGTGTGTGTGTGTGTGTGTGTGTGTGTGTGTGTGTGTGTGTTAGGGGCCGGCAAACATTTGTCACACACCCGTTGAACAATAACATTTCAAAGGATCATTGAGAGTTAGCTCTAATCTGTTTTCCGCCATGCTGCATTGCTCTCTCTCTCTCTCTCTCTCTCTGTTTTCCCATTGTTGTTTTTCTTGTTGTTTTTTTGTAGTTGCTGTCGTTGTTTGTGTTGGAAAATCTGAATATAATGTGATTCGGGTTAACTCTAAATAAATAACCTTCACAATGCATTACTTCTATATATTGATCGCGTTGAATGAAAACAGAATACATATAACGTTTTTTTTTTCATTAATGAGATGATCTAAAAACAGCTGGAAATAAAGGACCTAATGCGTTTTTTTTTCATTCCCGTACAAATTGAATTACAGGAAAGAATTATAATGATGAAAAAGAAAACGGATATGGAGGTATTAGGTACATTTATTTTATTTACTGTGATTGACTTCTAATAAGGTAGAGAAAAAAATAACAACCAAAAACCGTATGAAAATATAAGGGCGACTACTGTGAGATCATAAATTCTTCTAATATATGAATAAAAGATAAGTTACATGAGGAAAGTAGAATGGAAAAATATTCACACACAAACACACACACACACACACACACACACACACACACACACACACACACACACACACACACACACACACACATTTTCAAAACAATGCAAGTAAATCCCTCCGCAATCATGAGAGAGAGAGAGAGAGAGAGAGAGAGAGAGAGAGAGAATATGATTTAGCCCCCCCCCCCCTTCCCATTTATCAACCTAATTTTCTATCTCCTCCACATCCCTCCCTTTACCCTCCAACCCCTTCACCCCCCTTCCCTCTTCCTCCCTATTCACCCCTTCTTCCCCCTTTCTTCCTTCTCTCCCATTCCTCTCTTTCTCTTACCAACTACTCCTTTCCTATTTCCCACTCCTACCTTCCTTCCTCTTACCCATTCCTGCCTTCCCCTTCCCTACTCATCTCTTCCTCTTCCTTCTTCCTCCCCTTTCCTTCCTTACACTATCCCACTACTCTCTCTCTCTCCGTCTTTCTTCTCTTCCTATTTTCCTCTCCTTCAATCCCTCCTCGGTTCCTCCTTTTCCTTCACAGCAGCCTTCCACACTACATCCCTATTCTTCTTCTTCTTCTTCTACTTCTTCTTCTTCTTCTTCTTCTTCTTCTTCTTCCTCCTCCTCCTGTCCTCCACAGCCGCGGCGGGTAACACAACACCGACAGTACAGCAGCGGTTCACAATGCTCGCAGAAGAGACCATATTGTTTCCATGGACTTTTCTGTCTCTGCCACTTCCTTCCTCCTGTTCTTCCTATTCTTCTTCCTCCTACTCTTCTTCTTCCTCCTTCTGGTGTTATTCCCTTCTTCTCCTCCTCCTCCTCCTTCTCCAGCTATCCATCCCCATTCGTGTTACATTTTTTTCTTTTTTCACTTTCTCTATTTCTTCTTTCTCCTTTCTTCTTTTTTATTTTTCATCATCCTGTTTATTGTCGCTTTCTCCTTCCTTCTCCTCTTGTTTCTCCTCCTCTTCATTTCTGCTGCTCCTCGTCTTCCACGTTTTTATCCTTCCCTATGTTGTTTTTTCTTTCCTTTCTCTTATTCCTTCTTTTCTTTTTCCTACTCCTTTTCTTCTTATTCTTCCTCCTTTCACTCCTCGTCTTTCTCCTCTCGCTCTTCTTCCTCTTTATCCATTTGTTCCTTTTCTGTTCCTTCCGCTCCTTTTTCTTTTCGTTCTCCTCCTCCCTCTCTCTTCTTTCTTCGTCCTTATCTTCCTCCTCTGTCTCCTCCTCCTCCTCCTCTTCTTCTTCCTCCTGCATCTGCTGCGAGTACTTCTTTTTCATTCTGCTTCTTTTATGTATGTGTCCTCATGCCATTTCCATTTGTCACTCTCCACCTCCACCTCCACCTCCACCTCCTTCTCCTCCTCCTAGTCCTCCTCTTCCTCCTCCTCCTCCTCCTCCTCCTCTTTCTGCTACTTTATCTTATGATTTTAGAGTTAGTATTTTCTCCTCGCCTTTTCCTCCTCCTCCTCCTCCTCCTCCTCCTCCTCCTCCTCCTCCTCCACGTCTGACTAACAAGGAGGAACGGAAGAGAAGAAAAGGACGGATGAAAAAGTGGCGGAAAATGTCTTTGAAAACTTCTGCAAGCACATCTACGTCGAGAGAGAGAGAGAGAGAGAGAGAGAGAGAGAGAGAGAGAGAGAGAGAGAGAGAGAGAGAGAGAGAGAGAGAGAGAGAGAGAGAGTGTGTGTCATGAATCCATACGCATATATTAAGTACACTGTAAACACACACACACACACACACACACACACAATGGGAATGGGATGGGTGGGAAGGGAGGAAAAGGAAGGGAGTGGAAGGAGTGGGAATGGTGGAAATGGAAAGGAAAGGGAAGGGAAGGAAAGGGAAAGGAAGGAAAGGTAAGGAAAAGGAAAGGCAAGGGAAGGAAAGGAAAGGAAAGGGAAAGGAAGGGAAAGGAAGGGAAGGAAAAGAAAGGAACTGAATGCATGGTGCGTAGCTATGGATAGAAAGGTGAAAGAGTGAGGAAGGGAAAAGAGAGTAGAGTGAAAGGAAAGGAAAAAGAGGGAAGGGAGGGAAGGGTTGAGGGAGAGAGGAGAGGAGAGGGAAGGGGAGGTCATGGAGGGAAGGTTAAAACATAAATATTCCCAAAGTTATGGCACAAGACGTTTATTTATGTGTGTACGCGTGAGCTACAGTGTGTGTGTGTGTGTGTGTGTGTGTGTGTGTGTGTGTGTGTGTGTGTGTGTGTGTGCGTGTGTGCGTGTTAGTGTGTGTGTATGTGTGTGTGTGTGTGTGTTCCCTCTGTTTACTTTCGCTCTCCTACACTGCATCGTCTCTCTCTCCTTCCTTTTCCTTAATTCTATAATTTTCTTTATTTATATCATTTTCTTTTTTTTCTTTCTTCGTTTCTTTTTCTTTTACTGTGTGTTTCTTTTACTCTCTCTCTCTCCTCCTTACCTGTACCTGTCTCCCACTAACACCTTGATTAACTGGACCACCTGCCGACATCCATTCCTTTATTGATCATCTTTGACACCTTCGTTTTGACACCTCGAATCTTCACCTCAAGTTGCGATTACCTGTCCGTCAAATTAATCAAGATGTGAAGTACGTTGGAGTAGTATAATTTATTCCACTTCTTTTCCTTCTATTTCATTTCGTTTTGCGACTTTTTGTTTTGTTTTATATGTGTTCTTGTTTTCATCGTTCCTTCCCCAGCATCACTTCCTTGAATTACTCCTGTGCTTCCATTTTCCCCAATTTCTTTGCATCTTCTTTCTCAAATATATATTCCTACCATCACCATTCATCTATTCCCTACATCTTGCTATTGATCTTTTTTTTCCTTCAATATTTGCTTTTTTAAATTGTTCCATCCCATATTTTTTTTCCTTCCTCTACTGTTTTGCTTCATTTGTTTATTTCCTTGTTATTTGCCTTTCTTTTTTTTCCTCTCTTCAGCACGTTCTTCCTCCAACTCCTCCCTCCCCTCGTTCTTACTCAAACTATTCCGTCTACAGGTTCACTCCCTTTCATTGCTGTTTTGTCTTTTCTATTCCTTTCCTTCTTGTTACTTGTCTCCCTTTCCCTTCCACATCTCTTTGTACCAACTCTTTCATCGCCAGCATCACTTCCTGCTACTAATGTTCTCTACTTCCTTCTCCATTTTTTCCTCTTCCCTCGCAAGAACAAACTCCAACAGTCACTTCTACTTCTCGCTACTCTTTCGCTGGCTCTGATTCATTTATCGTTACCCCATTTCTCTGACCTCCATTGTCTTTGTTCCAATCATTCCACTCCAGCATCACTGTCCTCCACTACTCCTCCCCGCTTTCTCCTCCCCTTTTCTCCTCGTCAGAGATACGGGAGGCTTTTCTTGATCTACCTATTCGATTTCCAGCTTCATATCCTTTTACTAGTGTTCCCCGCTCTCTCCTCACTCCTCCCTCTCTACCCTCGCAGAAATAGAGGCAGGTGAGGCTGGGGGAGACTAAGTTTAGCCGCCGGATGAGTTCACACCCGCAGAGTAGTCATAGCAACGCTCCGACTGACAAATATTAGTGTCTGGCTGGCTATATTAGGCGGCGACACCTGGTGGGGAAGAGGCATGAGGCGCACCTTCCACCTCACCTCACTTCACCTTATCTGACCTTGCCTCGCTTCGCCCAGCACACCTTTTGAGGGTTAATGACGTGGATGAAGGTAATGAGGTAGAGGGGTGGTAGAGAAAGGGAGAGGGGGAAGTAGATGTAGATGGATGGATGGAGAGGTAGATATAGATAGATAGATGTAGATGGAGAGGTAAGTAAATAGATAAACAGATAGAGATAGATAGATAGATATTGATGGATAGATAAGTATAAATAGATAGAGATTTATAGATAGATAGAGTGATACAGAAAGAGAATTATGATGATGATGGTGATGTTTGAGGCAGTTTCGTCAAGGAATGTTTGGTAATTTTATACAATGAAGTAAAAAGAAAATATATTAAGTAGAAGTGACCGAAAATATCTCCAGTCGTCTTTGATTTCGTGTTTTTGAAAAGAATTAACCCCTTCAATACAAGCAGACAAAACATAACCTCCATGCCATATCCTGGTTTTACAGACTACGTAGAATAGTCCAATGATGATGACCATACAGCACATCTCTCTAGGATATGGTTGAGAGAGATGATGACTACTATAATACTGCGTCATGGTACTGAAGAGGTTAAAAATAACTAAAACAATAAAGTCGAAAAAAATAATCGTTTAATGCAAAAAAGAAAAGAATAGAATCAAAAGTTACAACAATTGAAATCGAAATGTAATCTGAGAGGCGGCCGATTCCTCCTCCTCCTCCTCCTCCTCTGCTGGTCACCTGGTCAAGGCATTTGTCGGGGCTCACTGAGGGAAGAGACCTCGGCCACGTGTTCAATGGGTTTAATTAGTGTGAAGTGGACCTAGCCTGACCCGAGGAGACGACGAAGGAGAGGCAGAAGGTGGAGGGGAGGAAGAAGAAGAACCTGAGAATAGACGAGTGGTTGCCTTAAAGGAAGAACAGACGATGATAGAAAAAAAGATGACAGTATACAGGATAGATGACGAAGGAAAAGGAGGAGGTGAAGGAAAGGAAGAAGAGGAACCTAAGAACAGACGACTTTTAGCCCTGAAGGAAGAAAAGACGATGATAGATAAAATATGAAAGGGTAGAGGATAGATGGCGAAGGAAAACGAGGAGGTGAAGGGAAGGAAAAGGAAGCTGGGAATAAGACGAAGATGGTAGTCCTGAAGGAAGAAAAGACGATGATAGAAAAAAGATGAAAGGATACAGGATAGATGACGAAGGACAAAAAGGAGGTGAAGGAAAGGAAGAGTAAGTTGAGAATAAGACTAATGTGGTAGTCTTGAGGGAAGAAAATGGGATAAAGATTAACAGACAGATAAATGATCCATAAAAGATAGATAAGAGGAAAATAATCGATAGCTAACTAATGGGAAAAGGATGCAAGGAGGTAAGAAAGGAGCAAAGGTGAATCACAGTAGGGAAACAAAGAAGAAACGAAGAAGAAAAGTAGAAAATAAAATAAGGAATGAGAAGAGATGGGAGACTGAAAGATGGAAGAAGACAACGAGCAATACGGTGATGGAAAGACAACACAACGAAGAGGGAATAAAAAAAGATGGATATTCAAAATGGAAGAGGAAATAGGAAGGATACAGGAAAAAGAGAAAATTCGAGTAGAGGGCAAAAGAGGGAAGGGAGTGAAAGGAGAGAGAGGAATAAGAGAGAGGATGAAAATTAAGCAGAATGAGGGACTGGGAAGCAGGAAGGAAAGATAAGGGGAAATATGGACCAAGGAGGAGGAGGAGGAGGAGGAGGAAAGAGGGGAGAGAGGAGGGAGAGGAAGAAGGGAGGGGAAATAGTGAGGGGAACTCCTTGTTAAAATCGCTACGTTGACCACACACAATTCCACCACGTCTTAGGCCCCCGACACACACACACACACACACACACACACACACACACACACACACACACACACACACACACACTCGTCCTCGCAGTAAATGAGTATCACGAACTTTTGCCCACGACAACGGAAGGGAAAGAAAGGAAAAACTACAGCCCTTCTTCTTTCCCCTCCCTTCCCTCTCCCACCTTTCATCTCCCTTCCCCTCCCTCGCAGACCTCCCCCAACACAAGTTCCTGCAGGGAGGGTCCGCGGACTTGCTTCCCTCTCCCTGGTTTTGTCTCCCTAACGCACCTCTCTCTCTCTCTCTCGCTCCCAAACTTCCTGGGGTAAAAATAGGGCAGGACAAGACTCTGGCAAAAGTTTTATTCCAGAGAGTGCTTGGTGTTGGCGCCGAGTTGGGAATGCAGGAACGGAGAGCATCACCATCATCACCATCATCCATCACCATCATCATCACTATCACTCAACAACCTCAGCACCACTAGCATATTCGTCACCACTATAACTGTTACCACCATCATCACCATCACCCAATTTCCACTGTCACATCAAACTCCTTTCTCTCTTCCTTCCTCTCGCCCGCCTTCTCTAACTTCTCAATCTCCTATTTCTCCTTTTTTTTCTCTCTCGGTCTTGATTTCTTACTCTTTCTTTTTTCTTACTTTCATCATTGGTTTTTTTTTCTGTTTTCTCATTTCTGTATGATTTGTAGTTTTCTTCTCCTCTCCCTCTGTCACCATTACCACCAAAACACCATCACCATCCTTCCCATTATCACCATCAATACTACCTTCACTTCTTCTACCTCTTGTCACCATCACCACCAAAACAACCTCCACTACCACCACTGCCAACATTACCCTTCCCTCTTCACCATCCTAAAGGTTAATACCATCCTTTTGCTTTACCTTTCACCCTGCAACTATTACCTTCATTTACGTTATAATGCTGAGTTAAGGTAATTTTTCTCCCTTTCTTTCATTCTCTCATCAATGCCGCCCTAAGAGTATAGATTAATGTTTTGTTTTCCGACCCTTTCACCCTACAATTGCTTCATACTATTTTCTATTTTAAGAGTTAATCACAAACGTATAATCTTATCTTACAATCAATCTCTCTTACTTGTCTTTAAAATCCGAAAGTTTGCGATCCCTTCCAGACACAAGACTTCCTGGATGAACCCAATGAACCCTCTCTCTCTCTCTCTCTCTCTCTCTCTCTTGCCTGCCTCCCACACGCCCGCTCCACATAATTTCACGGTCACTGAGTACACTTAAGGCGCCCCACTGGTCCCCTTAACGCCCTAAGTACCCATATGCAGCCTAGAGAGCTTCACGGGGCCGTGCAAGTGGCCTCGGAATGTGGAAGTCTGGCCTGGCCGTCGCGGGGCTGCGGGAGTGTGGCTGAGCATTCGTGTGGTGCTGGTTACGTGAATGTGTTGGGGGGATGAGTCTGTATTTGGCCTGGTGGTTTGAAGGTCCTATTAACTACAAGTATAAGCCCTCCCCCTTTACCCATTGACTGTATGGTGGTTTGTGGGCTCCATTAAGTTTAGGTATAAGCCTCCTCTTCCCTTGTTAACTGTGCATCGTTGTGTAAGCCTTATGTGACCTTATGTGACTGGTGGATGCTGGGAAAGACTGGATATGTTAGGTTCAAATCATCTTAGTAAATAGATGTCTCCCTTTCAGAAACACATTTTCCTTGCCTATTAAGTGTATGTCATTGGATAAGCCACCAGAAAGCTTATCTCAGTCTCTTCAACTCATGTTATATATATTTGGTGGATGCTGGGAAATCGTATTGTTGGATGCTGGGGAAAGTTAAATACTATCGGTGGATGATAGGGAAGGTTTGATCATATTGGTGGATGCTGGGAAAGGTTAAACCGTATTGTTGGATGCTTGGGGAAAGTTAAATACTATAGATGGGTGGATGATAGGGAAGGTTTAATCATATTGGTGGATGCTGGGAGGCGTTATATCATATTGGTAGATGTTATGAAACGGTAAATCGTACTGGTAATTGTTAGAAAAGGCTAAATCATATTGGTGGATGCTGGGAGGCGTTATATCATATTGGTAGAGGCTATGAAACCGTAAATCGTACTGGGATTTGTTGGGAAAGGCTAAATCATGTTGATGGATGTTGGGAGACGTATATCATTTGTGGATGCTGGAGTGAAGTGGCCGAGACCTAATTACAAAGTTTACGCTCAGGAAATAAGAAATATATAACTTGGCATAGAGGAAGAAACACAATTACTTAACGTTATTTTTTTTTTTTTACAGAAAGGGAGACAGTTCAAGGGCGTGAAAAAAAAGAAAACAATAATGAAAAAAAAAAAAAGCCCGCTACTTACTGCTCCTGGACAGAGTAGAGAGGAGTGGCCAAAAAGAGATGTCAATTTCGGTTAAAATAGGTTAATGTCTAAAATGACCACGTGTTTCCTTTACTAGAAATACAGTTGACGTTCTCGATGAAGGTACCACATATACGCATACAATATTAACGATCAACCAACGTTCGGGTAATTCATTGATAAGTCGTCTTATCTTCAGCATCGACCATTTTCCGTCAAGGTTAACGTTTTATACGCGAAAAAAAGGACACCCTGCCTCCCCAACCACCCCCCTTCCTCCCACCACCACCACCACCACCAGTCAGCCCGGGACGTGAAAACTCTCCCTCCCCCTCCAATAAAGCCTCGGGAACGGCCTCCATAACCTGGGAACAAACAGAGAACCC
>NC_066555.1:3187097-3274597 GCF_024679095.1 Eriocheir sinensis | reverse complement strand
ATAAGAGAATGAAGAAGGAAAAGAGATGGAGAATAGAATGGATTAAGAACTAGGAAAATAAAGTAAGAAAGAAAACAACGAGTGGAATAAGCAAAAAAAATAAAAGAAAAACAAGGGAGAAAGATAAAACAAGAACACTGAACGAAAATATAAAAAAGAGAAGATAATTGGATCGATAAATAGGGAAAGGAGAGAAATTAGAAAAAAACAGGAGTAGAATTATGAAAAAAAAATACAGAGGCGAAAGAGAAAAGATGAAAGGTGAATCAGAAAATAAAAAAAAAGTAGATAATATAAAAAAAATGGATTGGAAAAGAGGGAAAGGATAGAAAAGGGAAAACAAAAACATGAGTGGAATGGAGAAAAAAGAAAAAAAAACTAATTAGATATATAACGGGGGAAAAAAAAACATTACAGATGAAAAACCAATAAAAAGACAGATAATAAAGTAGACTGAAAACTATGAAAAAAGAGAACAAGAAAAAAACGAGAAGTAGATTGAACAGAAAAAAAATAATAGAAAAGAACAATGTGGAAAGAGAAAACATGAATGGTGAGGGAGACTTAAAAAAATGTAGATAATAGAAATTGGAATGAAAACTAAGGAAGGAAGGAAGAAAATGAGAACCAAAATACAATAGACGAGCGAGTGGGAAAAAAAGAGAAAAAAAAGGTGAGAGAGAATAAAACAACATGGTGTGAAGAAAACTAAATAAAAATGAGATAGATAAAATAAAAATGATAAATAAAATAAATAAAAAATGAGATGGATAAAATAAAATGAGGGCAAAGAATGGAAGAAGGAAGGAAGGTCGTAAAGGTCATAGTTATTTTTCACCTCCTGACAGGTAACTAGATCTAATAAATGTACCTTTACCTGGTCATTCACGCGTCCTACAACCAATTAGAGTCCAGACACGATAAAGAACAGTCACCCCTTCACCTCTCTCTCTCTCTCTCTCTCTCTCTCTCTCTCTCTCTCTCTCTCTCTCTCTCTTACTCTTTAATGTGTATGTCTTCTTCCTTATTTTAGCATCCCCTTTCTCTTTTTCTTTTTCTTCTTCTTCTCCACCTCCTCCTCCTCCTCCTCCTCCCTCTTTCCTCTTCTTTTACTTCTTTTATTTCGTCTTTTCCTGCTTTCCCTACTTCGTCTCTTCCTTTTCAATGTTTTCTTTCCTTTTCTTCATCCTTTTCTTATTTTTTTTCTTTCCTTCTTCGTTTCTTCTTTTTCCTTATTTAATTTCTTCTTGTTCTTGTTATTCTTTTCACTCCTCCTCCTCCTCCTCCTCCTCCTCCTCCTCCTCCTCCTCCTCCTGTTTGTCTTCGCGTATTGCCTCATATTTAAAACAACATCGCGGGTTCAGCATCTCCATAATATGTGAATAAATGCATGTTGAGAAAGGATGGGAAGGGTTAACGGGTCTCTCTCTCTCTCTCTCTCTCTCATGATAAGAGGAAAGATAAAAAAAAGCACAGGAGGAGGAGGAGGAGGAAAAGGCGGAGAAGAAGAGGAGAAGGAAATTATGAACGACGGAAAAGAAAAAAAATAATAAAAAACAATATTTCCTGAATGAGAGAGAGAGAGAGAGAGAGAGAGAGAGAGAGAGAGAGAGAGAGAGAAAACAAAAACAAGAGCGAAAGCAAGGACGAGAGAGAGAGACCACCACCACCACCACCACCACATCACCTGCGCCTCACCTGCCCTCCCTCACCTGGCCTCCACGAGACAACTAATTAAGGTGCATTCAAGCAATTATAGAAGCAATTATCCAGCCCTGAAAAACGTCTCCTGTGCCAGATAAAGGTGCTGAACAGAACGCCCCCACCCCTCCTCCTCCTCCTCCTCCTCCTCCTGTCTACCTCTCTCTCTTCTGCTTATTCTTCCTCCTCCTCCTCCTACCCCTACTCTGTCTTCTCTTTTTCCTCCTCTTTTTTCTCCTCATCCTCGTCCTCATCCTTCTCCTATTCCTCCTCCTCTACCTCATCTCCCTTTTCCTGTTCCTCCTCTTCCTCTTTCACTTCCTCTACTCTTCTTCTCTGCGCTTCTCCTCCACCGCCTCCTCCTATTCCCGTTCGTATTCTTCTTTTTACTCTCCTCCCATTCTCTTTTTCTTAATCATCTTTCTGTTTCATTCTTCCTCTATCTCTCTCTCTTACATATTTATCACCCCCTCTTCTTCCTCCATATCCAACTCCTCTTTTTTTTATATTTTCTTCCATCAATCTTCCTTTTTTTGCTTTTCTTCCTCTTCTCCTTCTTTTCACAACAATAACGACAAAGAAAAAGAAAAACTATTACTACTACTGAGAGGGGAGACAGACAGACAGACAGACAGACAGACAGCGGAAGAGAGTAAGGGAAATAAATTGCACTGGACGGAGGGAGACAGACAGACATAACCATCTCGAAGAAGACAAACAGGAAGAGGAAGAAAGAGGAGAGAAAGGAGGGATCTGAAAGAGGAAGGAAGGAAGATAAAGAGGAGCGGATATAGAAAGGAGGAGGAGGAAGAGGAAGAGGAGGAGGAAAGATTAATCATGGCTACGAGAGGGCAAGAGCGAGAGCGAGAGCGAGAGAGAGAGAGAGAGAGAGAGAGAGAGTAGCCAAGTCCTTTCATTCGCTATTTCTTTTTTTTATTCTCGCTATTAATCTTTCTCTTTTGTTCTCCATCTTCTTCCTTTCTGCTACTGTCATACCATTTATCAAGGTCCCTCATCCTCCCCCTCTTTGGCGGCTCAAGAATTTACTTTCATCCTCTTTTTATTATTTTTTTTAAGCTCGCATTATCATCACCCTTTTCATTTCCTTTTTTTTTTTTTTGGTGGTTTTTTCTTTCCCATTTATCTTAGTCCACCTTGTCATGGCCTTATTTTCCTTCATCTTTTTTTGTTCTTTTTTCCTCAGTTTTCGTCCTCCTCCTCCTCCTCTTTCTCTTCCTCTTCCTCTTCTTCCTTCTCCTCCTCCTCCTAACACCTTTCAGCTGACCCAAATCCCTCGTTCCCTGCGACCTCGATTTTCTCTCTCTCTCTCTCTCTCTCTCTCTCTCTCTCACCAATCATTTTTCCCCATTACTCTTTTTTTCCCTTAAAATCTAATCACCTTTCAGTTTCATGTTATTTACTTTTCTTCTCTTTTCCTTTTCAATATCATAAATGCTCATGACATTCTCCTTTATTTATTTCTATTCTCTCATTTAGTTTGAGTTCTCATTTATTTGTCTCCTTTTTTGCACTTTTTTTAGTCATCTAGCATTACGTAGAAAGACAAAATGAGGCAAAAAAAGTACATTTGCAAGTAAAAAGTTAACAAAAAAGAATATGAAAGTTTTGTGGAATGGTAAGAAATAATAGACATCTTTTTTGTATGTGTATATGGTGTTGCTACTACTACTACTACTACTACTACTACTACCACAACTACAACAAACAACAATCACTCCTACTACCTTTACCACTAGTACAATAACAACAATAATAATGACTACAATCTCAACAAACAAATAAAATCACCACATCTAATTTCTTCCATCATCCCCTTAACTATTTTTCATCACCACCATCATCATCCCATTTCACGCAACACAAACACAACACAACCAAATCACAAAGCACGACCCAAATCCAAACACACACACACACACGCATTCCCTCGGAGCAGGACCAGCAACAATCAGGGCTCAGCTGCACGGGAGGGACGGAGCCGAAGAGGAACCGAATGATTAAATACGAGAATAATGTTGAGTTCAGGTCAGTGCATCGGAGCGCGGCGGGGAAGGGGGAGGGCATGTGCGTGCGTGCGTGGGCTAGAGAGGGAAAGTGAGAGGGGGAGATGAAATGAGTGAATGAATTAAAGGGAAAAGGGAAGGAGAAGCATGGATGAGGATGTGAGGAAGCGGGGAAAGGCGAGGGGAGAGAGAGAGAGGGAGCGAAGGAAGATTGAAAGAGAAGGGGAAAGGGAGAGAAGGGGGAAAGGGGAATGAATGAGGGGAGACGTATGATGAAGAGGGGAGTTACGGAATACAAAGAAGGGGTTTGTTAAAAGGGAGGAGGAGGGAGAAGAGAGAGAGAGAGAGAGTGAGAGAGAGGGGAGAGGGGAAAAGGAAACAAATAGTGGGTTAGAATGAGAGGAAAAGGATGAAGATGGATTTACGAGGAGGTGGATGAAGAGGAGCGGGGAGGAAGGAGAAGAAAAAAAGAGATTGCCCAATATGAGGAGGTAAATGGGAGGAGAAGAGGGAGAAAAGGGCAGGTGGAGGAAGAGGAGGAGGAGGAGGGAGGGAGTGACCAGTTTGACGTGTGGGCGAGAAATCATTGCCTATTATTTAAGTCACAGAAAAAGAGAACAAAAAGGTAGAGAGGAAAAAAAGGTCCCATATTTCACGGAGCGGCGCCGCGAGTGACGCTTTTTGCCGCCCGCTGCTCCCGCCTTTTTGTCTCTTTTTTTTTGTCTCCTTTTCTGTGTTTGAAGTTGTTTTATGATTTGGTTAATTTATCCAACCTGAACCTTTTTTGTCACTTTTGATTTCGTTAATTTGTGCAACCTAGACAGTTTTTTTTTCCGAAGTTGTTTTTTACCGATATTCTTATTTGATTAGTGTTCATAACTCAAAATTTTTCGGTATGATGTTTTCATTTTGGTAATTTGTGTAACCTAGACCAATTTTTTTTTCTGAAGTTATTTGTTTTTTTTCCGATTTTTTTATTTGATTATTCTTTATAACTCAAACGTTTGCAGTCTGGAGTTTATTATTTGATTTTTTCTTCCAATCTAAGCCTTATTTTCTGTCAAACTTTTCATTTAGTCTATTTTTCCAACCTGTAGTGAGTTTTTTTCATCTCTCGGTTCATTTAAACAGTTCTATTTTTTTTATTTCCTTGGCCAACCATCTATAAATTTCTCCCTTTTTTAACTACCTGCACAAAATTAGTTAACCTGTGAATAATCAACAAAGGAAATAATTAACGTTTGATACCAAGGTGAGAGAAAAGAGCAAGAGGAAAGGTAGTAATTAATGTTAAAGAAGCAGAATTTAGTAAACAGCTTAAGACGCAGCGAATTTAAGAATGAGTTTTACGTATAATGACAGTTAAGTAGAGAAGCTAAAAAATAATTAGACCAACTGAGAGGAGGGAAAGATAAATACATAGACAGATAGATAGATAGGTAGACAGAGATATACAGATAGATCGATAGAGAAAATAGAGGAAAATACAGAACACAACAACTACTCAAATTAAAGCAGAAAGTTAAAGACTAAAGTTCGGGAGACAAAGAGAAGAAATAAAGAGAATAATAATAGGGGATGAGAGGAGACCAGCGAGGGATTGGAGGGGATGAGGAAGGAAGAAATGAGGGAGAGAATTCACGGAAGAGAAGGAGGAGGAAGAGGGAAAGGAAAGAGGGGATTGGGTGGCGAGGGGACAAAATGAGTTAAGGATAAGGGAAGGAAAAGAATGAAGGGGGAAGAGAGAGATGAGAGAATGAAGGGGATAACGACGGAGATAAGAAAAAAAGAGGGTAGTGAAGAAGAACGAAAGGGAGGAGAAATGTAAAGTGAAAAGGAGGTGAAAGGAAGAAGAGAAGGGAAAACAGAAACAGTACAAGCAGATAAGAGAAAGACGATACCATTAGCAACACGATAATTGAGAAAGAATGGATAAAGAGAGAAGAAAGAGGATAACGAAGAAGAGGAGGAAGAATGAACGATAAGATACACGAAGAATTTAAAACATGAAGCGTGAACGATAAGGCAAACAAGATAAACAAAGGAGACAATAGTTATTAGCAAAGGATGAGGAGTAGAGAGAATGAGAATTAACATAGTGGTGAGGGAGGTGGAAAAAAAGGAAAACGGGAAGAGTAGAGGAATAGAAGGATGAAAGAATAAGCAAAAGGAAGAAGGAAGGGAAGAAGAAACGAAAAAATGAATTACACACTAGAGAATGAGAATGAATATAGTGATGAGGGAAGTGAGAGAAAAGAAGAATGAAAGAATAAAAAAGGAAGAGAGAAGGGAAGAAGAAACGTAAAGATGAATTAGACACACACACACACACACACACACACACACACACACACACACACACACACACACACACACACACACACACACACACACACACACAAAACCCCCCTCCCTTTCCCCCACACACGTACACACTAACACTTTACACTGAATGAAAGGGAAACTAAACTAAAGAGAATATTTAATGCCAGTCCCTTTTAACTAACCCCTTTTTGACAACTCTCTTTAAGCGCTCCCTTTAAACAAGCCATTTACGGCCTTTTAACTCTTCTTTTACCTACGCGTTCCTTAAGGGAGGGGGGGGGGGAGGGCGTTTTCCACCACCACCACCAGTACCCCCACTACCACCACCTCCACCACTACCACCTCCTCCACCTCCATCACCACCGCCCCTCATCTTTCATTCATCTTGACTCAACCCTGCAATTCAGTCTCTTACACTTAAAAAAGTTTCTCACACTTTTCGAAATCCCCCTGTAACTCTTCCTCTTTCTTCCTCTTTTTTTTCTTTTTTTTTCTTATATTTCTTCTTGTTCCTCTTGTTCTTCTTCGTCCTTTTGTTCCTCGTCTTGTTGTTCTTCTTTTTCTTCTCTTTCCTCCTCTTTTTCTTTCCCTTTCTTTTTTAACTTAAATGATGTGGCTCTTCTTTTCCAAGTTTTCTTTCTTTCCTCCTCCTCCTCCTCCTCCTCCTCTTCCTCCTGTTGTTTATCTTCGATTTTCACTTCCTCCTCCCACTTTTTTTTTTTGCTATCCTGGTTTTCCTCTTTCTAGTTTTCCTCTTCCTTTTCCTTTTTCATCCATATTTTCCTCTTTCTCTTCTTCACCCTCCTCCACTTCCTCCACCTTGCTATCTCTCGTCCTCTTCCTCCTCTTCCTTTTTCTTCTCCTCCTTTTCCTCCTGCTAAGTCATCCTTCAACTCTTCGTGTTCTCCTCCACTTCGCCTCCTATTTCACGTCCCGCCGTCCATTCCAGACACACCCACAACCTCTTCCTCCTCCTCTTCCTCTCCCTAACCATTACCAACACACATTTGCCTCTCTCCTTACTCTTGCTCTCCCCTTTAATCCTACCTTTCGATCTTATCCTCCTCTCAAACCCTGTAATATATGTTTGTACCTATAATTTCTTCCCCAATCTTCCCTTCTGAATAAATTTTAAGCATGTTAGTATGGAAAAGAGGATAAAAGGACGCCAACTTAAAGACAGGTTACTGGAGAGAAAGGTGCAATATTATAGTATGGGGAAAAATATACAGAACTTTCTCGGTATTTACATTTACCTTATCAATCTTCCCTTTTATGAAGTTTCTTATAAATATATCAAAAGGGAGATGAGGAGAAGGGAAGGACGTCAATTCAATGATACGGAAATGATGAGAAAGATGAAACACTGTAGAAGAAAAAAACATACCAAGAGAGAAAAGATAATGAAATTTCTTAAGCATGCCAGAAGGAATAGGAGGAGAAAGACGTCGAGTGAACGATACAATATTGAAGAGAGGTAGAAAAAAAATATATAGAAGAGTGTACTATCTCTATACGTATTTACTCCATGAATCTTTGCTTTTCTGAAACTTCCTTTACCAGAAGGGAGAAAAAGAGAGACATCAACTGAACGATACAATAATAATGAAAAAAAGTGAAATATTAAGACAGGGAGAAGGAAAAATATATGCAGAATCTTGTTTTCATGACCCCTACGATTCAATAATAAAAAAAACGGTAAAATATTAGAGAAGAGCAAAAAGAGAGAAAAAAGAATATACGTTGAGGCTTTTGTTTACCCGCGACAAGAGTGGATGGTGTTCGCCGCCCGCGTAAACACCTGCAAACTTGTCCTTGGAACTAATTAACTTTTCCCGCCGCCCAGCCGACTCTGATGTCTGAAAGTTTGCCTAATTGAGGGAGGCTTAGGAAGGGGTCGAAGGTAGTGCTGGAGATATTAAGGTGTGGGGGGGGGAAGAGGATGGAGGTGTGTGTGTGTGTGTGTGTGTGTGTGTGTGTGTGTGTGTGTGTGTGTGTGTGTGTGTGTGTGTGTGTGTTAACATGAGACAAGATGAAATGCAATATATAATTAATGAACTGAAGTAGGAAGGAGAGAGAGGCCGTGACAACTAAAATAAATAAATGGCAGAGGAAAGAAAATAATGATAAAAAAGGAACGTAAGAAGTAAGAAAAAGATAATAAAAAGAGGAAAGAAATATCGCATCAAGAAAGCAAACAAAAAAAAAGGAGAAAAATAAATATCAAAACCCAATATAAAATTCCCTAACGAATACAAAACAAACAAAAAGAAAAGGAGAGGTAAGGAAAAGAGAAACCAAATAAGAGAAAAGAAAGAAAGAATAAAAAAGATCACCTTCTCTTCCTTATCTTTTCTATCACAATACGAACAAAAAAAATAATAGACCACACAAAACATGAAGACGAGAAAAAAATGACAAGAAAAAGATAAAAAAAGGAGACATGCCAATAGAAGAGCAAAGAAAAGACAGGAAGAAAAGAAAAACAAGCATACAAAAAAAAAGAAAATCAGAAAACGGAAATGAAGCAGAAAAAAACGGAGGCAGGCAGAAAAAAGGTAAATAAAAAAGACTCCCCTAAAAAGACAAAAGAAAACGAGCACATACTTAGCTCCCCAACGTGTACTTAATGACCCGTAGAATACATCAATTAGTCCCACATTCTCGGATCCATGGAGTGTTTAGTTAGGTCTCTCTCCCTCGGCTCCAGGTGTCAAGGAGAGGGCTGGAGGGGGGGGAGGAAGACAGAGTGGAGGGTGGAGGGAGAGAGTGGAGGCGGTGGAGTGTGCTAGAGAGCTAATGGCTGGCCTGGAGTGGAGGAGGAGGAGGAGGAGGAGGAGGAAGAGGAGGGGAAAGATTGCAGCTGGAGTAAGAAGAATGGAAGAGGAAAGGAGTTAAGAGGAAAGTAGTTAAGAGGAGTAGCAAGGAAAAGTGGAGTGGATGTAGGAAGCCAAAGGAGGAGGAGGAGGAGGAGGAGAAGGAGGAAGAGGAGAAGGGAAGAGGAGAAAAAGGAAAAATAGAGCGTAGAGAAGCTGGATATGGAGGATAGAGAGATAGTGGAGAGAGAAGAAGCCAAGTAGTAGTAGTAGTAGTAGTAGTAGTAGTAGTAGTAGTAAAAGTAGTACTAGTAGTGAAGTCCAGCGTTCGATTCCCACAATGGTTTAATTTATCGATAACCCTTAAGTGTTCAGGGATCAAAGGGAAGAGGAGGAAGAGGAGGAGGAGGAGGAGGAGGAGGAGGAAGAAGATAAATAGAAAAAAAAGGTAACAATGTTGATGATGGATATAAAGCTTAGTAAAATAACGTAAAAGAAAAAAAAAAGTAATATAGAGAATAAAAATGTGAGCAGAAAACCGTCACACATGTCATTTTTATTTACAGCCACGGCTCTTCTCTCTCTCTCTCTCTCTCTCTCTCTCTCTCTCTCTCTCGTACACATCTTATTAACGTCACATTCTCACACACTCACTCTGTCACTCCACAAACTCTTCCTCCTCCTCTTCCTCCTCCTCCTCCTCCTCCTCCTCCTCCGCCTCAAGGCCGCGGCTCTGCAGGTGTGTTTGTCAAGCTTTCTTTGAGGTGTAAACAAAGATTGCAGGTGTAAATAACCGCGAGAGAGAGAGAGAGAGAGAGAGAGAGAGAGAGAGAGAGAGAGAGAGAGAGAGAGAACACACACACACACACACACACACACACACACACACACACACACACACACACACACACATAAATGGCAGGACGACATCTATTCATTATAATTTTAAGGAAACGTGTCAGAAAGTAAAATAAAAAAGCATACATAACAATAATTAAAAACTCGTTTAATTTTTCATATAATTGGTTTAGGCAAAAGAGATGAAAATAATAATAATGTGAAAAGAAATTACTACTACTACTACTACTACTACTACTACTACTACTACTACTACTACTAATAATAATAATAATAATAATAATAATAATAATAATGAGCATTCGCCAGTGAACTATGCATCTCATATAAAAGACTCCACCTGATTCACCTTTCATTAAAATTCCACCATTCCCTTCTCCCCCCCCCCCCTAGTCACCCTTCTTCACTCTTCCCTCCCCTTCTCCCCTCCCCTTCCCTTCTTTTCTCATTGCCTCTTCCCTTCGGGCTTTTTCTGTCTTCCCCTTCCCTCTCTCCCCTCTTCCCCTCCCCTCCTAAAAATCATCTCCCCCTTTCCCTTACTATCTCCCAATCCGCCTCTTTATCTTCTCCCCACTCAACCTCTTTTCCTTACCTCCCTCACTCAGCCTCTTTTCCTTCTCCCCTCTTCCCCTCTCCCACACTACCTTTACCTCTCCTCCTTCCCCTTCCCCATTTCTTCCCCATTTCAGAATTCTACCGAAGGCCATTCCCATCTTTTCTCTCGCCTCCCCCTTCTATTCCAATCCCATTCCTCTTCGCTCCTTCTCTCCCTATACCCACTTTTGAGATCAATGGGTAGGGGAGAGGGAGATAAAAGAGGAAGTAGGGGAAGGGTGATAAAGGAGTACTAGTGGGGAGGGAAGAGGAAGAGGAAGGAGGAGAAAGGGAAGGGGAACAGAAGAGGATGGGATGGAAGAGAAAAGACGAGGAAGGAGAAGGGAGATAGATAGAAGGGAGGGGATAGAGGAGGATAGAGGTAAGGGAGAAGAGGGAGTGGAAGAAAAGGAGGGGACGGGAGTCAGAATAGGATGGAAAGGAAGAGGAAAGAAAAGGAGTAAGGAAGAATAGGGGAGGGATAACAGGGATAAAGAGAAAGAGGAGGGAATAGATGAAAAAGCGATTAAGAAGAAAAGGGAAAAAATAAAATGGATAAAAGAGGTAAAAGGTAACAAGAGGAAGAGGAAGGATGACTTAGAAGGAATTGGAGAGCTAACTAAAAAAAAAAAGTCGATATATGTAAATGAATTAAAATACGGAAATAAAAGTGAGAGAATTTAAATAAGTGAATAATAAGTAAATGGTGTTCAATAAACATGTGGAGAGTATGAATAAAAAAAAAATATCTGTATTAAAGAAAACGAAAGTAGGAAAGGCCCTCGTGATAAACAATGGAGTGGAAGGGTTTTTTTTTGGTATTGTTTTTGTTTCGCCATTTGGGTTGTTGCAGGTGGTGGTGGTGGTGGGTGGGGGTGGTAGTGGGTGCGGTGGTGGTGATGGTTGGTGTTGCAGGTGGTGGTAGTGGGAGTGGTGGAGGTGGTGGTGATGGTGATGGTGGTGGTGGTAGAGTTGTAGGTGGTTGTGGTGGTGGTGATATTGCAGGTAGTGGGTGGGTGGGTGGGTGGTGATTGGTGGTGGTGGTGGTGGTAGTTTCATGCCTCCCACACCTAATGGAGGTGAGCGGTGTCTCGCGGGGCTGGAATGTGGGTCAGTCCGAGGCAAAACTTAAATATTGCTGCTTCATTTTTTTTTTTCATCTCTTTTTAAACTTCCTCTTCAACTCCCGGTGGACGGCCTACTGCACTTCCTCTTCCGGGATAGATAAATAAATAAGTACAGAAGTAATTAGATAAAAAAAAGATGTAAATAGATTAAACTGTCTATAATACTTTTGTTAACACGAGTTCACTTCCTGTCCCTGAATAGATGTGCTTACTATCATTACTCTTATTATTATTATTATTATTATTATTATTATTATTATTATTATTATTATTATTATTATTATTATCATTATTATTATTATTATTATTATTATTCCTATTGTCATTGTCTCCTTCTATTTCTCTACCTCCCCCTTTCTCTTCACTTCTATTTTCTATCTCTCTTCTGCTCTTATTTCCATCATTTTCACTATTATTATCATCGTTTTTCTCATCGTCACAATCTCTATCTCGCTACCTACCCTCTTCTCTTCTCTTCTCTCTACCTTCCTTCTGCTCCTATTTCTATCATTATCAACGTAATTATCATTGTTTCCTTCATCATCACCATCTATCTCTTTACCTCCCATCTTCTTTTCTCTTCTCTCTATCTCCTTTCAAGTCTTATTTCCATTACTATCATCATTATCATCATTGCTTTCCTCATCATCTCCATCTATCTCTCTACTTCCCCTTCTGCAATCACTTCTCCATCCATCCATCCTTCTGTCTGTCTCTCCTTCCCTCTTCGAAGCAAGGGAGAGGAGGAGAGTGATGGAAATGGACGCGCCTCTCTGTCTGTCAAAGGGTGAGGAAGAGGAGGAGGAGGAA
Organism: Eriocheir sinensis; assembly: GCF_024679095.1. Classification (NCBI taxonomy): domain Eukaryota; kingdom Metazoa; phylum Arthropoda; class Malacostraca; order Decapoda; family Varunidae; genus Eriocheir; species Eriocheir sinensis. The sequence continues at coordinate 3,262,342 of NC_066555.1, read as the reverse complement.
GGACGAGGAAGGAGAGAGGAAGGGAAGGACACGACATGGGAAGTGGCAATGAAGTAGAGAGGAGGGAAGGAAGGAAGAGGGAAAGGAGAAACTAAGAGACAAGAAGAGAGGGAATGAGAGGATTAAAAAACCTACCAAAGAAGACAGATTAGAATACAGATTAAGGAGAGGAAGGTAAAAAAGCAAGGATAGAAACAAGAAGAGAAAGAAGAAAAGGAGGAAGAAGAGCAGGAGGGCGACCACTAGAAGGAGGAAGAGGAGAAGGAGCAGCAGTAGAATGATGAAGAGGAAGAAGAGGAAGAAGAAAAGAAAAACGAGGACTTGGAGGAAGAGGAGAGGAATAAGAGGAGAAGGAGGAAGAAGATCATTACTGCTACTTATATTAACTAGGAATGAAGATAGGTGAAAACGAGGGAAGAGAAGAAGATAATGAAGAAGGAAAATGGGGAGGAGGAAGAGAAGGAAAGTGAGGAGAAGGAGGAGGAAGAAAAGTAAGAGTAGAAAAAGGAGGAAGAGGGAAGGAGTGGGCGTAGAAAGAATAAGAAGGAGGAACAGGAAGAAGAAGAAGAAGAAGAAGGAGGAGGAGGAGGAGGAGGAGGAGGAGGAGAAGGAAGAAGAGAAAGCATAACCCTAGTACACCTATCATCCCAAAATCGAGGGTAAACACGAGATATTTCGCAGCCAGGGAGTCAGTAAGGCATAATAGACTGCCAACACAGCTTAAGGGAGGGAGGAAAATACCAACGAAATCCCTCCCACCCCTACCCCCTCCTCCCTTCCTCCCCCTATCTCCCTCTCTCCCTTCCCTCCTCCCTCTCTATAGCAATGTTCCCGTATCTCTGTATCTCTCCCTTATTTCTGGTTTGCCTGTTTTTTTTTTAATTCTCTTTCATCTCCCTTATTTTTTTCTCTCTCTCTCCATACCTCCTCTTCCACTTCCCTCCTCTTACTACAAGCTCTCATTTTCTTTCTCTTCTTTCTCTTCCACTTGCTTTTCTCTCCTCTCTCCTTTTCCCTCTTCCTTTTTTTCTCCTTATCTTCTCTCCCCTTTTTCCTTTTATTCAATCTTTTTATCTCCCCTTTTTTATTCGTTTTCTCTTTCTTTTCTCCATTGTTCCTTTTTCCTTATTTGCTGCTTAGATTACTCTCTCTCTCTCTCTCTCTCTCTCTCGGCCGCTAATTTAATCCCCCTAATAGGCTCCCTCGCGGCCAGGTACACGGGGCAGGTCAATGATTGCTGAAATTAATCGCTTCCGGTGTCACGTCCAGGTGAGGGAAAGACCCCGACCCCCTACCCCCTGATCCCTCTCTCTCTCCTCTTCTCTCTCTCTCCTCCTCTCCCTCTCCCTACTCTTTCTCCTGCTTCCTCTTTCCCTTCCTCCCCTTCCGTAGCTCTTCTTCCGTTTTCCTTTTCCTTCTCTCCATATAATTTCTCTCTAGTATTTCTCCTTTTCTTCTCCCTTTCTCTTCTTCTCCCTATCACTTCTCTTCCCCCTTCCCCTCGCTCCCTGTTCCTCTCCTTTCACTTTCCTCCTCCCTCTCTTGCTCTCCTCTATTTCTGGTTTTCTAGCATTTTTTTTCTCTTTCCTCTCCCTTCTCCTTCCCTACTCTCTCTCCACACCTACTCCTTCCACTTCCCTTTCTCCCTCTCCAGCTCCCTTTTCAGTATCATTCCTCTCCTCCATCCTGCTTTTTCCTGTTCTTTCTCTTCCACTTTCCGCCCTACCCTCTCCCCGTTCCTTTTTTTCCCCTTTTTTTCTCATCCTATTCCCTTGCCAAGTCACTCATAACCCAGTACCCTCCCCTTCCTTTCATTCTCTAACCCCTTCTTTTTGCTCGCTTTTCATCCTCCTCCTTCCTTCCTCCTTTGCCCTTTCTTTTTGTCACTGTTTATCCAATCACGGTAAGTAAGGAAAGTAAGTAAAGGAACATCACCTCCCTTACCCAAGTTACCCCTTCCCTTCCTTTCCTCTCCTCTTTCCTTCTCCTCCCACCCTTACTCCTTCCCCCTCTTCCCTTCACCCTTCCCTCCCTCTGTGACTACCCTTCCTTCTCCTCCTACCCTTACTCCTCCACCCTCACCTTCAGCTGTACCTAATCTGGACGTCACTTTGTCCAGGTTATTTTGAGGCAGTCCAGGGTAGGTGTGGCGACGAGTGCGCAGGTAATGAATGAGGCACAGGTGAGGGGGAGACAGGTGAGGCGAGAAGGTGAGCAGTGCCAATATGTGAGGCGTGGTCGGATATTAAAGAGTCGGAGGGAAGGAGAATGTATGTGGTGTTCATACGTGATGGAGAGGAAAAATGGAGTGTTGATAGTTAATAGGTATGTTGATTAGGTGATAGTTTATGGTGAATGTGATGTATTCGATGAGGGAGCAACAAGAAATGGGAACTAGAAATGTGTTGATCGATTGGAAGCTTGATAAATATGGTGTTGATAGGCGACGGTTTATGACTTAAGTAAAGGGATTTAGGGAGGGATGAATGTGATGGTTTGTGTTGGAGGTTAATAGTTTGAGGGAAAGAGAAATGAGGTGTTGACAGGTAATGGTTTGTGGTGATACTGATGATTTGTGATGAAAATGAAGATGATAGACGAAATGTGTTGATAGCTAAAGGTTTGTGGTGAAAGTTAAATATTTGAGAAGAGACGATTTACTGATTGATTGGGGTTTGCAGTCATGGGTCATATGGTCATGATTAGACTGTTTTTAAAGACTGACAACAAAACTGATAGGCATGCAATATCGGGTGCCTAAAAGGAATCATATGGAGGGAATAGGAAAAGTGCTAGTGTTGTTTGGTGGTTAATATGGTGAGATACTCGTATTTCAAGACTAAAATGGCGCTGGTGATGAAATTTTAAATGATTATTGAATTGGATCGTCGAAAAGCGTGAAAATATTTGAGCATTAATAGTCTGGAAGAAATGTGAAAAAAATGTTAGAGATGTTCCTCCCACCAGTTGGATTTTAATTATTAGGAAGCGTTTTAATGTTGGAGATATATGCTTTCTCTCTATCTATCTATTTATTTATCTATCTATCTATCTATCTACCATCACTTCAAAATTACCTTAACAGAATGAACACTTTTTCCGAGTAGCAAATGCATCTCCATCTAGGTTCAGCACACACACACACACACACACACACACACACACACACACTACCACCACCACCACCACCGACCCCCTCCCACAGACACCCACATACTTCGCCCTTACCCCCCTCACACACAAACAGCCCCCCGGCCCCTCCACTCCCCGTCCCCCACACATTAACTGCACGTCAGTCAGCCAAACATTCCCATTTGTCGCTCATCGCCGGGAGAGGAAAGTTTGGCGTCGCTAATTGAACAAGGACGTGAGCGTTGATTGTAGGGCCAAAAAAGGCTGCTGGGCGGGAGGGTGGGTCAAAAAGCGGGGTCTGTCTTCCTCCCCAAACATCGGCTGCACTCGCTTGCTACGGACGGAGTGGTATAGAATGTACTTTTGGGGCGGTGAATTTTGTTGTGTGTTCAGCTTGTCTGTTTTTCGTTGAGTTTAGCTTTTGTGTTAGTGTTACCTGTTCTAGAAGTATTCAAAAACAGGTATTACTGCTGTGAAGTTGAGCGATGTCTTAAGTAATACTATACATAATGAGAATAATAGTAATGTAATGAAAATAATAATACCGGTAGCAATAAAAAATAGTGATAATAAAACTGGTGATTGAAAAAAGGAAAAGTCAATAAAATAATGACAAGGAAACACACACAAAAAAAAGAGAATCAAGACGGAATGGAACAAAACGCAAACACGAAATAAAACGTCAAATCTAAGAAAAAAGAAAAAGAGGAAAAACTAAAGCTGCCGGGAGACAAAAATTTTCCCTGACAAGAAATTAGACTGAATTCTATGTGAGGGAAGCGAGCACTCGGCGGCCGCTTCATTAACATGCTAATGACCCTCGGCGGGCATTAGCGTGAAACGAAGAAAAATGAAGAAAATATTCCCTCGCTGTGTGGCCGAGTTTGGTTCATCGTGTTCTTGAGGCTAAAAAAAAAGTTCAAGTGAGTGTAAAAAATATAAGGAAGAGAACATTTAAGTTTCTTTTGTTTTGTTTTGGTGAATAAGTGTTTTCTGAGTCTTGTGGGGAAGGAGATTAATAAAGATGATGTTTTCTGTTTCGTTGGTATGACAGAAGTTAGCAATTGGGTTTTAATAGGGAACTAATGTAAAAAAATATAAAGAGGAGAACATATGAGTTTCTTTGGTTTGGTATAGAAGTGTTATTCGTTGTATGGGAAAGGATTAAAGATGACTATTATAGTTTGCGTTTGATGTACTGGTTAGAAATAAGGTTTTAATAGGGAACTAATAAAGAAAAATAAGTGCTTCAAAATAGATATTAAAAAACACAGTCTATATAAGAAATGTGTGACCGTCCCTGCACCCTTACGCTTTATTCCTCGCCGCCAGTTCGTTAAAGGTCACGGGGATGGTTTCTGATTGGGGTCATTCGGTAATTGGCAGAGATTCGGAATGTGTTAAGGAAGTTTGTGTTGCCTCCGTAAGAATCCCTGACCCCCCATTTTTCTCTACCTATCTCCATTCTCTCTCTCTCTCTCTCAATAGTACTTCCTAAAAAATAAAATTATCCCTTCCTGATTTTTTTCTTTCATTTTTTTCGTTTCTTTCTTTCTTTCTTTTCTTCCTTCTTTCTTCCCCTTTTTTCTGTCTTTGTATTTATTTACTTCCATATTTTTCCTTCATTCTTCTTACTTTTTCTTTTTTTCTTTCGTTTTTCATCCATATATAATTTCTTTTTTTCTTGTTCTTTTTTTCTTTTCTTAGCTTCTTTTCGTTCCTTGTTCCTACGTTCTTTCCAATTTTTTCTTTCTTTCTTTCTTTCTTCCTTCTTTCCTCTTTTTTTCTTCTCTCTCTCTCTCTCTCTCTCTCTCTCTCTCTCTCTCTCGTCCCCCCCTCTCCCTCCCCCCGAGGTTCCAATAATGGCACGGGTCCCGCCTACCGCCCCGAAAGGTTAAGTAAAATGTCTCATTAATCGGTTTTTAAAGCAACAAATATTTCCTGTAAAGATTTTCCTTTAAGGGCGAGAGAGCGAGCGAAGTGGAAAGTCTTAATTAATTGTGGAGACTTGCTTTTTATCATTATTTATTTAGCTGGAGTTGTTGTTGTTGTTGTTGTTGTTGCTGTTACTGTTGTTGTTTATAATTTTGGACTTATTGTTAGTGGTTGCAAGAGAGATGGGGATGGTTGGAAGTAGTAGTAGTAGTAGTAGTAGTAGTAGTAGTAGTAACTGTGGTTTAGTATTTGAAGTAGCAGTAATATCAGATCAAGTAGTAGAATTATTATTATTATTATTATTATTATTATTATTATTATTATTATAGTGGCGGGGGTTGGGATCGTGGTAGTAATAGAAATTATAAGGACAGTATTATTATTAGTAGTAGTAATAGTAGTAGTAGTAGTAGTTGTAACAGAATTAACAGTAGTAACAACAATAGCAACAGTAGTACCAGCAACAAAAACAGCAGCCAGCAAGCGACACCACAATTAGCAGGCATGGTATTTTAATCGTCGCTGTTGACATCACAATAATCGCCCACGCAAATGCCGCCAATATCATAACTTCCAGCCGCGGAGCACACCACGCCGATCCCGCCCATGCTCGGCGCGGCTAAGCGATGGCGCCATTCGTTCCGCGCGAGTGACTGACACATTCCTAGAAACCCGGGATCAGCGGCGGTTCATTACGGGCCACTCGCTCGGGACTCAGCTCTCGAGGCAGCATGGTTTGGCTTCGTTTGGGCGGATCAGTCAAATAAAGCGGGAGACAAACAAGTTATTTCTGCCTTCTCTGCCTTCCTTCCCACGCACCCGCAGCGAGAGAGCATAATGAAGATAATTGAAAGCAGGGGAAAGGAAAGTAAGCAAATGAAAAATGAAACACAAATGAAAATATAAATCGTTTGGGCAAATCAACCAAATATAGCGAAAGACAGACAAGTTATTCCTGCCTTCTCTTCCTTCCTTCCCACGCAGCCGCAATGATAGAGCATAATGAAGAGAATTGAGGAAAGGAAGATAATTGAAAGCAGGGGAAAGGAAAGTAAGCAAATGAAAAATGAAACACAAATGGAAATATAAGTCGTTTTGCAAATCAACCAAATAAAGCGAAAGACAGACAAGTTATTCCTGCCTTATCTTCCTTCCTTCCCACGCAGCCGCAATGAGAGAGCATAATGAAGAGAATTGAGGAAAGGAAGATAATTGAAAGCAGGGGAAAGGAAAGTAAGCAAATGAAAAATGAAACACAAATGAAAATATAAATCGTTTGGGCAAATCAACCAAATATAGCGAAAGACAGACAAGTTATTCCTGCCTTCTCTTCATTCCTTCCCACGCAGCCGCAATGAAAGAGGATAATGAAGAGAAGCGAGGGAAGGAAGATGATTGAAAGCAGGGGAAAGGAAAGTAAGCAAATGAAAATGAAACAAAAATGAAAATATGAATAATTTGGGCAGATCAACCAAATAAAGCGAGAGCAATGAAAGAGGATGATGAATAGAAGTGAGGGAAAATATAAAACAAGAAGAGTTAGTATAAAAGAATGAAGAGACGTGAGGAAAGAGATAATATGAAGCAGAGATAAGGAAGGTAGGCAATAAAAGAAGGAAGTGCAGAAATATCAAGAAAACAAATGAGTGAGGAAAAGCGAAGATAATAAACAGAGAAAAAGAAAGTAAGCAAGGGGGAAGAATGTGAAAAAAAGATTAAGAAAACAAATGGATGATCAGAAATGAAGATAAAAATAAACAAGGAAAAAGAAAAAAAGGTCTGCATGAAGAAGAGGAAGCAAAGAATGGATTAAAAACAAACAAATGAGAGCGTCAATCTGGAAAAAGCAAAACAAGAAAATAACAAAAACATTAATAATTCTAAGCTAATGCGTAATAAAAGAATGAAAAAAAAGCAGAATAAGAGGGGAAAAAGAAAGCAATGGACGGAGGAGGATGGAAGGAGGAGGAGGATAAGTAAAAGAACGAGGAGGATATGGAGGAGGAGGAGGAGGAGGAGTATTGGCGGCTGGGTGAAAAGAGGCGATGATGTAGAGGTTTGACATAGAGGTGATAAGTAGGAAGGAGGGAAAAAAAAGTGAGGAGGGTGAGGAAGGGAAGGAGGAGGAGGAGAGGGAGGGGCAGGAGGAGATAGGAGGAGCAGACAGGCGTGAGGAATGACCACAATTAGCAGGGGGAGTGATAGGCTGGAGGGAGGGAGGGAGGGAAGAGAAAGTGGAAGGGAAAAAAGGTGGGAAGACGATAGGAACAGATTGGGAGGAACACTTTGTGATGGAAGAGAGAAAAAGAGTATAAATATAAAGACATGTTACTTGTGGAGAGGAGAGAGCGAGAAAGACAAGGAAAGGAGAGAAGAGAAGAAACGAAGAAAGTGAAGGGAAAGGATAGAAAAAGAAAAAAAAGAGAAGAAAAGAAGAAACGAAGAAGAATGCAGGAAAAGTATAGGGAGGAAAAGGAAAGGAAAGAAGGAAAGAAAATTGAAGAGAAGAGAGGAGAGAGCTGGAGGAAAGAAAAAATAAAAAAGATAAAGATAAAGAAAAATAATAGGAATGAGAGAGAGAGAGAGAGAGAGAGAGAGAGAGAGAGAGAGAGAGTAGGTTCGTCATAGAGAGAAGCATCATGGAGAAAGTTAATCCAAGTTTTGGAATTTAGAGAAAAAAATCACGTATATTTTTATGAAGGGCGTGATTGGAGGAGGAGGGAGGAAGGAGGAAGGGAGAGAAGGGAGGGAAGGATGGAGGGAGAAAAGGAGAGAGGGAGGAAAAGATGGAGTAGGTAGTGATGGGAGAGAAGAAAGAGGGAAGAAAGATATGGGAAAGATAAATGAGGAATAGATAAGAGAGAGAGAGAGAGAGATGAGATAGAGGCAGACAGAGTGGAGACATGATGAAAAGGGGCGTTGTGTTGATAGTGACAAATGGTGCATGTTGCAGAGTATTTCGAGGAGGAGGAGGAGGAGGAGGAGGACGCAGGAATGAAGAGGAGGAGGAGGAGGAGGAGGTGACAAGGAAAAGAAAAATGAAAGCATGGACAAAGAATTACAAGGCTGGGAGACAAATGAAAGCCGATGATGAAAAGACTGAAAAATTACTCCCTGAAAAAGAATCGAAAATAGAATCCCGCACATATAAGGAAAATAAATTAACAATGAACCAATTAGTAAAGTTAAAATGGGGAGGCTGAGGAGGAGAAGGGAGAGGGGCAAGCATCAGGGAAAAGGGAAAGAACGAATGAGGTCAAGGTGTAGAAAGGGGAGGAAAGGAAGGAGAAGAGAGAAAATGTTGTAATGGAGAGGAAGGAAAGAGGGATAAAGAGGCGAAAGGAAAAAATGGGAAGAGGAAGGAAGGAAGGAGGGGTAAAGGGAGGAAGAATAGAGAGAATGAAAAGAGAAGGGAAGGGAGGAGGAAGAGGGGGGAAGGAATGGAGGAAGAATGGGGAGGGACAATGCCGGAGAAATCGACGGCGGTCCCCTTCACTGTCATTAACCTCAAGACCCGATCGATAGATAAGGCCACGGAAGGGAAGGAGAGGGAAGGGAGGGATGGGAAGGCAGGGAGAGGCAGACAGGATGGTAAGGTAGGGCTAGAAGGAAGGGTGACCAGTTAGGCAGGAAGGCAGAGGAAAGGGAAGGATAGGGAGGGAAGGGGAGGAAAGGTAGAGATGAGGAGGTAGATAGGGAGGAAGTTGGAAGGTACTAGGAGCAGGAAGAAAGGAAGGCATAGGTTAGTAAGGAAGACAAGATAAGGGAAAGGAAGGGAAGAATAGGGAGGGCATGTAGGCAGATATATAGGGAAACCTTGAACGTAAGGGGAACAAGAAGGGAGGATGAGAAAACAGTTAGGTAGGCTTATAGTAAGGTACGTTAGGTAGGCTTATAGAAAAGTAGGTTAGGTAGGCTTATAGAAAGGTAGGTTAGAGGGCAAAAAGGTATGGAAAGCAGGACGGCTGAGTAGGTAAGTAGATAACAAGGAAGGGAGAAAGGTAGGCGGAGTGGTGTGAAGGTAGGTGACAGGTAGGCAGGAAAATAGAAAAGGTAGGTCGTTAGATAACTGGATATATATGGAAAATAGGGAGAGGGACGTTTGGGAATTTCAGAAAGAGGGAGAGAATAAAAGAAGATACAATTTAAAAAGGTCAGGATCGCAGAAGTAAGTCACGGAGAGAGGAAGGGAGACGGAGAGGGAGAAAGTAGGGAGGAAGGGAGGGAGGAAGAGAGGATGGGAGGTACTCGAATTCTGAACATAGTGGATGAGGATAGTGACAGGAATGAAATACGAGGAAGCAATCTGACCCACATTTAAACCAACCCATTTCCTTACCCGAACCTTTCCCATGCCTCTCCGTAAAACCAGAAGAAGGGAAGGAAAGATAGGGACACACTTCTCCTACTCGACCGTTTCCATTGCCTCTCCGCACTACCAACAGATAAGAAAATAAGGGGAGGAAATAAGAGAAGGGGAAGGGAAGAAAAAAGAGCAGAGGAAGGGAAGAAAAGATAAAATAATAATGGAAGTAAATAAGGGAAGAGAAGTAAATAAAAAAAGCACGAAGTCGTTCATTGCAATTAATTTCCAGCGAAGCATTACGAAAAGACGCAATACCAAAGAGACGCAAATGGGAGAGGGAATACCATGGCGGGATATTAATGAATTCCAACGCCAAGATTACGGCCTGTTGTGTCTGAGGCGGCGGGAAGACGAGCAGGAGCAGGAGGAGGAGGAGGAGGAGGAGGAGGAGGAGGAGGAGGAGGAGGAGGAATTCGTTACTAACACAAATATTTCTCTTCCTCATTTCTCAGACACTCACACACCTTCCTCCTCTTCCTCTTCCTCTTAATTTAATGCTGTGTACTCTCTCTCTCTCTCTCTCTCTCTCTCTCTCTCTGGTGCATCCTCCGTTCCCATCATCATACTGCTGTCTATATTCTCTCTCCTCCTCCTCCTCCTCCTCCTTCTCCTCTTCCTCCTCTCCCTTTCCATCTTCCTCCTCTTCTTATCTTTCATCCTCCTGTAACTCATCCCTCCCTGTCTCTCACCCAATCTCATTCCTCTCATATCACAAAACTTCTCCTGATTCTCCTTTCTCTCTGCTTCCTCTTTAGCCATGCCCACGTTTTCTCTCCCTTTTTCCCTCTTTTTTCTGGGTCGGTCTTTATTCTTTTTCTCTTTCTCTTCACTAAGAACTTTTTTTTCACTGATGATTTGTTTTCAGGTTTTCGTTTTTTATTTTTTACTTCTTTTCTTGCACTTTCTTCATTCATTTTTCTCGTTGTTATTGTCCTTTGCTGTCTTATTTCTCCCTCTACTTTCTTTTTTTTCTTCACCTTCCTTCTCAGTTTTCTTATAAGTTCCTTCTCTTTATCCTTTACATATATTATCTTTTGTTGTATTGATTTATTCCTCATTATTTTTTTTCCTTTTCATTTAATATCTCTCTTCTTCCTTCCTTCCTTTCTTCTTTCCTTCCTTCCTTCCTTCCTTCCTTCATTTCCTCCCCCTCCTCCTCCTCCTCCAGGTAGCGGCGACCACCTGGCTACCGTTCACCTTAATCTCCACTGAATACATTAGGTGGACGCAGTACCAAGGTGCCCCCGCCACACACACACACACACACACACACACACACACACACACACACACACACACACACACTCCTATAATTTAATCTCCCACACCTTTGCTCTCTCTCTCTCTCTCTCTCTCTCTCGTAACAATCTCTATTCTTTTTCCTCTCCATGATTTTATTTTGCTCAGAGGAAAACATTCACCAGATAACAAATTAAGATGAGCTCAAACTTTCTCCTTTCCTTTGCCTCGGCTTTTCCTTCCCTTGAGAAACTGTACACATTCTTTATTTTCTCCTTCCCCTCACTTCCTCTCTATCTATCTCCCTCCCTCCCTCTCTCTCTCCTGCTCTTCCTCCCCCTCACCCTCCTTCTTCCTTGATGGAGTTTATTAATTCTCTCGGGGTTCCTAAAGTCTTTTACAGGGTCCATGTTTTTATGTCCTTGTGTCCTTGAGGCCTAAACTCTCTCTCTCTCTCTCTCTCTCTCTCTCTCTCTCTTTAAGTATAGTATTCCTAACGTAAAGTACTAACCAATATCGTTCTTCCAGTTGAAAAGTGGTCGTAAAATAAGGATACAATTTATAGGCTGACATATCTAAGACCAATTTTACAGACAGGATATTAGTTTATCATTAAAACATGCATCAATCGATATGTGAGACAATCTACAAGTACTAGTTGGAAAAAAAATAAAGTATAAAATAATGCCTAGTAAGTAAAATGTGAGAAGCTGGAACCGTAGATTTTTACGTGTAATATCCATTTCACCTGATGTTGTGTTAGTTTCTTGTACTATTGAAATTTAAGTGAAGATAAAAAAAACTCTTATTTGGTAGGTTAAATGTGGAATGATAGCACCGTAGAGTTATCTTTAGAGTACTGTTTAGATGATATTGTATTAGATTCTAGTACTATTAAGAATTACAGGTAACACACACACACACACACAAAAAAAAAGAAAAAAGGTTAGTAAATTAAATGCGGTAGGCTGGCACCGTAGAGTTTCCAAGCGCTAATTTTATGTATGAAAGAAGATTTTTAGCACTGATTCTATGGGGAAAGTGAAGCGTATGATGAAGCGAGAAAAATAACACATACACGAAAAGAATTAATGGAAAAGAGGTTTAGCCGAGATAAGGCGATTGACGTTAATTGCGGCAGGTGGAAAAATAATAAAATACAAAAGAAGATTAACTTGGAATGAAATGGCTGAGATAAATATGCTTTTTGCGTGATTATAAATACCTAAAAACGGGTCATGAAAAAACGCAGCTAACATTACTATCCCTCGAAGAAGATACAAAAAAATAAAAAAAAAAGGAAAACGTAGGATATTCAAAATTGAATAAACTCGCATTAATAAAATTTTAATCACTAACAAATAGAAAAAAATTTGAACTAAGAGAATAAACGAGAGAAAGAGAATAAACGAGAGAAAGAGAGAGAGAGAGAGAGAATAAGAGAACCAATGCTGAAAATTGAGGTTTAGGAGCAAAATTAACGAACCTAAATCATAGACTTCACAACTAGTTGACGGGAAATCTCTTCAGTCTTGGCGCGCTGGCTTCGCGTAAGGGGCCGATTGTTATGGCGACTTTCACTGCGACAACTCAAACACACTCTGCGTTCTTACTCCGAATTTAAGTGGAAACAGGACGAAATCTTCAAGTTTTAGTGCATACAAGCAGGCAGGAGTGTCTCTAGAGTGATTTGGTCGAGGATTCAAGGTAACTTACATGAAATAGCACCATGCGTGCACTTTGAAAACGTTGTGTAAAAAATGGCAAATTTGCGTAACTTTAGGTTGAAATCTTTACGTAAAATGAATGATAACTGTAGGATAGTGAAGTCCACAGTTTTACGTATTAGGAAACAAGAAATGTACGTTTAGTTAGTGCCTACATGGCAACTCAGCTCAGTTCCCGCGTCGCCTAACTCGCCTTAGGCACGCAGTCAGGCACTTCCCTCTGTAAAGGATTATCGCTGTCCTGCCTCTGTTTACTCTCCAAGTAAAGGACCTACAGTTATTCATCGTCTCTGTACCCTTCCCCACAACTGCAAGGATCCAGAGGACGATACAAGAAGACACAGAAGGCAGTGGATCGAGTGGAAGTGACGGAGGAGACACAAGATATGAGGACGCCGCGACCAGCCGGACCCGCCGACGGACGAGTTGCTCCTCGCCGCGGTCGGCAACTACGCCGGCTACCTGGCCAGGAAGGTCCAGGCCAACTCCTCTGTGGCCGAGTGCTGCAAGCAGGAGCTTGCCCAGCAGGAGGAGATGAAGATTACCGTGGAGCTCGATGTGTGATGTTCGACGCCCTGGTCGAGCTGGTCGACAGGGGAGAGCTGGAGACAGGCCGGGCGGTCCTGAAGCAGCCATCTCTCCCAATGGCCCACATGGCGTCCTTCGGGATGTCGCTGTGGGACTCCTGATGTGCAGGGAGGACAAGAAGGAGCGCAGGTTGAGGTTCCTCTCCCTTGCCATGCGCCACAGGGACGGGTTCAGGCACCTCCTGGAGTTCCTGGCGGCCTCAGACCCGACCTTGCAGGGGTACAGGTGCCAGGAGGGGCACAACCTGGCCAACACCATCTTGCCGCACATCAGCAGGTCCCTCTTCAACTGTTTCGGTGCTAATTTCTCCAAGGACGTGACCTCAGAAGCGAGGAAGAACAAGGTCTTGAAGCAGCCGACCGGCAGGAAGAGGAGCAGTATCGAGGAGGGCAGGAAGGAGACGGCGAGGAACAGGGACGTGTACAAGTCCAGGAAACTGACCGGGGCCCACAAGTCATAGGCCAAAAGGCTAAAGTGATTGTTCAGGGACGAGGGCCAGATAGCCGGCAAGACGTGCTGCGGCAATAGTGACATCGGAATTCAACCAAAATAAGTTGTGATTGTATATAGAAAAATGAATATTTTGCTTTTGTTGAGTAAAATTAAGATGTTTCTGCATGCTTTCCTCAAGTATAAAGTTTCTAATGTGAAAATTAAGTGATTTATTATATGTTAAAAACTTACGTAAAAAATTGCACTAAATAAAAAAAAAATAAGTAGCTATTTCGGGCAAAAACTTATAAGATATGCTAAATATTGCTATTGATTCTGAAAATATAAGTGATTATCTCTGCATTTGGTGATGTTTGTGCATCTAGCGTAAAATCTGAGGATTTTATAGCCTTTTTAAGTTTTGTTATACTTATATAAAAAACAATTAATCGGGATTTTATTAGGGAACGACTTTGAATTTTTTGATACCGCTGCTCATGGAGACTCATATATGCCTAAGGGAGGTGCCTGTTTTAGTTTCAGGTCGCTAGCTGCTTTGGTTTTGAAAATATTTAAATTTTAAATTTTTGAAAATCGGCCCCCTGCGAATCGGCCCCGCGCCCCGTTTCCCGTCAAGAGATTGTGAAGTCTATGCCTAAATATATAACATAACAAAATGAAACAAAATAATGGAGATAGATAGATAGAAAGACAGATAGATGGAAAGATAGGTAGGAAAATAGAGATAGATAGACATATACACAGAGCTGGATAGATTGAAAGATAATGAAAGAAAGACAGATACATAGACAGAAAGAGAAACAGAGGGCAAGAGAGGGACAAAGAGAGAGAGAAAGGGAGACGGAGAAAGCGGGACAAAAAGAGAGAAAGGGAGACGGAGAAAAAGGGACAGAGAGACAAAGAAAAAGACACAGAGAAAGACAGACAGAGACAGAGAGAGAGAGCCAAGTGATCAAGAACCCAGGCTGGCGCGAACACCCATCTGGAGACCCGTAAAAGAGAACTCCATAACGCCTTGAGGTATTAAAACGTGACATTTTCGTCCTTAAGGAGAGCCGACGATTCCCTTTTTTCTCCCCTCCCACACGTAAACCCTTCCTTTATCCCCGGCCGTATTAACTCCTCCTGCCTCCTAATCCTGCACGTTAAGGACAAAAGGGAGGAGGGAAGGAGAGAAGGAGGGGTTGAAGGAGCTAAGGATGGAAGGAGGGATTGGAAGAAGGAAGGATAAGGGAAGAGAGAGAGAGAGAGAGAGAGAAGTACTGTAGATAGATGTTAACGATAGATGAAAAAGGATGGATAGGAGGGATTGAGAGAAGGATTAAGAGAGGTAAGGATGGAACGAATGATGAAAGGAAGGATATAAAAGAAAAGAGAGAGAAGAAAAATACTGACAACACAGGATAAAGGAAAAATGAATAAAGATGGAGAGCAGGAAAGAAGAAAGGGGAAAGAGAAGGGATTTAAGAATTGAAGAATGGAAGAAATGAAAAAATGAGGATAAGAGGAAGAAGATTGAAGGAGTGATTGTAGAAAGGAATGAAAAGGGAAAAGATAAAAGTACTGAAGACAGACGATAAGGAAGGATTAATAGAGATGGATAGATGGGAAGAAAAGGGGAAGACAAGGAATTAAAGGATTAGTGAATGGTAGGAAAGAAAATGGGAGGATAAGAAGACTAGAGGATGATAAAAGGAATGTAGTAGTAGGAGAAAAGGAAAAAGGGAAAAGGGTAAAATGAAGAGGAAAGAAAGGGGAAAGTAGAAAGTGAAGGATGGGTAAATGAAGGGAAGAGAGCGAAAGTTTTGGTGATGAAGGAAAAAAGAGAGACGGAAGAAAGGTACATATAAGGAAAGAGGAAAGATGGAGGAAAAGATGAAAAAGAAAAGAAAGGAAGGAAAACACTTAATATAATGCAGCAGATGGCTAGTTTATTTTATTTATTTATTTATTTTTTTACAGCAGAGGAAACAGTGCAAGGTCGTAAAAAAAAGTAATGAAAAAAAAGCCCGCTACTTACTGCTCCTATATACACCCAAACATAAAGACAAAAACAAAAAACAGAACTCAACCAATACTGTAAGCCACAAATTTCGTCTTGGGTCACAAAATACTTTACACACACACACACAAAAAAAAAAAAAACCTACCGCAACCTATAAACCATCAAGCGTACACGATATATAAGGCGAAGGTTACTTAATTACCGTTTTTTATCACCTTGTTATTATAGCGTTTACGAGCATAGGTCGCGGCCCCGCCTGACCCGCGCCGGCGACAAAAAAGGAGAACGACAACGGGAAGGAGAAAAAAAATCATCCCCAGATTTACCGCCTGTCACGGGGCCGCGGAGAGGTAAAAAGTCTCGGCCATTACCTTTTTCATCCCCTCTCTTTGTCATGCTCTCTCTCTCTCTCTCTCTCTCTCTCTCTCTCTCTCTCTCTCTCTCAATCCAAGATACCTCTGAAATTTCCACCATCGTTTTATTCTTCTTCATCATTTCCATCTTTTTCTCCATCTATTACTTATTCTTTTAACCCCTCTCTCTCTCTCCATCTCCCTCTCCCTCTCCCTCTCTCTCTCTCTCTCTCTCTCTCTCTCTCTCCCGCGCAATAAGCCGAGCCAAGACAGCGCCTCGTTCGGCCACGCACCAATCAGGTCAAGATGAACGCTGGCTGGCTCGTCGTCAAATCAATCTCAGCGGAGTGTGGCACCGAGCGATCTGGGCAAGAACCCACTCGTCTTCTACTCTTCTTATTCATCTTCTTTCTGCTCCTCCTTCTTCTTCTTTTATCTTCTTCTCCTCCTCCTATTCCAGCTACTTTCTTCTTCTTCTAACCTATCCTTTCTTAATCTAACCAAGCTTTTCTTTGCCGTCTCTATCTTCTCCTATTTCTCTTTCAGTTTCCTTCTTTTCCTAATCTAATCTAACCTCCTCTACCTGCTTTTCTTCCTCCTTCTTCTCTTTAAATTTCTACATTCTCCTCTTAACCTAACCTAACCTAACCTTGTCTGCCTTCTTTTCTCCCTCTTCCTTTTCCTCTTTCAACTTCTAAATTCTCCCCTTACCCTAATCTAATCTAGCTTCTCTACCGTCTTCTTTTCCTCTTCTACTTTCTTCCTTCTCCTCTTTCTACTTCCTTCTTCTCCTTCACGTGTTTTTCATTTAGATTCATTTTCTCTTCTCCTTTTCCTCGCATTTCATGTCATCTATGCTTTCTCCTCTTTGGGTTCTCCTCCTTGCCTTGTCATATGTTTTGCCACTTTCTACCGTTTACTGCTGTTTTCCATTCTTCCTCCTCTTTCTTCTCTTTCTCCTTCGTTCATCTCCTCCTCCTCCTCCTATTTGGCATTCAGATTCGTTTAGTGTTCTCCTTTTGTCACCCCTTGTCTTCCATTCATTCTCCTCCTCTAGTTCTCCTTCTTCTATTTCGTCTTCATCTTCCTTTTCTTCAGCTTTTAATTCCTTCTCTTTCTTCTCTTTTTACTTCAGTTTTCTATTCAGATTAGTTTTTCGATTTTCCTTTTCCCGCATTTCGTGTCCTTTATCCTTTCTCCTCCTCTAATTCTTCTTTTTTGCCTGTATTCCATTTCGTCTCCATCTTTCTTTCCTTGCAATTTTCTAATCCTCCTCACTGTCTTTCTCCTTTTTCAGCTTCTGTCTTCTCTCTTTCCTACTTTTCATTCAAGTTATTTTTTTGTCCTCCTTTCCTCGCATCTAGTGTTTTCTGTCTTTTTCTCTTCACCTAGTTTTTCCTCTTGTCCTGTCTTGTTCGTCTCTTCCTTTTCTTGGTTTTCTCTTCCTCCTCCTGCTCCTTCTCTTCATCGCTTTTTCACTCATGTTCTCGTTCTTCCTCTCTTCTTACTCCTCTACCTCGATTTTCTATTCCGTCTCTTTCTCTCCTCTCTTCTCTTCTCTTCTCTTCTCGTCCCTTCCCTTCCCTTCCCTTCTCTTCTCTTCCCTTCCTTTCCCTTCCCTTCCCTTCTCTTCTCTTCTCTTCTCTTTTCTTCTCTTCTCTTCTCTTCTCCTCTCCCTCTCTTCTCCCTCTCCTTCTCTCCCTCTCCTCTTCCTCTCCTCTCACTTTCTTTCTCTACCTCTCTCTCTCGCTCGCTCCCTTCCTTCCTCCTTCCCTCACAAAACAAAACTGGTTAGATATTCCGGCTGCTTGTGGTGTGAGAGGGGCGCGTAACAAGATACCTGAGGCCCTAAGTGGCAAATAAAAAGCCAGCTGAAGAGTTTAATCAAAGGTGAGGGGCGAGGGGAGAAGGTAAACACTAATGAATAGATGGGAAAAAAGGGTTTGTTGGGGGGACTAAAGCTTTGGCGATCTGTTGCTTACTATTTTTATTCTCCTTCTATACGGCTGCCATACACACGCGTACTGATTAACTATATACGAAGAGGAGGAGAATCATATTAAGGCTGACGGCTGTTAAGAAAGATAGAGGTTTGTTAAGTAATATAGAGTTTGTGAGTGTATGAGTATCAGGACTGTATTTTCATCTTACACAAAAGGCATAGGATTTTTGTTTTGCTTTCCTGTTTAATCTACCAACTTAAAAGAAACGGAAAGGGAGCATCAAGTTTTTTCCTTATTTGTTCATTGTGATTATTCGTGGCAGGAGAAAATAATGTGGTGATAATATATGAATGAAAGTTGTGGTTAATGTACATAGAAAAATTCACAAAACATTATTAGTATCGAATATCATGGAAGGGAAAGAGGAGGAGGAGGAGAGGGAGAGAAGGAGGAGAATGATAATGACACAGAGGAGAACGAAAAGGAAGAGGAGGATGTCAAGTTGAAAAACGAGGAAAAATAGGAAAAAAAGAGGAGCAAAATAAAGAGAAAAAATGCAGTTAATAGATTCATTTGGGATGCTGATAAAATGACAGGAGATAAAATAGTGAGAGAAAAAACAAAAGGAGATGAATAGCTTGTAAAACACTCCTCAACCATCCCCCTTCCCCCATCAACCAGCCTCTACCTTATTACTATTCTTATTACCCCCTTCTCCTTTTTTCCCTTCACGACCTAAGCTTCATTTCCATTTCAAAGTGTGCCTTATGCTGTTGTTGTTGTTGCCAGCCGCCGAAAAAAAAAAAAAACAGATTACGGAACAAAAGAAAGTTGACAAAAAGAAAACCTCCCAAGACAAGTTTTTACCGCGGTGTTGGACGTGAAATATATATAAGAAAAAATGGTTGAGGGAATGGTGTAAGAAAGAAAACGGGAGGGTATCACTGGAATCGGTTTATTTATTTATTTATTTATTTTTGGTTTATTACTGATGATGATTTTTATATCTTATGGTTTTGTTTTGTTTTTGTTAATTATTCTGTTGATTTTTTTCTTCCCTCAACTGATATTTCATTGTTCTTTTTAGTGTATTTCTTTATATACTTATTCGTCTTTTTTTTTCTTTCGTAACTTTTTTTTATACTTTCTTTCTTTACTCATCTAGTTTTTCTTTGTTCTTATTTCTTTTTTGTCTTTTTTGTGTATTTTCTTTCTTATTTATTCGGGTTTTTTCTTTACCATGTCTTTATTTTTGTCTCGTTTTACGTTTTTCTCTTAACAGCTTACAAGTTTTATTCTTTATAAATCTGGTAATGTTTTACTGTTCTGGGCTTTGTCATTTTCGTGTATTTTCTCTCACTAACTTTGCTTCTTTTCCTTTTAACTTAGTTCGTATTCCAGAGTTCTTAGTTTTTTCTCTCTAATTTCAGATATTTTCTTCTTCACCCAGCTGGTTTTTAACAGGTCTTACTAGTTGTGCTTTTTTTCCAATACACTTTTCTCTTAAATTTGCTTCTTTTTATTAATCTTCTTCTCCTCTTTTCACTCCTTTCCTCTCTAATTTCTGACATTTTCTCCTTCACCCAGATGATTTCTCACAGGTCTTACTTATTTGTGGGTTTTTTCCAACACATTTCTCTTAAATTCGCTTCTTTTTATCAATCTTCTTCTCTTTTCACTCCTTTTATCTCTAATTTCAGACATTTTCTCCTTCACCCAGCAGGCTTTTAACTGGTCTTACTTAGCTGTGTCTTTTTTCCACCATTCTTTTCTCTTAAATCTGCTTCTTTTTATCAATTTTCTTCCTTCAGCTTCAAAGGTTTTAGTTGTCTTCCTTCCCTTCCCTTTTCTCTTCATTTCACTTTTTTATTTTCCTTCGGCCATCTTAGTCAGACCTTTATTCACTCCCATTATCTCCTTTACTAAGCTGGTGCCTTTTTCTTCCTTTTTTTCTCAATTTCGCATCTTTTCTCCCTCCCTCATCTGGTGCTCCATAGGTCTTACTTGGTCTTCATTTTTTCGCTCCCTTTCTCTTAATCTAGCTTCCTTTCTCCGTCCCTCGCCAGGCTTTCATTCACATAGAAACCCTTCACACTCTTCATCTCGGTCTTTTAATGCGATAAGGCGCCGGAAAGGTAATTAGTTTTTGTGTTGTAGAGCTCGGCGTATTATCCTTCTTACCTTTTCTCTTTCCTTTCAGTTTCATCCACACGTGGCCAAACTAACACCACTCCTTTGAAACCTTCGCCTTGGCTTTTAATGCGATAAGACCTTTTGTAAGACATGTAGCCTTTGCGAGTCTCAAATTTTAGTTTTTATTTTAGTTTTCTTTAGTTTGTTTTTCCTGTCTGGCCGCCGTAAAAACTTTAGACGTGAAATACATGAATGCTGTCACATCAAAGCTTTACAATTGTTCTTTGAGAGGACGGAGAAAGTGAATAAACTACTAAACATTAAAGTTGGCTTGTTATACTCCCATTGAAACAGTGGAGTAGGATCGTACCACTCGTAATACAGTTAACATTGGTAGCAGATATATTCCCGTAACGAGTCAAATGGCTATAAATGCTTTCACTTCAAACTATAACCCGTATAATATTGAGACACAAGGAGTAACGCTTATTAAAAAAGTGACCCTGTGACTTTCTCATTATCATCATCATCATCATCATCATCACTGTGGAATCAATGACATCAATAACTAGAGAACGTTGAAACAGTAGAGATAATTTCGTACAATAAACTCTTGAAGGAGATAAAAATAAGAGGGAAAAAATACCACTAGGAAAGTAATGAAGTAGTATAGAAGACTTATTAATGATAGATATAACTTCTAGCATCATATTCTAAACTAGGTCATTGGGAAGAGAAGAAAGAGTGAAAGAAACAAAGAAGAAAGAGGCATAAGAGAGGTATAGAAGCTTTTAACAATAGGGATACACTCACATAACAAAATACATAACGTGGGCGAAGAAGAAGAAAGAGAACAATGGCAGGAAACAGTGCAAACAAGAAATAACCAGACGTAAACAACACCACAAGACCAACAACACGAAGTAAACTGCTACAGAGGAACAGCTTAACCGCGGCGATCTGTTCACGCAATCTTCAAACACCTGACGGAGAGAGAGAGAGAAAAAAAAAGCCGGCATAAACAATAGGTAAAAAATAAAACGAGCACAACTGGGAGCCCACAACACACGGCAAGGCTTAACACGAACACTCCCCATCGCGCAAAACTTAAGAGTAATGTCCGTGGCTGCCGCCGGGAAGGACGGGGAGAGGTGGGTGGGTAGGGGACGGAAGGGGAATGGCAGAGGAAGGGAAGGGGAGGCAACACGCACGGTTTGAGAGGGTGAGGGGGTGTGAGGGGGGCAGGAGAGGGTGAGGCTTTAAAGGGTATAGCCCACGGTAAAGCAATCCATAGCATACATAGCCAGCATGACGGTCTAAACATGGACAGTGGCGGACAGCATCACACGGAACAGGGAAAAAAAAGTGAGCCATGTTGTATAAGGCGTTTCCGAGTGTAATATTAACGTTGGGATAGACACAGATGGATAGATAGTTTGATAGAGAGACTCAACCTCTGCACACTCGCCACGACTTAAGGCGAGTTAGCAGGCCCATTACGGGTGATAATGAAAGGTAAACATCAGGTGGGCGCCGTGCAAGGGAGGAGGAGGAAAAAGACGGTGCAAAGAAAACTGAGGGAGAAAGGACACGCGTTAAGAGAGAAAGAGAAGGAAAGTGAGAGAGAGAAGTGAGAGATAGGAAGTGGAAGAGGAGGAGGAGAACTAATCAAATTAAGCACTGTGTAGAGAAGAGTGAAAAGAAATGGGAGAGAGAGGACACGTATGAGAGGGAGAAGAGAGAGACAGAGACAGAGAGAGAGAGAGTGGGTAGAAGGGGATCGAACCAACAGAATTAAGGGATGAGAGGAGAAAGTGAAAAGAAGCGGTCAACGAGAGAACAAGGAGAAGGAAAGGGGAGGGGAGAGGATGAGGGAGAGAGTGAGTGGAGGAGACGGGAAAGAGTGGGCGAGGAATACAAAGATGGATGAAGGAAGGAAGGGAGAGGAGGAAAGAAAAGACTGAGCCACGCCTATCTGGAAAGAGGGAGCGGATAGAATACGAAGAAGAGAGGGGAAAAGAAGAAAGGAGTAGAAGAAAGGAAGAAAGACAGACAAGAATGACCGACTGACTGACTGACTGACTGACTGACTGGATGAAGGAATGACTAAAGGAATGAATGAAGGAAGGAGAAATATCACCCTAGAGAAATAATATAGACAGATTATGACGTGGAAGAAGAGTAAGCGAGAGAAAATTAAGTTGCGATGGTAAGCAGAAGAGAGAAAAGGGAATATAGGAAAGGAAACAAGGAGGAGGAGGAGGAGGAGGAGGAGGGGAGAAGGTTACAGTTAGAAGAAGATGCAATATGACAAAATTAAAACATAACATGACACAACAATCCCAAACCAAACTAAGTGATGATAAACCCAAGCAAAGACAGGCCTACTCAGTTACCCAAGACCACCCCGATTATCTCCTTCACTCCCTCTCTTAACAGGCAGACAGCGGCTAACTCACGCATCTCTTCTCCGCGTGCTGATCCTCCCCAAGGCCGCGGCGAGAGGCGAAAACTCATACAGCCTCTTAATCAATCTAGGCCGGCTCGTTACACAGAAATGTTCACCTTTTCCCCGGCCTTTTCCCGGGTCTGTGTAACTTGCGAGGGAGGAAGCAGCGAACGGAAGGAAAAGTTAGAAGTTTTTGGTGTGTTTAAGGGGGAACTTTTGCTTTTTTGGGGATGTTTTTTCTATTCCCTTTATTTCCCCGTAGCTTCGTGTTTACCTTTCTGAGCCTGCCCGGAGGAGGAGGCAGAGGGGCGGCGGCGGAGAGTGACCCCCCCGCCTACCACCAGCCACCACCAGTTCGATAACCACTCACCTGCGAGGGAGAAAAAAGTAGAGGTGGTTAGTAAGGATTCGATGATAGAAGCTGAGTGTGATATTGTATATGTATTGTGTGTTTTATATCATAGTTGTGTAAAATATTTTGCTTGCTAAGTTAAAAAAAAAACTATCTATATCTATCAATCAAACTATATATCTATCATTATATATTAATCTACGTATCTATTCATCTGCCGGTGTTTGCGTGTGTGCGTGTGCGTGTGAGTGTGTGTGTGTGTCTGTGTGTGTGTGTGTGTGTGTGTGTGTGTGTGTGTGTGTGTGTGTGTTTCAAGTTAATACTCTTACCAACATCAACACAACACAACATCAGAGTAAGGTATCGACATGTCTAGCATTGTATTATCTTGTATGTCAGTTGCATTCTCTACCCACTCACTAATAGCAAAGTCACATCATATTCCATTAACAACGCGCGGAAAAAGATGTGAAGATACTTATGACATTAAAGGTAAATCACTACAATATACTATTTTTTTTTACAACTAAGGAGACAGCTTAAGGGCACACAAAAAAGGAAACAATAATAAGAAAAAATAAATAAAAAGAGGTGGCCGAAAGAGAGGTCAATTCCGGGAGGAGAGGTGTGATACTACTATTACTACTTCTACTACTACTACTACTACTACTACTACTACTACTATACTCATCCTTTTCCTCCTCATCCCACCACTACTACTACTAATAATAATAAAGTAATAATATCCGTACCTCAGTTTTTCACACACGACAGGATGAATTACACACACACACCAGCGCTAACGTACGATCCCATCCCATCACCGCCATAAGAACAAGAAGAATCCAATCCCACAAATGCACGCCCGACACTCGCAAGACGAAGTACAGCGTGATCTCCAATCTCTTAAGGAGGGTCGACGACGCGGCTCCTATTACCGGTGCTCTCTCTGCCTGACGTGTTTACGGGCTCGGGCGAAGTAATTCAAGGAGGAGAGAAAGAAAGGTCAACGGAATGAATAGCGTGTGGGATGTTTGTTATGTTAATACGTCTAATGGTATACGTAACTAATGACTCGTATTTTATGTTTGTCACTGAATTATAAGTAGATAGATGGGTAAAATAAGAGTGATAGGTAAATTGATTGATTGACTGAGAAATAGATGGATGAAACAGAAAAGAGGTAGGTAGATGATAGATAGATTGATTGTTAGATAATTATTTATATATAGACATAGTTTCCTTTGATTTTAATTGGAGGCCTATAGATTTGAGGGTTCAATTTTGAGGCTAATTAAATAGTAGCTTAGGGACATGATGAAGACTGTTGAAGAGATGATGATATATAAATGATGAAAAAATGTAGTAACTGAAGAAAAACTATTATAGAAAGCAAAGCAAATGAAAGATAGGAAGGAGTGAGAGATGAAGGAAGGGGAAGAGTCGAGAACGAAGATAGGGAGGAGAGGGAGGGAGGGAAAGGTAGGAAGGAGAGAGAGAGGGAAGAAGGGGGAAGAGAAGAAGTGGAAGAAAAAAGTTAGAGAAAGTTTTAATCTCTTTATTTATCTACCACTAATCCAGTGTTTGTTTTTCTTCTTTTTATTTATTTTCTTACTTATTTATCCTCACTTTCCTGTCTCTTTTTTTATTGTTGTTTATGGTTCTGTTCTCACTTTAAATGAATTCTCTCTTTTTCTCTTTTTTTCTCCCATTTTTTCTTTCTTTCTTTTTCTTTCTTTCTGTCTGTGTTTGTGTTTGTCTTTCTTTTTTCTTTCTCTCACTTAGTTCTGTCATTGGTTCTCTTTAATTCCCTCTCCCTCTCCCTCTCTCTCTCTCTCTCTCTCTCTCTCTCTCTCTCTCTCTCTCTCTCTCTCTCTCACGGTGCCTCGTTACCACAAGGGCGACAAAAACACTGAGGCCCATTTCCTCAGAGACCTTATGGGATGCCGTTTCTCTCTCCCTCTCTACCTCCCACTCCTCCCCTCCCTTCTCTCCCCCCTCCCTCCTTCCCCTTCCCTCCTCCTCCCTCACCATTATTTCTTTTCCTCTCAACACCTAATTCCCTTCCTCCCCTTAGTTCCTCCTCCTCTTTCTACTGGCTGGTTCTCATTTTTTTCCTCCTACTCCTCTTCCTCCTCTTGTAACTACTTCGCCCCTTCCTCCCTCCTCTCCCTTCTCCACCTCCTAGCCTAATTTCTCCTCCTGCTTCTCCTTACTTATCTCCTACATTATTTTATTTCTTCTTTACAAGTGCCTTATTTTCCTCCTCTTACCCTCCATTCATCACCGATATTTCTCCCTCATTTCTCTCTTTAGTTTTTCATATCAACATTTCTTTCCTCTGCCAGATCTTACCACTTCTTTCATTTCTTTTAATCTAACTCTACAATCACTCATTATATTTCCCATCTGCTTTATTTCCTCACCATCCTTTACTGTATACTGACCTTTTATTTCTTGGCTTCTTAAATTTCTCTGCTTTTCAATATAAGTATTTTATTTCCCCTCCCCTTGTTATTTCACTCCCTCCTGGCTCGTCCATTCTCCCTGTTGTTGTTTTTTCTTTGGCAGATCAAGACACTCGCTTTTCTGTCCCTGTCTCAATCTCTTGTTTTCGTTCATCTATATTGCCATTTCAATCATGTATGTTTATTTCTTTGCTGTCCCATAAGACTTCGTCCCGACTTTCCCTTCATCGCGCCCCCTCCCTACCCTTCCTTTTGCTTTCTATCACCTTGATTTACTTAACCATTTTTCTCTCCCTTCCTCACTTCCTCCTTTGAACAAATTACTTTTTTTTCTATTTCATACATATATACTTATTTTTTCATTTTGTTTTAGTTCTTGTCCTTTTTCCTGCTACTCCTCTTTTTCCTCCTACGTATCACCACCACCATCATCATCATCATCATTATCATCATCATCATCATTAACATCATCATCGACCTCCCTCCTGGACACTTTCAATCATCCTCATCCTTTCCATCCTTAGTCAAACACACTTTTCCCTTTCCTCATCCTTCAACTCCCCTTCTTCAGCCTCCTCCTCCTCCTCCTCCTCCTCCAGTTTCCCTTCTTCACACCTCTCCCTTCCAGTCCCTCGCCCGCGGCCTATCTCTCCCTTAACTTCTAAAACCAACGGTAAAAGGAAAAATAAAAGGAAAAAAGAAGGTCCTCAGACGGTATCATGGATGAGAGAAGTTGAGGAAGTAGGTACGTGTGTGTGTGTGTGTGTGTGTGTGTGTGTGTGTGTGTGTGTGTGTGGGTGGATGCATGGGTGGGTGAGATGTGGGTAGGTGGGTGAGGGGATGAGTAAGTGAGCGTGGCAGGGTGTGTGGATCGGTAAACAGGTGGGTGAGTGGCTTGACCGAGTGGTGTGGTGCGGGGAGGGAGTTAGAGAGGAAAAAGGGAAGGAAAGTGGAGGGAAAATGAAGAAGGTGAAGCAAAGGCGATTAAACGAAGGAAGGGAAAAAATAGGATAAAAAAAATAGAGGGAAGAGAAGAAGGAAACAGAGGGAAAGAGAGAAGAAAGAAAAGTAAGAGGGGAAAAAGAAGATAGGGAGGAAGAATTAAAAGGTCAGGGCTTAGGATGAGAGGGAAAGAGAAGGAAATAGAGGGGAAGGGAGAAAAAGGAAACAGAGAGGAAGGATTGAAAGGGATGAGAGAGGAGGACGGAGAGTAGATTCACGAGACAGAGATGGAAGGGGAGATGATTTGGGGGAGTAAGGCTTTATCACTTTCCCTCTTCTCCCCTCCCTTTCTCTCTTCGTACCCCCTCTCCTCTCCCCTCCCTCAGTTCTTCATCTTTTTCCCTCTTCTCCTTCTCTCTCCTCCCCATCTCCCCTCTCCCTCTCATCTCCCCTCCTTTTCCTAACGGCTTCATCTCTTTCCATCTTCTCCATTTACCTCCTCTCTCCCTCCCCTCGCTTTCTCCCCCTCTCCTCTCCCTATTCTCCCTTCCTCCCCCTCCTCCAGTTCCTTCTTGTCCTTTCACCCCCTCCTCCCTTTCCCTCTTCTCGTCTCTCCTCCCTAGCGGCTTCATCTCCTTCCCCCTTCTCCTCTCCCCTCTCCTCCCCTCCTCTCCCCGCCTCCTCCCCTCTCCCCTCGCGTCTTGAGTAGTTCATCCTCTACGTGACTGTGCCGGAGACTTACTTTTTGTCAGCCAAGGTAATAATAAGAAAAGGTCGCACCGCACGAGAGGGAGTTCACGG
Source organism: Eriocheir sinensis (assembly GCF_024679095.1). Taxonomy (NCBI): domain Eukaryota; kingdom Metazoa; phylum Arthropoda; class Malacostraca; order Decapoda; family Varunidae; genus Eriocheir; species Eriocheir sinensis. The sequence continues at coordinate 3,235,456 of NC_066555.1, read as the reverse complement.
AGGAGGAGGAGGAGGAGGAGGAGGAGGAGAAGGAGGAGGAGGAGAAGGAGGAGGAACAAAACTAGGAGTAGGTGGAAGAGAAAAAACATCACGAAACAAATTAGAAAAAAAAGATTAAGATTAAACAAGAAAACGAAGAAAACATTAAGAAAATCAAAATAAAATAAAGGAAGAGGCAACAACATTTTAAACTGAAAAGATTAAAAAACAGCACAATACATAACAAAGAAAAAAAAACAAGACAAAAGCAAAATACTAACACCCACAGCCAACAAACACATTAACAACAACAACAGTACCACCACCACCACCGCCGCCGCCGCCGCCACCATAACATGTCCGTACACGTTCATCACAACAAATTAGCGCCGCGCAGTCTGGTGGAGAGCGCTGGAACTAATAATTCTGGAGCAACGTAAGACGCAACTTTTGATACACAAGCTGAGGAGGAGGAGGAGGAGGAGGAGGAGGAGGAGGAGGATAAGAATGAGAGTTAGGAAGGAGTGAGACGAAGGAAAGGAAGGAAGAAGGAAGGGAAGTTAAGGATGTAGGGGGAAGAGCAAGGAAGAGACGAAGGTAGAGGAGGTAGAGAAAGGAAGAATGAGAAAGAAAGGAAAGAGGAATCAGAGAGGAAAATAACGAGGAGGGCAGGGAGTAGAAATGATAAGAAAGGAGAAAGCAGAAAAGGAAAGGAAGAAAGGGTAAAGGAAAATAAGAAAGAAAGCAGGAAAGAAGAGGAAGAAGAAAGGCAGGAATGAGAGTGAAAGAAAGGAGAATTAAAGTAAGGAAAAAAAAGGAATATAGAACGGTAGGGATAGACAGGGAAAGGAAGAAAAAGAAGGGTAGGAATAAAGAAGGAATAGAGGAGGAAAGGAGGAAGAGGAGAGAAAAGGAGAAGGAAAAAAAAAGAGGTAGGAAGGAGGGTAGAAAAGGAAAAAGAAAAGATAGGGGCAAGTTATATTTTTTTCCTTTCCTTCCCTCATTTCCTTTCCTCCTTTCTTCCTTCCCTCCTTCTATATATCTCCTTTCTCTGTTTCTCAATCACTTCTCGTCTTCATTTTTGTTTTCCTTACTCTCCTCTCCTCTCTCTCTCTCTCTCTCTCTCTCTCTCTCTCTCTCTCTCTCTCTCTCTCTCTCTCTCTCTCTCTCTCTCTCTCTCTCTCTCTCTCTCTCTCTCTCTCGTCAGGGTGAAAAAGAGGAAATAACAGAAAAGAAAAATACTCCACCGCAGTGAAGTAAAACTGGAAATATATCCTCCTCCTCCTCCTCCTCCTCCTCCTCCTCCTCCTCCTCCTCCTCCTCCTCCTCCTCCTCTCTCTCTCTCTCTCCCGCACCTGACCCCCATTCACCTTCCTTCCTTACCTGGTCTCCCCCTGCTCCCCTCCCCCCTTTCCCCTGCCGTTATTGACCTTAAAGCGCTTCCTGTTCCCCTGTGGGCGTGGCGTGGCAGGTCAAAGGGAAGGAAGGGATTGCGGTCCTCCTCCTCCTCCTCTTCTTCCTCCTTCTCCTACTTTTTTTTTCCTTTTTGACTTTTCACTTCTGTTTCGTTTTCCTCTTCCTTCCTTTGCTTCCTTTTCCTCCTACTCCTGCTCCTTCTCTTCCTCTACCTCTACTTCCACTCATTCTCTTCTCCTCTTCCTCCCCTTTCTTAAATTCATTCGTCCGCCTGTTTTTTTTTTTTTAACTTTTTCATCTTCCTCCTCATTCTCTGCCTTCTTCTGATTGTCCTATTTTCCCGATTTCCTCCTCCTACTCCTCCTCCTCCTCTTCCATTTTCCCTCTTTCTTTCTCCTCCTCCTCCAATTCTGCTTCTCCTTTTATAACAAACTTCCGTGATTGAGGGATAGATAGTGTGTGTGTGTGTGTGTGTGTGTGTGTGTGTGTGTGTGTGTGTGTGTGTGTGTGTGTGTGTGTGTGTGTGTGTGTGTGTAACGTTGACCTTCCTTACACACACACACACACACACACACACACACACACACACACACACTGAGGTTTATTGTCAACATATTGATAACACTCTCTCTCTCTCTCTCTCTCTCTCTCTCTCTCTCTCTTCCTTCTTCTTCCTTCCTTCGTTCTCGAGACAATCTATTCCCTCTCTTCTAACTTCTTCCTTCTACCATATTTTCCCTTTTTTACTTCCATCATCTTTTTTTAACATATTTTCTTTTCTTCTTTTCTTCACCTCAATATTTTTTTCTTTCCTCCTTTTTTTTGTCTTTTAGTTTTGTCATTTAACCTTTATCTTGACCAACCCCACCTCGTACTCCTCCTCTTCTTCTTTCTCCTCCTCCTCTTCCTCCTCCTCCTCTTTTTCCTCCTCCTCCTCCTCCTCCTCCTCCTCCTCTTCTCATCCATCTATTCCGGGCGCATAACCCACGTATATTTACTCTTCCCTCACATCCTTCCTTGCCAGTTTATCACTCATGTCGCTCCTCTCCTCCTCCTCCTCCTCCTCCTCCTCCCTTCCTTCCTTCACGTGACCTTCCACTTCCTCTGCCCTCCCCTCTCTTCCTTCTTCTTCCTTCTGTTCTTTCGTTTTCATGGCAATCTCCTTCCCTCTTCTTTTTTCCTTCTATCATGTTTTCCTTTTTTCCTTCAACCATCTTCTTTTACCATATATTCCTTTCTTTTCTTCATTTCAGCGTTTTTTTTTATGTCCTTTTCTTCTTTCACCGTTTCATTGTTTATTTTTACTTCCCCTTTTCTTTTTTCTTCTCTTCTTTCTGCTCTCACCTGTTTATCATTTCTTTGCCCCTTTTTATCTGTTTCTTTTTTTACTGTATCTCCGGTTTCTCCCAATTCTCTTTTTTCCTTCTCTTCTTTCTTCTTACACCTTTTTCAACGTGTCTGTTTTCCATTTCTATTCTTCCTTTTCTTCTCCTTTCTTCCATCTCTCCATCGTCTCTTTTCCCTTGATCTTCTTTTTGCTCCTCTATCTTCGTCCACTGTTTCTCTTCCCTTTCTCTTCTTTCTTCTCCTCAATCTTCTTTCACTGTTTCTTTCCCTTTTCTTTCTCCTCCTAAATCTTCTTCCCTTGTTTTTTTCCCCTTTCTCTTCTTTCTTCTCCTTTATCTTCTTTCACTGTTTCTTTCCCTTTTCTTTCTTCTCCTTAATCTTCTTCCCTTGTTTTTTTCCCCCTTTCTCTTCTTTCTTCTCCTCTATCTTCTTCCCTTGTTTTTTCCCTTCTCTTCTTTCTTATCTTATCTTCATACATCGTTTTCCTTCCCTAACTCCCCTTTTCCTATAGCTAATCCTCCCCTCTATACAATAACCGTTACTTATTTCAATTTCCCTCAGCTCATGTATTTTTTCCTCTTTTTTTCCCTTTACTTTACATGCCGACAAAGAAACAAATCTAATCAACATATATTTTTTTCCACAGTACAGGAAACATCTAAACAAAAATAAAAATACAGCAGTTATATAAATCATGTAATCCACCAAATCTTTTCCTTTTTCTCACTTTCCTTTCGTCAACAGGAAGAAGAAGATTAAGTGGCAGGATATAGAAGAAGACAACAACAAAAGAGGACAAAGTGGAGGAGGAGGAGAAGGAGGAGGACAGTGCAGGGGTGAATGAGTGTGTGATCCAGAGTCTACACACACACACACACACACACACACACACACACACACACACACACACGGCGGCCATCATACTCAGGAAGCTCACCCTCGCCTCAGCCAATATTAGGTCAGTTCAGCCACACAGACGACATCTCGTGAAGGGGCTGGAGGAGGAGAGGAAGGAGGGGGAAGGGAGGGAAGGGAGGAGGAGGGAAGGAGAGGAGAGGAGGGGGGCGGTTACGGGACTGGAGGATTGGGGGAGGAGGGAAGGAAGAATAGGAGAGATGGGGAGGAGGGAAGAAGAGGGGAGGAGAAGGAGGAGGGGGGCGAATTTGAGGGGGTTGGAGTCTGAAGAGGAAAAGGAGATGAGGTTGAGGAAGGATGTTACAGCTAAAGGGAGAGAAAGAAGAGAATGAAAGGAGGGAAGAAGAGGAGGGGTTGAAAGCTGGATGGAGAGAAGGAGGAACAGGAGGAGGAGGAGGGAATATAGAGGCATGGAAAAAGAACAGAGAGACTGGAGGTATAAGGGAAAGAGGAAAGGATAGGATGACGGGGTTAGAGGAAAGGAGGGAAGGAGAAAATGGAGGAATGGAGGAAAGGAAGCAGAGAAAGGAGAGCAAAGATGATAAGGGAGAGAGGGAGAGTAGAGGAAGAATCGAAAGAAGGAGAACTAGAGGATGGAAAAAGGGACTGAAGGAAAGAAAGGAGAGACTGGAAGGAAGGAATGTCTGAAGCCCTTAAGGAATGGAAAGAAAATAGAAGAGTTTGGGCTGAATGACAGAGAAGCAGAAGAGAGAAGGAAAGAAGGGAAAAAAGAAAAGGAAGGGAGTTTTGAGATTTAGAAGAAAGTGCGGGAAGAGAGAAAGGAGAAGGAAAAGAAGGAAATAATGAAGGTCTTGAAGCTACAGGCTGGGAGGAGGGAAGAAGAAGGCAGAACTGGAGGTACTGGAGAGAAGAAGAGAGGAAGAGGAGGTGAAAGAAAGATGGGACAGAAGAAAGAGGAGGAAAAAGGGATAGAAAAAAAGGAAAAGAAGGAAAAGAAAACAGAAATGAAGTAAAAGATGATGATGATGATGATGAAGAAGAACAAGAACAAGAAGCAGAAGACGAAGAAGAGGAAGGCGAAGAAGACGGAGACGAACAAGAGGTAGCAGCAGAAGAAGAAGAAGAAGGACGAAAATGAAGTAGATGAAGAAGAACAAGAACAAGAAGAACAAGAAGAACAAGAACAAGAAGAACAAGAAGAGGCAGAAGAGACGATTTCACAGGTCAGGAAGTGATTTTTGTGCCCCTCTTCTGGCTTCCGAGGCGGTCTGAAAGGCTTCGGAAGACTGGCGAGATTGAAGTGATCTTGGATTTGTGCGTCTGGGTCTCGTCTGTGTGTGTGTGTGTGTGTGTGTGTGTGTGTGTGTGTGTGTGTGTGTGTGTGTGTGTGTGTGTGTGTCTGTTTGTCTGTCTTTGCGGCCGTCTAATTCTCTGTCTTTTCAATTTAACACCGTCTACCTCCCTTCCTCCATCCTGTCTGTGTCTGTCTGTTCCCATAATCACTATTTTCCAGACTCCATCCACCATCTTCTTTTTTCCTTCTTCGCCTTGTTATTTTCCTCATCTTTCCTTATCTTCGTTATCTTTCTCCCCATCCTGCCTCGTTCCTTCCTTTTCTTTCCTACTTTCATCTTTCCGTTAGCCATCTTCGTCCCTCTAACCTCTTCTATCCCTCTGCCTTATTTAGTGTTCCTTCATCCTCACTCCTTCTTTAGCTTCCTCTCCACCCTGCTTCCTCCCTTCCTTTCTTTCTTTCCCTTTCTATTTTCTTCCTTCCATGGCCAAGCTTTCTCCCTTCATTCTGTTTTCTTCACCCTCTTCTCTATGTCCTTCTCTCCATCCTGTTCTCTACTTTTTGTTTTGTTTTCTGTCCATCTATAACTCTCACTGTCTCTGTTTTTCTCTCCACGTCTTTCCTACCCTCTCACAGTTGGTCTTTCACCGTCTGTCTCTGTCTCTCTAACTCTCTCCCTCTATACATTTTTTTTGTTTCCTGTCTGCCTATATATCCCTCACTGTCTAACTCTGTCTTTGTCTAACTCTCTTACAGTCTGTCTCTCCGTCTATCTACCTCTCTCTTTTTCTCCATCTCTAACTTGCTCACTATTTCTCTGCCTCTCTCTCTCTCTTCCTCTCTCCGTTACAAACGAGAGATGACAAGCAAGACTCAGGGAACAGACTAACCAAGCACTCAAGAGACACGCGAGGCAAGGCAACACGGCTCCTGCGAAATTTAATCACACCTAGAAAAAGAAAGAAAACGGCAAAGGAAAATGAGGACAGAAGGCAAAAAAAGAAAAACGAGAAAGCTTTTAAGGCAAACACAGAGAACGAGAAGCGAAGGCCGGAATGAGGTCAAGTCAGGGCGTGAGGGAGGGAGGGAGGGAGGAGAGGAGGGAGTTTCATCTTGAGGGTCCTGTTTTTCCTTGGGTGTATGAGAGAGAGAGAGAGAGAGAGAGAGAGAGAGAGACAGACAGACAGACAGACAGAATTAGTGGCAGGTGGATGAAGGAAGGGAGGACAGAGTGGAAGCAGTGCCCCACAGGTGGTTCAATTGCTGTTTAATGAATACGAGGCGACGACTGGCAAGGATAAAACTGAATTTGCCTCCATCACGAAAACAACAAAGGAAAGAACGTGCAAAAAACGAGACGAGTGAGACTGCTTCCGTCATCAAAAGACAAAGGAAAGGATGCAAAAAAGGAAATATATACAGTCACAGGCCAATATATGTGTAGGTGTCTATATAGAGTTTGCCTTTCTTACTCATATCAAAATTAACAAAAGGAAGGACGAGGAAAAAAGACAAAAAAAGACTGCAAAAAAACAAAATAAATGCAAAAAACAGCTCATTATAGGTATAGGTATATAGAGTTCAGTTCCTCATACCTCTTTCCTTTGTAACCCAAATCAAAATTAACAAAAGGAAGGACGAGGAAAAAAGACAAAAAAAGACTGCAAAACAAAACAAAATATATGCAAAAAACAGATCATTATAGGTATAGGAATCTAGAGTTCAGTTCCTCATACCTCTTTCCTTCGTATCCCAAATCAAAATTAACAAAAGGAAGGACGAGGAAAAAAGACAAAGATAAGACTGCAAAAAAGAAAAATATATACCAAAAAAAAGGTCATTATAGGTTTATCTAGAATTCTGTCCCTCATCCTCTTTCCGCCTTAACACAAATCAAAATGAACAAAAAGGAGGGACGAAGAAAAAAAAGAAAAAGAAAAGACTGCAAAAAAATATATATATGTGCAAAAACACGTCATTAGAGGTATAGGTATTTAGATCTTCCTCGTATCATCATTCACAAATCCTTAAGAAAAAAACATTTATATATTTTTTTCTCCTGAGCTAACTGTTATACTTATCTGAATCGGAAACCAAATGAAAAGAAGAAAATGAATTTGATCCGCCATATCTCTCTCCTTCCTAAACCAAAATAAAATCAACAAATACAGACAAGAAAAAATATATAAAACACACCAAAGAAGAACAATACCCAAGTCCGAATGAACAAAAAAACATGAACTAAGAAAACAAAAACAATGAAAATGCACCAAAGAAGAGAATCAAGCACGGACATTATCCATTCCTCGAGTTAAATAAATGTCCTGGTATATATATTTTTATTTTGCAGGTAAAGTCTGTGCGAGGCGAAGCGGCACCACAGACTACGGAAGAACAGGGCAACGTTAGAGACAGACAGACAAACAGACACACAGACAAAACAAACACAGACATAAAAGTAAACAGAGTAACACACACGCACACACACGCACACACACACACACACACACACATAGATTCCCCTCCCCCCCTTCCCCGCCGCCCCACCACACACACAGAAGCAGGCAGAGACAAACAGAGAGAGAAAGCGAGTGCGTCCAGCGAGGAGGGAAAGCCAGGTAGAGGCAGGTAAAGTGAGCGAGTGGATGCAGCGGCCTCAGGTGTGCCGGGTGCGTTACAGGTGGACAGAGTAGCGTGACAAAGCCGAGGGAAGCGCCGCATCCTCTTAATGTCGCTTCAGGCACCGTGGAAACAGGCGCAGGTGGGAAGCGAGCGTCGAAATGGGTCGCACCGAGAGCCTAATCGCCTTCCTGTACCCAAATAAGCGTCGTAAACCATATGCATTTCCTCTCACACACACACAGAGGCACACAAACACACACACACACAGTTACACCGCCGCAGCCACTCCCTTCTCTTTCTTTCCTCCGCCGTGCCTGCGTCCCACATTCCTCGCCCTTTTCCTTCCTCTCCCACAAAAAAAGAGCGGCTCACAGGTGGCTCAGGGACATCAGCTGGGCGGCAGGTGGAGCGAGGCGGGTCCCAGAGGATGCGTCTCGCTGGGCAAACGACTACTTGATCAAATTTCCCAGATGGGCGGCGGCGGCGCGGGTGTAGCGTCCGCCGCCCCATGATTACCCTGGGGGCGGCGCGTCATGGGCGGGGCGCTATTTCCCCCGGGCGATCAGGGAGGCTGTGAGAGGCCGCGACGCTCCCCCGGGTCACCTCCGCAGCGGCCCAACGACCACTGACCCGCGCGAGACACACCAAAAGTTTGCCCGGAAGGAAGAAAGGAGGAAAAAGGCGGGTTATTCGGGGTTATTCGAGGTTGCCCGGCGCGGGGTGTGTCGTGCTGTGGGTTGGTGTGTTGCGCCCCGCCTCTGTGTGTCTCCGTGTGTCCCTCTCAGGCTTGGCGCGGAGGAAGAAAAAGGAAGAAGGATAAAAACTCGCGGCTTATTCCGGTTATTCGCCGCCGCTTCAGGTCGCCTCATGTGTCCCTCAGGCCATCGCGGAACGTTTTGCAAAGCGCCAGAACGTTTTTTTTATATCCTCTTTCTCTCTTGTTCTTTCTTTTAATGTACCATAAGCGTTTTAAGTATAAGAGGATTTTCTAATGGTGGATTTTGTGATTATTCCAGCTTCCGGTTAATTTCCAGGAATCACAGAGTTTTGGAGGGTTGATGTAGACGTTTTTGTAATGTTTTGGGTTGTATTTAGGAATGAGACGATACAATGAAAAGTTCGCATATATTTTTCATTACTGAGTTGCTTGTTTTCTTTCAATACAGGATGCTTGAGATGATGATAATAGGCTTATACATATTTTTTTTTCTTTTTGATAGGAAACTGGTGATTTTCTATTTATTTTAGTCCCTAGATGCATTTGGAAGCTTTTAATCATTTTGTTATTCCGAGATGCTTGAGAAGATCATCTAAAACTAATACAGATGCTTAAGATGATAATAAAAAAAAATAATTCAGATGACTGAGATTATATTTTTAAGCTGATACATGCCTTTTGAATGATAGGGAGCTGATGACTGTCTTTTTTGTTTAATCAGGAGCTGTATTTAAAAGGTGCATGCCATTCTGTTATTCCGCGATGCTTCATAATCTTTTACAGAGAACCGATGATTATATCTTTTATATCAATATCATTCTGTTACTCCGAGATGCTTGAGAGCCTTTTTTTATGGAGCAGCGAGTAGCGGGCTTTTTTTTACTATTGTTCCCTTTTTTGTGCCCTTGAGCTGTCTCCTTTGTTGTAAAAAAAAAAAACATAATAATTTTACCAATCCCAAGCTGCATTTGAGGGCCGGAAGTCATACGTGTTTATCCGGCCAAAAACTCCGGTTCGGTTCGGTTCGGGGCAAAAGTCGTCCGGTTTTATGAGTCACGGCCAAACTTTACCCAAGACGTGCACACATTTTGAGATTGAATCCAACTTCTTTTAGGATCTGCTTCTAAGGCTGAGGTTTGGCCTTTAAATGTCACCGGACTGAATATTTCCTCTATAAAAAAGAAACCAGTGTAACGGGCGCTGGCGGTGGTGGCTGGTGGGTTTAAAAGATTCCGAAACTAACTTTGGGTTCCGATTCCATCTCTGAGGCGTGTCACTTAAGGTTGTCCGAGGCGAGTCTCTATGGAAAGGATCGCTGTGAAGGGTAAGGAAGTTTTTGGAATTCAGAAACTACACACAGTCAATCTGAATCTTTATGTGGACGCTCTCTGTAGCTGTCGCGGTAGTTTTAGGGGCGTTCAAAGCTAAATAAGGATCGCTGTGAAGGGTCAGGATGTTTTTGGAATTCAGAAACTACATATAGTCAATCTGAATCTTTATGTGGAGGCTCTCTGTGACTGTTGTGGTGGTGATTTTAAGGCGTTCAAAGCTAAATAATCAAACTGAATCTATGTTAAAAAGAGATCATTCAAAAACGTCACTCAAAAGCGTAAAAAGAGTGAACTGTATCTTCGTAGAATGGCTGATTAAACAGGATCGGTAAGTAAAAAGACATTCAGAACCTAAGAAGTCGAACTGAGTCGTTATATAAACCCTCACTAGCAAGTTCAGTAAGTTTAAAATACACCCAGAAACTAAAACGTCGAACTTAATATCGGAAGGTTCACTCAATAAAAACTTAATATAAACTTAATATCGGAAGGTTCACTCAATAAAAACTTAATAAAAACTTAATATAAACTTAATATCGGAAGGCTCACTCAATACGTGCGTAGGTTTAGAAATCAAAAGTGTAAAATCAACAAACTGGATCAGCCAAGTTTTTAGATATTTACAAACAGGTTGAACTCCAATAGACTTCGACAAGCCACCTGAGGCCACATGGAGTACGTACATACGAACACGCCTGCGAACAACACACGTCATCAGTTATTCTCTTTGTCTTTGGGGCACAACGCTGATCTCTCCTGCTGCTGCGAACACCTGATTGAGGCATTTCATAGTGACCCAAAAAGAATGCGAGTTTATTTTGACAAGTAAAATCTCGTTCGAATATTTTGGGTATTATTCTATTTTTTTATTAGCCGTTTTTTTTTTTTTTTACAACAAAGGAGACAACTCAAGGGCACAAAAAAAAGTTTACAATAATAAAAAAAGACCGCTACTCGCTGCTCCTACAAAAAAAATCAAAAGAGGTGGCCGAAAGAGAGGTCAATTTCTCATTTAATTGATCGAAAAGGTATGCATCAACACGTAATAAAAGAGAACAGTACCCACAGCTCCCAGACAGTTAAGTTCAATGCCTGAAAGTCTTTGTGGAGATGTATTGAACCATTACCTTGAAGTCAGTAGCACGATAGGAGGCTACAAAATGGTCTTCACTGATGCAGTAAAGCCTCTTCCTTGCTCACTGGAGTTCAGAGCTGGCGTGGAGTTCTCTGAGTTGATAAGAATTCAGTTATACAGTATCATCGACGCTTACGTTACATGAGGAAACTACGAATTGGTCCTCAACAGCTCTCTAACAAAGACTGAATATAAGCGCAAAGGGGCTCACAGGGGTCGAGTGGATTGAGTTATTTTGAGTGAAAATATATTGACGCTTTCCTCTGACGTCTACAGCAAAATAGAAAGCTACAAACTGACTCTTTATGCTCCCCTGAAGGACATATATATGTGCAAAGGGCTTCACAGAGGGTCGAGTTGGTTGAGGTTCTTCGTGTGGAAATAAATTTACGCTTTCCACTAACGCCTCCAACAATATAGGAACGTACAAACTGGTCCTTTATAGATTCCCTGAAGGATTGTACATATGCGTTTTACCAGGGTCGGGTTGCGGTTCTTTGGGTGAAAATAGAAAGTTTGACTGCCTACAACAGAGTCGAAAACTACAAAATGGTCCTTTGAAGCATTTTACGTATGAGGAAAGGGATCACAGGGGGTTGTATTAAGGTTCTTTGGGTGGAAATACATTGCGGGTATTCTTCTAACACTAACACCAATATACGAAACTATGCGATCTGGTCTATAACGATTCTCATAGCTTCGTTCACAGGGCAGGCGTGGATCCTCTCTCGAGACATCCAGTGAGTTCCAATTCCAAGGCAACACTCTGATCCTCTGCTGGTGATGCTCGGTCCGTGATGATCCCAATGCTCTCCTCTCTTTCCCGGGCCGACACAGAGCAATGCAAATCGTGTGACTGGTGAATGCGAGGGAATTTGTGTTTCATTGAGTATTCATTGCGTGTGGCGATTTAAAACGAGGCTCCCCGAGTACGCTAAGACTGGTGCTCCCTCTTCTTCTTCTTCTTCTTCTTCTTCTTCTTCTTCCTCCTCGTTCTCGTACTCCTCTTCTGCTCCACTTCATCTTCCTTCATGTTGAGTTTTCTTGTTCTTGTTTTTGTTTTTTTATGGTTTTAGCCAATATTTTGTGTTCTTTTATTTCCACTTTACTTTTTCTGCTTCTTATCTTTTTCTTATTTACTCGTATTTATTATCTTTCTTCTTGTTCTCCTTCTCCTCCTCCTCTTCTTCCTTCTTCATATTTAGCTTTATTCTTCGCCTTTCTATTCTGTTCCAGTTTTAGCAATTACTTTCTACTCTAACACCTCTTTTCTTCATTTTTCTGACTCCCATTCTTCTTTTTTCTGATGTTATTATTCTCCTTTTTATTACTATTACAATCATCATTATTGTTTCTTTCCTTCGTCTTCCTGTCCAGCCCTCACAACCACCTTGAATCCCTAATTTGGACGCGCCGGGCTTCACTTCGCGGGGCTCAAGAGGAGTACTTCACGAACTTCACTTCATGCACCAAAAATCCGCCGGCAACTTATCAAAACACGTCTCTTTAATATTCAAGCTTCCGCCAAGTTGCTCCGCCTGCCACCAGCTGCTCCGGGCTGAAGGAGGAGGAGGAGGAGGAGGAGGAGGAGTAAGAGGAAGAGGAGGACTGGATTTAATTTTCTTTCCTCTTCCTCTTTCTTTCTTTTCCTCCTCCTCTTCCTTTTCTTTTTTTTTGCCTCCGTATATATCACAAAGAATTACAGCAGATTAAAATACCACTGATTTTCATGATGTTTCTCCCTCTTTCTTCTCCTCTTCCTCTTCCTTCTTTTCTTTCTATTCCTTCTTTTATTCCTCTACACGCACATGCATACGAACACACACACACACACACACACACACACACACACACACACACACACACACACACACACACACACACACACCAGCTGCCCCTAATGGCCTCTGCACCAGCCACCTGCTTCTACCACCACCATCACCACCAGTACTTACTATATCAAAACCATTACAAACTTAACAAAGAAACACATGACCACAAGAACTATCACCCCTAACATCACCTCCACCTCCACTTTCATCATCTTCACCACCACCACCACCACCACCTTCACCTCCACCACCATCACCACCACCTGCTACCGCCCTGATTCCCAGCTGGAGACGCTAATCAACACCACCAGCTCAACACCGCACCACCAAACCACCGCCACACACCAATCTTGCCGCGCTCCCCTCCTTGGAAAACAACAAACAAATGGCTTATCTAGTCTTGTTTGCCGCCGCGCTGTTTGTGAACCCAAGATAAACGTACGTCTGTATATTATTGTTTTTGTTTTGTTATTTTTTCTCTTGTTTCTCGGTGTTATCTTCATTGCCCAAATAAAATGATTAGTTAATTTTTCTTCCTTCATATTTTATTAATCACCCTGTATGCTATTCCCTTTTCCATCATTTGTCTCCCCGTATGTTTTTTTTGTTTTCTTATTTTCTTCTTATTTTCTTCATTATCATACTTACGATAATTAATCTCTTTGTCACTATTTTCTTCCTTGTATCTTTTGTTTCCTTCCCTCTTCGTCATTATCATAAAAAAAAACTGTATCACTTTCTTTTCACTTTTTCTTTTTCTATTCTTTTCCAGTCTTCGGAATTCTCGTTTTCAAAAGCAAGGAAAATACATGTTTTTTTTCATTTTTTTTCTCCATTATATATTCAGCTCACCAATTACCAAATGCGCCTTGGCAAAAAAAAAGTAAGGAAAACGAAACCGAAAAAAAAAACTTATCAAATTAAGATATTGCGTTCGCCCAAGCCAAGGTTCTGCGGGACGGAATGAAAATAAAAAATAAAATAAAAACACAGTGAATAGGAATCTCTGCTTTCCCGTTTGATATATTATTTTACGTTTCCTTCCTCTTTTTCCTCTGATTAACTGATTCATTTTCTTAATTTCCTTTCTTTAGGGCGAGCGTGCCAAGAAAAGATGAGAAAAGGTGAAAATAAAAGGAAAATAAAAGACCAAAAAGGAGGAGAAAAATGTAACTGTCCTTTTCTTATTAACTGATTATTTTCTTCATTTCCTTGATTTTCGGTAAAGATCAAAAAATGAGAAAAGGGGAAAAAAAGGGGGAAAAGTAAGACCAAAAAGGAGAAGAAAAATGTAACTTTCCTTTTCTTATTTTTCTTCATTTCCTTGTTTTTCGTTAAAGAGCAAAATAAAATCAAAAGGGAGGAGAAAAATATACCTGTCTTTTATTAGTGGTTTCCTTCCTTTATATTTATCTTTAAGGAGGGGAAAAGATGGAAAGAAAAGAAGGAAAATAAAAGACAAAGATAAAAAGAGGAAAATGACCATGAAAAGAGGAATGAAAGAGGAATATAGAAAGAGGAAAATGCCCGTGAAAAAAAGAATAAAAGACCAAAATAAGGAGCGGAAAACATCTACTATGAGAAAAATAAATGAAATACAGACAAGTAAAATGTTGGGGTACGCTTTCCCGTCTACCTGTGACACGCTTCTTTTACCTGTGTAGTGCTTTAGGTTAGGCCGGCGGGCAGATAGGTACACAGGTAGGTAGGTAGGTAAGACAGGTAGGGAGGGAGGTAAGGTGGGTAGGTAGGCAGGTAGGGTGGTACTCGCTCTTATCTCAGGTAAAAAAAAAGTCTTCGTTCTTATCACGGCAACACCCCACCACCTCACTCCCCCCACACTCCCGTCCCCCCCCATTCCAGGAGTACAGGTGTGAGAGAGGGAGAAGGCCGGGGAAGGAGGAAGGAAGAAAAGGGGAAGTGAAATGGTAAATAAAACATCGAGGAAATGAATGAAATATAAAAAGGAGGAAGGAAGAAGGGGGAAGAGGAATGATGAATAGACAACGATGAAAGGAATAAAGGGGAAAAAATATGTCACAGGAGGAAGAGGAATGAGTAAAATGTAAGAAAGAGGACCCAAGGGAATGAATATGAAAATAGACAAGGAAAAAACGAAAAAGACAAAAATAAATAAGTAAACAAAAAAAATCTTTGAGAAATAAAAGACAGAAAAAAATAGTAAAAATGAGTAGCGAAAACACACACACACAAAAAAATGAATAAGAAAATTAAGGAAAGGTAGACGCAGGTGAGAAAAGTAATATGAAAAGAATCAATAAAAAAGGCGAAAAACAAGGAAGGGCAAACACACACACACACACACACACACACACACACACACACACACACACACACACACTAACCGATTACGCAAACACGTCCATGGCGATTCCCTTTGATGCGAGGAGGCAAACACGACGAATAAACAAACACACAAACAGACAAACAAACAAACAAACAAACACAAACAAACAAAAGGGCGCATCAAGTAAGCCTTTCATCATCATTTAAATTCGAAACCAAAAAAAAAAAAATACACACACACACACACACACACACACACACACACACACACACACACGCACTTAATTAGGCAAAGGTAGGGAATATTAGCGTTAATTCCGATCATAATTGGTGCTTTACTCGATACCCCATTAATGAGGAAGAGGAAGAGGAGGAGGAAGAGGAGGAGGAGGAGGAGGAAGATTAACGTTAACATCTTCCTGGTGTAATTGTTGTCGTTAGTATTGGCAAGGCAACGTAATATTCACAACTCTCTCTCTCTCTCTCTCTCTCTCTCTCTCTCTCTCTCTCTCTCTCTCTCTCTCTCTCTCTCTCTCTCTCTCTCTCTCTCTCTCTCTCTCTCTCTCACGGCCTATGGATGGAAACCGAGGATGAGAAAAAGAAAAAGAAAATGATGTGATCCTCAATGGCCCGCGACCTCGGTTCATTTCCTTTTGGCCCTCAAGGTGTAAAGAGGAGGAGGAGGAGGAGGAAGAGGACATCGAGTACCAGTAGGCCCAGGAGGAATGTAGGAAGATAAGGAGGAGGAGAAAGAAAAGGAGGAGGAAGAGGAGCATAGCAAAGAGTACGAAAAGGACGGAGAAAAGAAAGGGAAGGCAGGTAAGAAAATGAGAAGGATGGAAAGAAGAAAAAAACTATTAGGAAAAGAAGAAAATTGAACGGAAATTTTTCAAAGTAAAACATGAAAAAAATACAATGACAACTAAGTAAGAGAAAAAAACAGCGTAGACTCTAAGGTGGAAGAGACGAAGAATTATTACTGTGATATGAATGAAAATACAGCTCACTCCTACATGAAGAATTATAAAGAATAGCATTTCATTATCAATAGAGAAAAATAGTCGAAAAAAATATACAACGATGAAAAGAATACACTAGGAATAATAATAATGATAATAATAATAATAATAATAATAATAATAATAATAATAATAATAATAATAATAATAATAATAATAATAATAATAATAATAATAATAATAATAATAATAATAATAATAATAATAATAATAACAACCTATAAGCCTTTTTAACCTTTGAAGCAAAAACAGGTGGAACAATGAAATAAAATACCCAAAGGAAATAGTACACACACACACACACACACACACACACACACACACACACACACACTCCCCCCACCCACACACAAACGTGGGAGGAGTTGAAAAAGAAAACGGAGATAGCGCGCGTAAAAGAAGAGGAGGGCGGGGACTTAAGCAAACAATGGCTCCCTCTGGCGGCGGGACGGGAGTGACGAGACGAGACAAAGGCAGCGTTGATGTCACAATGGGAATGTATATTTAACAACCGGCCGGGGCGAGCACACAAAGGGAGGAGGAGGAGGAGGAGGAAGGTTGTAGAAGATTGAAGAAGAAAAAGACGACGATCAGGAGGAAGAAGAGGAGGACGAAGACGATGAGAGGAAGAAGATGGAAGAGCAGGGGGGGGGGGGGCAAGAGGAGGAGGAGGAGGAGGAGGAGGAGGAGGAGGAGGAGGAGGAGGAGGAGGAGGGGATGGAGAAGGAGATTGAAGAAGAAAAAGGTGACGATTAGAAAGAAGAAGAAAAGTAGGAGGAAGAAGATGAGACGGAGGAGAAAGAGGAATAGGAGGACGATGAGAGATGTTAGAGAATGAAGAAGAAAAAGAAGACGAGGAAAACGACTAGAAAGAATAATAAGAAAAGGCAAAATAAGAAGAAGAGAATGAAGATGAAAAGGAGAAGGAGTAAATGAAGAAACAGAAGAATAGTGAATGAAGAAGAGGAGAATGAAGATGAGAAGAAAAAGGAGTAAAAGAAGTAGGATATATAAGAGAAAAAAGAACAGGACAAGAAGAAAAAGTAAAAGAAAAATGGAGATTGAAGAAGGAGGGCCATGTGTGTGTGTGTGTGTGTGTGTGTGTGTGTGTGTGTGTGTGTGTTAGCCTCGATAGCTGCAAATTGAAATACGCGGAAGCTATGTAATTCACCGCTCGCCAAAGGTTTCAGGTTAACAAGAAAACAAGACCAAATCAGAAAGCAATTTTGAATAATGAAAGTGAGCGTCTGGGTAGCGGGAAGTGAAGACGGAGGAGGAGGAGGAGGAAGAGACGGAGATGGAGAGGAGGAGAACCGGAGTGAGAGGCGGAGGCGGAGAGAGAAGAAAGAAGAGTTGAGGGTCCAAACACGGAAGACAAGAAAACAAAATGTGTCTAGACGTACTGACAAAAATAAAATAGCATAACATAAAAATCAAGAGAGGCGTTGAAATCCTTAAAAAACTTAGATTATTACAAAATTATTCTAAGGGAAAATTAAAGAGAATGATCGAGGAACGCCACCAAGTCTTTAAAGTAGGTATCAGGATGAATATAAAGAAAACAACCGGAATGTTTCATAACTGTTGGCAGGACAATAAATAATAATTGGAAACGAAACATTCTCCATTTTCCAACATCCCTTATCGCTCTCCTATTTCAACTTCTTCTCCTCCTCCTTATCCTCCCTTCTACTTTTCTTCTTTCTCTTAATCGTCTTCTTTTTCTTCTTCAATCTCAAACATCCCAATTCCTTCACCGCCTTCACTCTCTTCCTATCTTCTTCCTGCTTTTCTTCTTCTTCCTCCTAATCGTCGTCTTTTTCTACTTGTAACAATAAATTAGTGGAAACCCAGAAAGAAGAAATGCTCACAAGACGACAGAGAAGGGGGAGGTGGTGAAGAGCGAGTGAGGGAAGGAAGTGAGGACAACGGAGGAATGAATGAGGAAAGATACGGAGGGGAAGAGGAAAACGAAATAAAGGCAAAGGTGAGGAATGATAATGTTGAAAGGAGTGGTGGAAGAGACGGAGTGACAGAGCGGTAAGAGACAAGAGGGAGCTGAGGCGGTGAGAGGTGGGGAGGAAGGGAAGAGAAGGTGGAGGGTTGAAATCACATTAGCACAGGTGTGGGAGAGAGGGCAAGTGTATCTCCGGCATTTCACGACTCCCACAAAGAAAGACTTACAGAACACCTTGATTTAGCTACGGGTGGAACAATAAGTGAATAAAGTGGATTGGTAAGTGGTCAGCTGAAACACGTTAGCTTCGGAAAGTTTAGTTTGGCTTAACTTGTTACAAAATGAGACTTGCACAACACCTGGATTAAATTAAAGAGCAACAAATGAAATACCTCGTTGCTGGTTTACGTTAACAAAGACTTATTCGAATTATTATTTTTTTTTTTTACAGCAGAGGAGACAGTGCAAGGGCGTAAAAAAAAAATTAATGAAAAAAAAAGCCCGCTACTTACTTCTACTTCTGATTTAGATGAAACTCGTTAGTGTTATAATAGTTATGAGAATACATTGCAGTTTTACAAATGTATATTAGATTACTATGAATAAGGACAAGGGACAAAGATAAGGAAAAGTGAATGTTCCGGTTATAACATCATTTACGTAAAGATTGAATGGTTTGAATGGAGACTGTATAGTAACACCTTAGGCACCATAAGCAACCATATATCATAATGAAAGGAATAGATAGGATACACCTTGATTAAAACATTTCCGTAAAGCACTGAGCGGGTACCCTCACGCAACTCACGAGCCCCGCCCTAGCAATAGCGTCAGACAAAGCAAGTGTTAGCGGATGCAACTGTTTTAACTAGAGACAATGGACACACACACACACACACACACACACACACACACACACACACACACATTAAAATTTGTTCTTATGTTGAAAGGTGATAAAAACAGTATAACAGAATATGATCATTGTTAAGTTTACCAAGTCTATAGTAACCTCACAATACTTATATATTTTCTTTTTCCTTTCTTCTATATCATGTTCATTGTCTTAGCCGTTAACTCCTCTCTCTCCTCTTTTCCCTTTCTCCTCCTCCTCCTCCTCCTCCTCCTTCTCCTCCTCCTCCTCCTCCTCCTTCGCCTGCGTAACGGCTAATTATACTACATATGATGCGGAAAATTCAATGTTCGATGATTGCGCTCTCTCTCTCTCTCTCTCTCTCTCTCTCTCTCTCTCTCTCTCTCTCTCTCTCTCTCTCTCTTCGTTTTTCCATGCTGCATGGTTCTTTTTCCTTTCCTGCCAGCTTTGGCTGGAGGGATGGGGGGTGGGGAGGAGCCTTCGCCTTTGCTGTCCTTCATCTTCCATCTTTGATTAGATAGTTAGTGTAGCTTGTCACAAACAACCTCGTAAGGACCAGCAGGTCTGCTGTTGTTTGTTCTTCCTTTGTGTTCCTTTGTGTTCGTACCTTTAATCAATCAATCAATCAATTTATCCATCTTTGTTTATCTATTCTTATCTACCTTGAGAGAGAGAGAGAGAGAGAGAGAGAGAGAACCCTTTTTTCATGTCCATTTCCTGAACCGGTATTGTGCCGTGTAGCTCCTTAATTAAATTCTCCATGGGCGGCGCGGCTCCAGGTATTACTTAACTATTTCAAGGGATATTCCGGCGCATTAAATACTCTCTGACACCTGACCTATTATTATTAAGCATCGATTTTATTTATTTTTTTCGTATTTTATTTTTATGGCCTCGAAAAAAAATATGTATGTGCAACTAATCCGGTTTGAGATTGTTTTGTTTGTTTTTGTTTTTGTTTTGTTTCGTGTATGGATCTGAGTCAAGGTATATGTGTCTCGTCTCTCTCTCTCTCTCTCTCTCTCTCTCTCTCTCTCTCTCTCTCTCTCTCTCTTGGGTTCTGTTTACATCCTTGATCATTTTTTTTTATTTTCTGTTTTTTTCCTTCTATCAATGTTGTTTGCTCTTTTATGGTGACCTTTTTTCATATTTTCTTTTATATATTCATGCAACTTTGTCTTCTTTTTTTCTTGGTCTACCTCGCACTCTCTTCCTATACTCTTTTTTTTTCCTCCATCTTACTTTCACTATTTACAATTTCTGAATCTCGTCCTTTTTTTCCTCCTTTTTTTCATGTTAACCGGACTTAGATTTGCTTTTTTTCTCTTTCTCTCTTCTTGATATCTCCTTTACTTCATCTTTAATCACACTTTCATCAGCAGCATCCGTCATCACTTAGCTCCTCTCCGTCACCCTTCTCTTGTCTTCTCTCCCCCTCACACTTCCTTGCATCTTCATCTGCTTCCTAAATTAACCTTTCTTCATCCATTTCAAAAGCATCCCTTCTTCACTCCCTTCCTTCCTTCAATCGTCTGCGTCTCTATCCATTCATCGGCAGTCTCTCTTTATCCCTGTACTCACCTTTCTTACCACATTCCTAAGCATCTTTTCCATTTATTCATTCAAACATCTGTATTTCTCTCCACTAATCTTCTTTAAACTTATAAATAAACACTCATTCAGCTTCACATGATGCAGTCTTCTCGTTTTCACCCGTAACAAAGTCCCTCTTCGTTTCCCTTCCCATACTAGCAATCCCCCTTCCTATCCTTCCAACGACATCCCTTTCCCCCTCACCAATTACTGCCACACAACAGCTTTCCCCTTCCACCCCTTCCCGAGAATTCACCCTCTCACACCCTTCATTCTTCCCTTCAAAGCCTATAACACAACCTCGTCTATTTCACTTCCCTTCACTTACCTTCTAACATTTTTTTCCACTATAGTTTGAAGCCCTCTACTATAAGGCTTCCCACACCCCCACCTTGCTACCTCCCTCCCGTCCATCCCCTTTTTCTCTCCTTCACCCCTACACTACCTCTCCCCCCTCCATCACCTTATTCTCTCTCCCAAAACCACCTCATTAACCCCATAATGTCTCCCTTCTGTCAACCAACCCACTGAGCTCCTCCTATTCCTCCTCCTTCTCCTTCCCGTTCACCCTTAAAATTCGCTTTCCTCGCCTCCCCTGCCAGAAGAAATAAATAGAGGCGTGATGACAAAGGGGCGGCGGGGAGAGGGACGCGAGGAGGTGACATCAAAGGGCGAGGGTGTTGTTTTGGAGCAGCGAGGCGTCGAGTGTTTGTGGGTCGGCTGAGCGGCGTGGGAGGAGGTGAAAAGTCCCTTGATTGAGTCTTTGGAGTGGCCGCTTAAATTAGGGTTGGAAAAGATGGTGTTTTGTCGAGGACCTTTGATTTATTTCGTTTTTACGTTAAAGGAAGCAGCTCAAAGGGAAAAAGATAGATAAATAAAGGCTTGATAATCATTGCTCCTATAAAGAAAGTGGAAATGATTGGCCAAGAGGGAAGTCAGTGTAATATTGGCGAAAAAAAACTTATCAATCAATTTAGTGTTTGTAAGAATGCCAAATAGTTAAGGAGCTTTGAAATTATGAAGTGTTGGTAGAGAAACTTATCTAATCAATTAATTCAGTGTTTGTAAGAATGCCATACAGTTAAGGAACTTTGGTATTATAAAGTGTTGTAAGAAAAAAACTTATATAATCAATCAGTTTAGTGTTTGTAAGAATGGTATATAGTTAAGAAGCTTTGATATTATGAAGTGTTGGTAGAGAAACTTATCTAATCAATTAATTCAGTGTTTGTAAGAATGCCATATAGTTAAGAAGCTTTGGTATTATGAAGTGTTGTTAGAAAAAAACTTATCTAATCAATCAGTTTAGTGTTTGTAAGAATGGTACATAGTTAAGAAGCTTTGATATTATGAAGTGTTGGTAGAGAAACTTATCTAATCAATCAGTTCAGTGTTTTTAAGATTGCCATGTCGTTGAGTACCAATGATTTTATAATAGTAGGTATGAAAAACGTGTCTAATCAATGAGTTTACTAATGAAAAAAGGTATAAAATTAGTGAAGATAAGAAAGAAAGAAATGTCATCGTATATTTTCTTAAAGAAGACTCGAGCTAACTTTTCTTCAGAGTTCCAGAGAAAAGAAAAGAATAAAAGAGAGAATGGGGATGAGTCTTCCAGAGATGAGAAAAAGAGAAGATAAATAAATAAGTTGATTAAGTAGAGAAATAAAAAGTGGCAGTCATCATCAGAAAAGAAATATTGTTTGATGAAGCCCCCCGCCGCCTGTCTTCGTGTCCCTCCGTCTGTCTGTCTGTCTGTTACTTTTTCCTCCAATTTCTCTTTGATATTTCTCTGTTATATATATTTTTATCCCATGAAGAACTTTCCTCTGCTTTCATCTTCCTGTCAGTACCTAGAAACACACACACACACACACACACACACACACACACACACACACACACACACAGACACATGCCTTTTCAGAACATTAACTGAAAAAAGAATGTTTGTACCCCAGTTCTCTCTCCCTTTCCTCTCCTTCCTCCCTCTCTCTCTCCTCCTCCTCCTCTCCAACGTCACCTTCCTCCTCCTTCTTTCCCATCCTCAGTAGATCTTCCTTTCGTATCCAACACATGATACGCGATACATGAAACTCACACCGCTGTTATCATCTTTTGTTATCATTATTTATCATTATTAAATTAGATACACTTCATTATCCTCCCCGCAAAAAGGAAATGACACTACATCCTATTTTTGTTCCCTGTAAACATTAAAAAAAAGAGAAAAAAACAGGGAACGCCTTTTACCTTTAGGGGAAAAAGTTTTCGCCCCTGTAAACATTAAAAAAATAGAGGAAAAAAAATAGTGAGAAAAATTACACCAAGATGAAAGCCCTCCACATTATAAACCCTAAACAGCTCATTTTAAACCCGCCCTTCCAGCCGCAGTGGGGGAGAAAGAGGAGCGTTTTCTTCCTCTTTAAAAGAATAGATAAAACAGGGAACGCCTTTTACCTTTAGAGGAAAAAGTTTTCGCCCCGGGAATAACAAACTTTAAGAGAGAGGAGAGTAGGGGAAAAATAGAACACCGAGTGGCATCGAAAGTTAGCGAGGCGAAGCTGTTTGTTTATTTACTTATATATTTAGAGTCGCGTTTGTTTACTTGTTTGTTTGTTTGTATGTTTGTTTGTTAGTTAGTTGGGTTCTGCACTTTTTTTGTGAATTTCGTTTTTAACTGATGTACAATTCAGTCAGTTCTGCATAAGTATTTTTTGCTAATTTCCTTCTCTTTGCTTTTTTTTTTAATTGATTTTTATTTTCACATATTTTTTTCTTTCTGTAACTTTTTAATTTTTCTTGACTTACCTTTTATTTTTTTCTTTCTGTAGCTTTTTATTTCTTTGTCTAACTTTTTAATTTTCTGGTACTTTTTCGGTTTATGTATTTATCTATTTTTTTCTTTTTTTCATTCTTTCGTTTTAAGATTCGTGGAATATCCTCTCCTATTGCTCTTCCTCCTCTTCCACCACCTCCTCCTCCTCCTTTTATTCTTCCTCTTCCTTCACCAAGTCCTCACAATCGTCGTTTTCCATATCCTCGTTTTCATTCTCCTCGTCCTCATCCTTCTCCCGACCCTCCTTATCCTCCTCAGCCTCCTCGATTTCCTAGTAACCTGGCCTCGTCTTACCTCACCTTCCTACTTCTTTTTTCCACGATTCTCCCTCCTTCATAACCTCAACTCTCTTCTAAGCATTCGTCCTCCTCCACCCTTTAATCCTTATCCATTTCGGTTATCATCTTACTCGTCCTCGTCCTCTTCTCCGTCTGGTCCTCAACGTCTTCATTCTCTTCTGAAATTTCCTCATTCTTCTCGACATCACTTTCATCCTCTACCCTCTAATCCTCACCTATCTCTCTCTCGTCCTCCTCCTCCTCCTCACCATCTCTCTCCTCCTCCTCCTCCTCCTCTTCTCCTTGCCACCTCGGAACACAAGGAGAGAGAGAGAGAGAGAGGTGCGTGCCGATTCACCGAACTCACTAACAGGTCTGTCCTAGTCTTGCATGAGGAGAGGCTCGATACTGGAATACACACACACGCACGCACACGCACAAGCACACACGCACGCATACGCTCTCTCTCTCTCTCTCTCTCTCTCTCAGCTGGATTACCAAGAAGACAGTGTGTGAGCCGGAGTTAACGAAGTCCGCAGGAAGTTCAGGCCAGGGTTGTGTAGTGGTGGGTAGGGAGCGCTCCTTCATCGCTACTATTATTATTATTATTATTATTATTATTATTATTATTATTATTATTATTATTATTATTATTATTATTATTGTCGTTGTTGTTATTATCGTTTTTATTTATGAGGAAGCGTTTGTTTGTGTTCTCTTCTAGTGATCTGTTTTTGTTGTTATTGTTGTTTTTTGTTATTACTGGTTAGACGCTGTTCTCAATATCATCAATGCCAAATCAACGTCAATGTGAAAAAGAAAACAATGATAACACAATAAATAAGCATCAACTATCAATCACCACCTCCACCACCAATACATTCAACACCACCACCAACACCACCCTTGTCGCTTCCACCAACCCACACCCAAACCAATACCACCAATCCAATAAATACCAACACCTCCCACCACCACCACCACCACCACCACCACCATTATCATCACTTCCCTGTACTGTCAATAAACACCCCATCCAATAGTACCTTGCAATCCTCCACTACTATTAAAACCTCCACCACCACTACCACTACTACTACTACTACTACTACTACTACTACTACAAGCTCTTACTACATCGCCGTCCTTTCTCGCAATCTCTTATCAGTGACATCAACGCTATTACAATTACTGCTCCTCCTCCTCCTCCTCCTTCCTCCTCCTCCTTCTCCTCCTCCTCCTCCTCCTCCTCCATTATACACTTCGATATACATTCGCTGCACTTTATCAGGTACGAATCTACTTAACTATATTACCGAGAGAGAGAGAGAGAGAGAGAGAGAGAGAGAGAGAGAGAGAGAGAGAGAGAACACTACGTATCGGCCGGCAAACACAAACACAAGAATATCTATAAAAAAATGCTTCAGATCTCTTTTCAAAGATTCGAAACAGTGGGTTGACGAGTCTTTAGGCCATTCACACAGGGGGGAGGGGGAGAGGGATGGGAGGGTGGGGGGTGGGGGGGAAGGCGTTAAGAAGGACAAGATTCATCGCCAGTGTTTCGAACCCTCATTTGAATCAGTTCCCGGAGCTTCGGAGCGCTTCTTCTTTCGACTCGCTCAACTTTGAGATTTAAAAGAAGAAAATGGAAAAAAAGGATAAAGAAAGAAAGATGAGAAATGAGAAATGAAAGGAAGGAAATGCAAAAGATGGGATGAGAGTGAAATAAAAAAGAAAAAGAAAAGAAGCAAAATGAGAGGAAAAAAAAGAGAAAAGTGAAGGAAAAAGGATAGATAAGAAGGAAAGAAGATAACAGCAGCATGGAAAAGAAAGAAAATGAGAGAAAGGGAAATAAAAAAGAAAAAAAGGAGATGAATATAGAAAGAGAGGAAAAAAAGAGAGAAGAAAGGAGAAAAGGACAGAAAGAGGAGAAGAAAATAAGATAACAACATGAGAAAAAATGAGAGGGAGAGGAAAAAAAGGAAAAGAGAAAAGGAAAGATATACTTTGAAAAGGGAGATGAATATAAAAGAGGGAGAGATGGATGAAAGAATAGAAGAGAAAGAGAGAAATGATGGACAGTAGAGAGAGAGAGAGAGAGAGAGAGAGAGAGAGAGAGAGAGAGAGAGAGAGAGAGAGAGAGAGAGAGAGAGAGAGAGAGAGAGAGAGAGAGAGAGAGAGAGAGAGAGAGAGAGAGAGAAGGAAGGGATGAATAGATAACGGAGGGCAAATCTAGGTGTACCAAGGAGATGAGGAAGTGAGTGAAGGAAAAATACATGAAAGAAAGGAGAGGAAGAAACGATTGTAAACTAACGGATGAGGAGAGTAGTTAGTGAATAAACAAACTGAATAAAGAGGAATTGGAGAGTATAAAGGAATAAACAAAAGAATAGAAGTGAAGGAAGAAAGATGAGGTATAGGAATTAAACAGGAAAGAATGTTACAATGAAGGAAGGGAAAAGAGAATAAGAGATTGAGAACTGGATCAAGAAAACAAATAGAGAAAAAGAGGAGTAAGGTGATAAGATTGACGAAGAATGGGAATGGGAAAATAAAGAAGAGAAAGGAAGCATTAAGATAAAGAGGAAAGATGGGAAAAAAAGACAAGAAGAAAACAAATGAAAAGGAAAATAAGAAGAAGAATGGAGAGGAGAAAAAAAGGAGAGGAGATACGAAAAAAATCGGAACAGAATGGATGAGGAAGAGAAGAAATTTAAGAAAGGGAAGAAGAGACAAGGAAGTAAGGGAGAAAGAGGAAGAGGAAGAAGAGGAAAAGGAGGAAGAGGAAGGCGTCTCAGTCACCTCCAATTACACTGACCACCAACACCATCACCACCACCCACCACCACCAACACCACCACCACCGTCTCCTTTTTTTTCTAATTTGCTAATGTGTCTCGTTAAGCGTCCAGCGTTTTACCTTAATGAGCCCTGCAAAGTGTCTCCACCTCATCTCCTCCTCCTCCTCCTCCTCCTCCTCCTTTTCTTCCACTTACTCCTTCTCCAATTGGCCTCCTCCTCCACCTCCTTTCCCTCCTCTGATTGCTTCTTCTGCACCTGCTCCTTCTCCTCCTTTCCTTCCATTTCCTTCTATTCGTCCTCCTCCTCCTCCTCCTCCTCCTCCAATTGCCCTACTTCCTTGTCTCAATTTATTAACTCCTCCTTCTTCTCCTCCTCCACCTCCTCCTCCTCCTCCTTTACATTTGTCCACTTCTCCACTTTCTGCTCTTCCTTCATCACTTCTTTAGTCTTCCCCTTCTTTATCCTCCTCCTTTTTTCTTCTACTCTTCTTCCTCCATTTCTTAACTGCTGTCATTTTATTTTTTTCTCTTCCTCTTCTTCCACATTTATTTCCCTTTCCCCGGTTTTTATAATGATTTAATCTCTTCAATGCTCTTTTTTATATTTTCCGTTCTCCCTTTTCCTCTTTTTAATCTACTCACTCTTTCCCCTCTACCTCTTCCGTATGATTCCCACCCTTCCTCTTCCACCTGCTCCTCCTCCTCCTATTTCCTCCTCTCTTTCTCTCTCTCTCCCTCCATTCCCACTTCATCCTTCCTCATCGTCCAAATTCCAGAGCCCGGAAATGCTAACTTGGGCGGTGTTGAAAAATAATATGCGAATAAAAATAAAGAAAAAATAAATGATGGTCGACCGTTCACTCACCCACCCACCCACTCTCTCACTCACTCTCGCTTTCGCTCACTCGCCTCCATAATTAGAGTAGAGGTAATTAGTTTGTTTGGGTCGTTTGGGGGTGATGGGGACGTTTAGGAGGTGGCTGGGTACGCTTTGGGGGCCCCCGGGTGTTGTGTTGGGATAGTTTGAGGCGAAAGAAGGACCGGAAGATTTTTTTTTTTGTGTGTGTGTGTTTGTGTGTGTGTGTGTGTGTGTGTGTGTGTTTCCTTAAGAACAGAAAGAGAATAAGAAGGTAAAGATTGTGATTGATGAATTCGTAAAGTAAATAAAAATAGACATACATTAATGATTTTTTTTTCTTAAGAACAGAAAGAGCATAAGATAGAGGTTGTAATAGATGTATTCATAAAGGAAGTAAAGATAGAGAAAGACATAAGATAATAAGATAAATAAAGACTGGTTGTTTCTGCTTATCAATAACTTTCTTAACGCCTTTGTTTTTTGCTTTTTTGTTTAGGTTTCTTTAAAGACAAAATTTTGGTTATGTCTGAATTTTTTTAGCCCTTTTTTTTTTTCATTTGGATGCAATACCGATTTTTTTTTTTTTTTTTGCGTTTCTTAAAGTTATCAAATTCCTTAAATCACTTACCTCCTTTTCTTGATTTCGATTTCACTGGTTGGGAACTTTTTTTTTTATTTGTGACCATTTTTTCCTCACACGAAATAATTCACAACTTTTTCCTCCTTAAAAACTTTATAATCTCTCCTTTTTTGTCGCGGTTCTTAGCCACTTTTTTTCTTTATTTCATTTCTATTAAGGAATTTAAACTTTTAACCTTCTCGACTTTCCTTTCTCCAAGTTCCCTTTTTTGATTATGAATTCTTAGGTCGGAAAATTAGCCTTTCTTTTAACTTCGTCCCCTTTTCCCTTTCCAGACAAAACATTGAAACATTTTTGCTTATTTGAAACTATGAAACATTCCTCGGTTTTCATTGTTTTTTTTTCTTAATTCCTTGACATTTCACTTCTTTTAAACGGACAAACTCACCTTTTTACCATTTACCAATACCGTTTTCCCATACAACAAAATACTCAAGCATTCCCCACTTCTAAAAAACAATAAAAAAAACTCTTCCCTTTACTACGGTCTAAAAACTGTCTCTTATTCTCAACTTAGTAGAGAATTTCAGCTTTTTTCCATTTTTTCAGTCCTTCGAGGTCGGTCACTCAACTTGTCCCACTTAATATCAAGGGCAGACAGGCAGGGCGGTGGAGAAGCAAGCAGGTAAAGGGAAGGAGGACAGTTGAGAGACCGAGAGCGAGAGGGCGAGAGAGTGGGAGAGAGTCGAGGTTACCAGGTAAAGGTTGAAGGGATTACGTGAGTGGCACCTTGACGCGTATACCTGTGCATGTTAACTGGTTGTGCATTACCTTCCCAAACTGCAGGTGAGGTTAGGGCGCGAGTAGCCGTCATTTCGTGTTGGTTTATGGTAATGAGAGGTAAGGAAATGACGTGTATTATCCAGGTGTGTATGAGAGAGTGAGAGTGAGGGTGAGTTAAAGGGCGCGAGGGAGGAGGGAAAAGTGTGGACAGGAATGATTGGTTTAAGGCGAGCGAGAGAAGATGAGATGCTTGGCTGCGTGGTGAGGAAGAGAAATTATGAAGGGAGGAGGGAGAGAGGGGGGGAGAGGGAAAATGTGGGGAAATGAGGGAGATAGAGAAAGAGGAAAAGAGAGAGAGAGAGAGAGAGAGGTTTGAGTGCTGTGAAATAATATATATGACTAATGCCTCCTCTCTCTCTCTCTCTCTCTCTCTCTCAGCGTACTAATTTTCCCTCTCTGCAAAATTTCCTCATCCTCTGTGTGCGTGTGTGTGTGTGTGTGTGTGTGTGTGTGTGTGTGTGTGTGTGTGTGTGTGTGTGTGTGTGTGTGTGTGTTCATCTGTCATGCAACCTTTTCACCTGTCTGTCACTTTCTCGGAACACCTGTTTAGATGCTAATTACCTCTCCCACCTGTATAAGCGGAGGTCGTACCCAGAAACACACACACACACACACACACACACACACAAGATGGATAGGTGTGACGCACAAATTTGAGGTCGTCCAATGCTTGTCAACACGCGAGCAGGTGATAATTTTGGGAGAGAGAGAGAGAGAGATAATGACATATAGAAAGAAAATAAATAATGCAATAACAAACACCTAATAAAAAGAATAGCTATCAAAACTGCATGACGACAAACAAAAAAGAAAAAAAATACTGGATCCAAAACAATGATCATAAATCTAACAGAAACTTAACACGTACAAGAACATCCCGTAACAGTATAATCATAATATAAAAACACAACTTCCAACACTTACTTAGCTAGACACGCACAAAACCTTCGGCAACACTAGAGGTAAAGGAAACACTCGTACCTGCAAGAGAAGAAGAAACACATATAAACAAAGTATACAGAGATAAATGGTTGCTAAATTGAGCACCGAGGCCACGCGCAACTAAGGGCTAAACATTAAGTCAAAAGTCACACACATAATGACCAGCCTCTGAGTACCAGGTTTTCATTTCAATATATCATCCTTATCTACGAATCTGCCAAATCCCTTCATTATAAACTTCCAAATGTTTTTTTATTAATTCCAAATACATCTGCTAATTATCTTCAATATATCAACAAACATTAAATTTCTCCCTAACCTTCCTATCTAACCAAACCTTCATCGCAGACTTTCAAATAATTTCTTGACTTCTAACTAAATATCTTCCATATATCAATTTTGTAAACCTTTCCATCTCCTTAGAGCTAAAATTCTCTAACTTTTACACATCTTAAAACTCGAATATACCCACCATTTTACCTTTAATAATTCAGAGGCACACCTAGAGACACCTGTACATTAAGGGGCAGGTGTGCGGCGTCAGGTAAGAGCACTGACTGACCAGGTGTAAGTCACAGGCTAAGCAGGTGAGAGGCATCAAGAGGCTTACGGGGAAAGAGGATTATGTGAGGAGTAGTAAGAGAGAGGTCAAGGGATGCAAAATATAAGGAGGGGGAGAGGTGAGGAGAGGCGGAAGGGGCAAAGGCGGAGGGTAGGTGTAAAAGGAAAATGAGAAATAAATGGACGAGGAAGATGAAGGACCGCAAAAAGAACATTAGTTAGGAAGGAAACAGGGAAAAGGAAGCAGGATAGAGGTCAAACGATGCAAAATGTAAAGAGAGGAAGAGGCGAGGTGACGAGAGGGGCAAGGACGGAGGGAACGAGTGAAAAGGAAATAGGAAATAAAAGGAAGAGGTTGAGATAAGACCGCAAAAAGAATGGTTGCTAGGAAGGAAACAGGAAAAAGGAAACAGGATAGAAGTCAAGGAATGCAAAATGTAGAGAGCGTTAACGGGGGACACGAAATTCAGAAAAAAAAGAAAACAACGAAATTAAAAGGAAAAGAAGCGAATTAGGAGAAAGTAAATAGAAAAAATATCATACTAAAAATTTTAAGAACTAAGAAAATAACAATAACCAAAATTAGGACTGAAAATATAAATGAAGAGGGAAAAAAACAAACACGTACAAAAAACAAAGAAGGACAATAAACGACAAGAAAGCAAACAAAGAAAAAAACAACAGCAGCAATAACACAAACAATAGCAACATCTGAAAACAAAAGCGAGAAACAAAAGAGAGAAACTAAAGAGCAACACAGACTTGCCCTTCGCACGCATTAACCTAAGTTGACACATTTGAGCATTTACATGAATATTTAGCGCGACTGTCTATTATTTTAAGTCACCGCCCTTTAATGTGTGCGTGCGTGCGTGTAAAGGGGTGAGGTAAAGAAGAAAGAAGAGGAGAAGGAAGAGGAGGAGGAGGAGGAGGAGGAGGAGGAGGTAGAAGAGGAGAAGCAAAGGCAATTACAGCAACGAGGAAGAAGAAACAAATAAAATAAAAGGCAAGAACAAAGGAAAAGGGAAAAAAAAGAAAGGAAAGGGAGAGAAAAGGGAAAGAAAAGGAGGTAAAATGTTTCTGTGTGGGGAGGAGACATTGCCTATTTTGTTTTTCCTCCTCCTCTTCCTCCTCCTCCTCCTCGTCCTCCTATTCTTCCAGTTCCTACTCCTCCTCCTCTTCCTCCTCTTCTTCCTCCTCCTCCTCCTCCTCTTCCTCCTCCTCCTCCTCTTCCTCCTCCTCCTCCTCTTCGGCAGGGTCCTCGCCAGGTGTTGCGGCGACTAATTGCTTTGGACACAGGTAAATTTCCCCAAAGCTGTGATGAGTTGCCTCTGTGTTGCCGGCAGTCTTGGGTTCACGTGAGGGTCCAGGTGTGAGGGAGGGAGGAGGAAGAGGGAAGTAGGAATGGAGAGGGAGGAAAGGGAAGGAGGAAGAAAAGAAGGAATGTTGATAGAGGAAAGGAGAAGAGATAATGCAGGTGTGAAGGAAGGGAGAGAAGGAGGAAAGGTAAGGAAAGGAAAGGTAAGGAAAGGAAAGGTAAATGTGAGGGAAAACAGGGAGGGAAAGGAGGAAGGATAGTAAAAGGAAGGAGATGAGAGAGAGAAAAAGAGGGAAAGTGGTAAAGGGAACGAGAATAGAGAGAGAGAGGAAATGATGAAGGGTTGATAGGGAAGGATAAGAGATGATAAAGATGATGGAAAGAAGGAAAAAGGGATGGTTCGGGAAAAGGACAAGGATGGTAAGGAAAAGGAAAACGAAGCAAAGAAAAAAAGAGGAAAATGATGTGAAAAGGTAAAAAGTAATAGGAAAAGAGGAAGGGAAAGAGCGGTTTTAAGTATAATATAGAGGGAGAAAAGTTCAAAGGGTGAAGGGTGAAAAGAGTCAGAGGAAGGAAAAGAGGAAAAAAAATAGTATAAAGAGGAAAATGATCTGGGAGGTAAAAATTAAGAGGAGAAGAGGGAAAGGAAAGAGCGGTTCTGAGTATCATATAGAGGGAAAAAAGTGCAACAAAGGGAAGATAAAGGAGAGGTAGGAGGAGGAGGAGGGAAGGGTTGGAGAGAAGAAGAGGGGAAAGACGTAATAAAGGATAGAGTTGTTAATTCTCTCCCTTCTTTTTTTCCTTTATTTTCCCTCCTCCTCTTTTTCATTTTTTTCTTTCTTTCTCATATTTTCTCACCTTCATTATTTCTTATTTTCAAGGAGTCTTTAACCCTTTCGATTTTTGTAATATTTTTTTCCCTCTTTCTCATCTAACAGTTCCTCCTCCTATCACCCAAAGAAAGAAAAAAAGAAAGAAAGAAAAACACCCTTCTACCTGCCTTTTGATGCCTTCCTTTTTTCTCTCTCTTTTTCCCTTTTTCCTTTCTCTCTCTTTCACCCAACGATCTCTCTCTCTCTCTCTCTCTCTCTCTCTCTCTCTCTCTCTCTCTCTCTCTCTCTCTCTCTCTCTCCACCTTTAAGTTTCAGTGGACCAAACATTCTCGCCCTCCATTCAGCTTCCCTCCCTCCCTCTCTCTCTCTCCCTCCCTCTTTCCCTCCCTTCACCGTATCGTCCTTCCTCCATTAGCCACAAACGTCTAGCTTCCCTTTGCATTTCCTCCTCCCTTTATCCTGCTTCTATTCATCCATTCATTATCTTTCCCTTTACTCCTTTTTCCTCCTCTTATCTGTCTCCCCTTCTCTGTTTTCCCTATTCTTCTGTCTTTCACGTCTTTTCTCTTTTTTTCCCCGTTAATCTCGCTCCTATTTCCCTTCTTTTCATCTTCATCGTCCTCCTCTTTACCTCTTTCCTCTCTATCTGCATCCTCTTTTATCTCCCTTACTCACTTTCTTCCTTTATCTCTCTCCCCTTTTCCCTATTTTACCTTCCTTCATTCCCCCATTTCTAAATCCTTAATCTTCTAAACACCTAAAATTCTAACCTCTTAAATTCCTAAAAAAAAACAATCATTATTCTATTATCTGCAAAAGGTGCCTCATTTTCACTCTACATTACTTTTTTTCCTATTTACCAAACCCTATTATATTTTCAAACTTTCTAATATATTTTCTTGCAATTATAACGTCTACCCTATTATAATTTCTAGCTCTTATTTCTCCCAATTCACCAAAGCATATTATAATATCTAGGGTTTTATTTTCTTTGATCTTTCCTCTACTAATAAGTCGGGTGTCCTTTTTTTCTCTCTAGATGATTGGATTTAGTCTGCTGGAGTTTATGCTTCCCTTTAAATCTTTCTCCTCCTAATCAGCCACTTTCATTTTTCCCATTAGCTCAAGACTCCCTCCCATTCACCTCCTCACTCTTACGAACCCGCCTCTCTCTCTGTATGACTCTCTCTCTCTCTCTCTCTCTCTCTCTCTCTCTCTCTCTCTCTCTCTCTCTCTCTCTCTCTCTCTCTCTCTCTCTCTCTCTCTCTCTCTCTCTCTCTCTCTCTCTCATCAGGTTTGTCCCACAGTCCACTCTTCTGCCTTTTCTTCTTTTCCTTTTCTTCTTTTTATTATTTTCTTCTCCTTTCTTTGCCCTTTCTTTTTATTCTTGTTCTTCTTGTTCTTGTTTTTTCCTCTTCCTTTTCCTTTTCCTTTCTTCTTTTCTTCTTTTCCTTCTTCTTGTTCTTCTTGTTCTTCTTCCTCTTCCTCCTCCTCCTCCTCCTCCTCCTCCTCCTCCTCCTCCTCCAGCCCTCATTCATTTCTTACTCCATCCCTCTCTGCATCTTCCAAACCCATACTCCTCCTCCTCTCTCTCTCTCTCTCTCTCTCTCTCTCTCTCTCTCTCTCTCTCTCTCTCTCTCTCTCTCTCTCTCTCTCTCTCTCCCGACCCACGAGAAACCAGTGGCCAGTACAATGCAATTACTCTATTTTTCCTCTCTTAAGAAAACAGACCAGAGAGAGAGAGAGAGACAGGGGGGGGAGGGGTTAAGCATACATGTGGCGATAAGATTATGATATGAAAGATAAAAAAAAGATAATAAATGAACAGTAGAAATCCATATCTTTATTTTTTTAATTACTTTTTAGATCAAACTTTTCCTCTTCCTTTTTTTCTATATTTCTCTCTTTTTTTCTGCGCCTTCCACTCATATATTTTCATTAGCTTCATCTCCTATAATTATATATCATTCAGTAATTTTTTGTTTCTTTCTATGGATGGATTCTCTCTCTCTCTCTCTCTCTCTCTCTCTCTCTCTCTCTCTCTCTCTCTCTCTCTCTCTCTCTCTCTCTCTCTCTCTCTCTCTCTCTCTCTCTCTCTCTATCTCTCTCTCTCTCTCTCTCTCTCTCTCTCTCTCTCTCTCTCTACCACCATTCTTCCTTTTCTAATCTCTTCCTTTCATCCTTCATTCCTTTTCCCTTCATTTCTTACATTTCTGAGCTTTTCCATTCCCTTTATTCCTCATCTTTTCCTTAATTCCATCTTTCCGTTCTCTTCTCATTCTTTTTTCTATTTTTTTCCTTCTAACTTTCTTTCCCCTTTCCCTTCTCTTCCCATACTCCATTTCCTTCCCCCATAACTTTTTTTTTCCCTTTCCCGTCTCTCTCCATTCTCTTTCTACTTTCCTTCCTTCCAAATTTTCTCTTCCCCTCCTCTTTCCTCTCTCCCTTCTCCCGCCCTACCTGAACTTTTCCCGAGTCAGTGAAGGGAAGGAGAGACGAGGTGAGAATTGGTGGAGAAAGCGGAGGCAGAGGAGGAGAGAGGAGAGTAGTCGGTGGAGAAGGGAGGAAAGGAGAGGAGGTGAGGAGGAAGGAGAGGAGGTAAGATCATTCAGTACAAGATCTTCAGGTCATCCTTCATTAATTTGTGGAGGCGGTTTTCAGTTCCATAATTCTCCCAATTACCTTTGGCATGATAGAGCCGCCGAGAGGAGGCTAAGAGAAAAAGACAAAGAATGAGAGAAGGTGAGGGGAGAGGGAGGGAGGAAGATAGAGAGAGGGAGGGAGGCTAATGGATAAGAAGGAAGATGGAAGCAGATGAAGAAAGGGAGGGAGGTTAAAGGATAAGATGGAAGATGGAGGGGAAAAGAGGAAAGAATAAAATGAGGAGCGGGAGGAGGCTGGGAGGAAGAAGATGACAAAGAATGGGAGGAAGAAGGGGAGAGGGAGGTAGATTAAAAGAAGATGAGGAAATGTTTGTGAAAAGAGGCTGGAGGGAGAAGGGCTAAGAGAAGAGAAGAGAGGGAAAAGAGAAGGGAGAGTTTGGAAATGAAAGGGGAAAGAGAAGAAGGGATTTTAAGAAGCTATATAAAGGATAGGTATATAAGAGAAGGTAGAGGATAAAGAAGGGAGGGAGGGAGAAGAGAGGAGTAGGAGCGAAGGAGGGAGAGGAAAGGGGAGGAGAGGGAGGCTTTCTGACAGGGAGCAAGGAGGAAAAAGGATTGATGGAGAGGGAGAAGGAAAAAGAAAAGGAAAGTTTGTGAGAAGAAACTAAAAGGAGAAGGGAGAGAAGGAGAGACCGGAAAGGAAGAGAGAGAGAGAGAGAGGGAGGGTTTAAAAAGAGAAACAAAAAAGGGAGACAGGATTGAGGGAGAGGAAAAAGGAAATAAGGGAGAGCTCAAGAAAAAGGAGAACGGAAGAAAGAGGGATGAAGGGAGGGGAAAAGAAGAGGGAGAAGGGATTAAGAGAAAAGACGGAAAGGACGGAAAAAGATTAAGGAAGGGAGGAGGAAGGGAGAAGAAGAAAAAATAAGAGGATGTAGGAATCAAGAGAAGAAACGAATGAAAAGAATGAGAAAAATGAAGAAAGGGAGAGAGGAAGGGAGGGAGAAGATAAAGAAGAGAGAGGAGAAAGTAAGAATTATGAGAAGAGACAAACAGAAAGAGGAGGATTGAAGAAAAGAGAGGAAAAGAGGAGGAGGGAAAAAATTAGAAGCGGAAAAAAAGGCATAAAGGAGAAGAGAAATAAAAAAATAATGGAGAAGAGGAGAGGAAAAAAATATACAGAAGGGAAGAAAGGGAGGGAAAAATAAAAGATGAGGGAAGAGGAGATAAGAATTAAGAGGAGAGACAAATAGAAAGAGTAAAAATGGAGGAAAAAGAGGAGGAGGGAAAATTTTACTAGCAGAAAAGAGGACGAAAAATAAGAAATGATGGAGAAAAGGAGAGAAAAAATAAAGAGGAGGGAAGAAAGGGAGGGAGAAGAAATAGATGAGAAAAGAGGAGGTAAGAATTAAGAGGAAAGACAAATAGGAAAGAGTAAAAGTAGAGGACGAAAAATAAGAAATAATGGAGAAAAGGAGAGGAAAAATAAATAGGAAAAAAGGAAGGGATAAATAATTGATGAGAGAACAAGAGGCAAGAATTAAGAGGAAAGACAAATAGGAAGAGTAAAAGTAGAGGACGAAAAATAAGAAATAATGGAGAAAAGGAGAAAAAATAAATAGGAAAAAAGGAAGGGATGGTTTAAGAGGGAAGGAGGCGGCCCGGGGGAGGGACTTACAAACACAGTCAATTTTCCCTTCGGAGGAAGTTAAAGCGCTTATTCCCAGCACGAGGCGAGTAATCAATGACTGACGGTGGCGGTGGTGGTGGTGGTGGAGGGAAGGAGGGGAGGAGGAGGCAAGCAGGCGGCCTTCCCTTCTTCCTTCCTTCCTTCCTTCCTTGGGTTTCACGTTTTAGTGGTGATGAAGAAGCTTGGCTGCCGCCTTGCTTAACTTTTTCCTACCTTATCACCCCTGTATTAAGGTAGAGACACTCCTTCCTCCCCACAATTTTCTTTACCCTTTCTCCCCTACTCCCCACAACCTCCTGATTCCTTTCCACACTTTTCTCCTTTTTATCCCCTCCTCCCCACAGTTTTCTTCCCCCTTTCTCCCCTACTCCCCACACTTCCTCCCCTTTTCCCCTCTCCTCGCTCTCCTCCCCTTTTACCTCCTCCTCCCCATAATCTGCTTCCTTCTTTCTCCCCTTCTCCCCACAACCTCCTTACCCCTTTCCCATCTCCTCCCTCTCCTCCCTTTTTACCTCCTCCTCCCCATAATCTGCTTCCCTCTTTCTCCCCTTATCCCCACAACCTCCTTACCCCTTTCCCCCCACCTCCCTCACCCCCTCCTCCCCACAGTTTTCTTCCCCCTTTCTCCCCTCCTCCCCTTTCCTCCTCTCCTCCTCCTCCTCCTGACAACTTTCCTCTCCCTTCTCAACCTCTACCTCCTTCCTCCTCTTCTCCCTCCTCCCCCTCCCCCTCCTAGCTTCCTTTTAAGTCTACCTTTAAGTTGCCTGGTCCTCCTTAAATTGGGTTACAGAGACTACATTTGTTACTGCACCGAAAAAGTGAAAAAGCGTTCGTTGAGTATCGATCTAGATGTTACGAACGTCAAAAGGAGGGATGGAGATGTTATTAGTGTGACAAAAGAAGGAGGAGGAGGAGGAGGAGGAGGAGGAGGAGGAGGAGGAAGAGATGTATAATAGTATGTGGGTGGGTGTGGTGAGTTGTCTTTGTCTCTCTCTCTCTCTCTCTCTCTCTCTCTCTCTCTCTCTCTCTCTCTCTCTCTCTCTCTCTTGAACGTGGCCTCCTCCTCCTCCTTCTCCTCCTCCTCCTCCTCCTCCTCCTCCTCGTCCTCCTCCTCCTCCTATTCCTCCTCACTCCAAGAGGCACGTGGCTAACGATCTTCATGACGTTAGAAAAAAATCTTCTCCTCCCTTTACCTCCTCCCATAATCTGCTTCTTCTTTCTCCCTTCTCCACCTCCTCCTCCCATAATCCCTTCTTTTTCTCCCCTTCTCCCCACAACCTCCTTACCCCTTTCCCATCTCCTCCCTCTCCTCCCCTTTTACCTCCTCCTCCCCATAATCTGCTTCCCTCTTTCTCCCCTTATCCCCACAGCCTCCTTACCCCTTTCCCCTCTCCTCCCTCTCCTCCCCCTTTTACCCCCTCCTCCCCACAGTTTTCTTCCCCCTTTTCCCCCTTCTCCCCGCACTTCCTCCCCACTTTCCCCTCCTCCTCCTCCTCCTCCTCCCGACAACTTCCTTCCTCTCCCCTCTCTCATCTCTCCCCTTCTCAACCCTCTACCTCCTTCTCATATCCCCTTTTCGCCTACCTCTCCTCTTCTCCCCCTCCCCTCCCCCTCCCTCCTCCCTACCCTAGCTTCCTTTTAATAAGTCTACCTTTAAGTTGCCTGGTCCTCCTTAAAATTGGGTTACAGAGACTACATTTGTTACTGCACCGAAAAAGTGAATAGAAAAAGCGTTCGTTGAGTATCGATCTAGATGTTACGAACGTCAAAAGCGAGAACATAAAGAGGGATGGAGATGTTATTAGTGTGACAAAGAAGGAAGAGGAGGAGGAGGAGGAGGAGGAGGAGGAGGAGGAGGAGGAGGAGGAAGGGAAGAGATGTATAATGAGTATGTGGGTGGGTGTGTAGTGAGATGTCTTTTGTCTCTCTCTCTCTCTCTCTCTCTCTCTCTCTCTCTCTCTCTCTCTCTCTCTCTCTCTCTCTCTCTCTCTCTCTCTCTCTCTCTCTCTCTCTCTCTCTCTCTGGTAAAGTACTCTTAAGGGTTTGAACGTGGCCCTCCTCCTCCTCCTTCTCCTCCTCCTCCTCCTCCTCCTCCTCCTCCTCCTCGTCCTCCTCCTCCTCCTATTCCTCCTCACTCCAAGAGGCACGTGGCTAACGATCTTCATGACGTTAGAAAAAAAAAATCTTCGCTCACGTGATGGTTCCTTTTTCATTATTATTATTATTATTATTATTATCATTAGTGCTGATGATGATTTTGCTCCCCATTCTCCTCCTCTTCATTTTCTTCCTCTTCTATTTTCCTCCTCATCGCCTCTTTCTTCTTCCTTTTCTTTATATATCGTATTTTTTTTCTTCCACCAATATCATTTAACACCTCGACTTCGGGGCTTCAAAAATTCGAGTCACATCAATTATTCAACAAAGCGACGTGACTCCCAGAGATGATTGTCACGTCAAATTTGTGTGCGAGTGATTGATTGACACACACACACACACACACACACACACACAGACGTACACGAGCAATAAAATCAAAACTAGGTCAGATGTGTGTGTGTGTGTGTGTGTGTGTGTGTGTGTGTGTGTGTGTGTGTGTGTGTGTGTGTGTGTGTGTTTTCGAGGTACACCTGCTGCTAATTAGTGGCCGGATCAAGGTGAGTGTGATGGGAGGCAATCCGTGAAAGTTAAAAGAATCATTGGAGGTAACAGTGATAATAGCGGGTTCTGAGGCCGCTAATGGAGAGGCAAAGGCCGGATGAAGCTGTAGACATGAAAATGAGGAGAATTTTTCATGAACTGCACCCTCATTAACCTTACTTAGCCTGCTGACTCTAATTACGATGATGTGATAATTAGGACGGTGATGATGATAATGATTGTGGCGGTAATAAGTGATAGTGAGGATGATGATATTCATTTATTTTTTTGTATTTATGACGATGAAAAATAAGGAAAGAATGATTAGATTAACGATAAAACGAGGAAGATAAAAATAATACCTTTCAGAAATCTAAGAACACACAGCACACAAACTAACAAACACTACCACAACTACAACAGCTACTACTACTACCACTACTACTACAATAAAAATAATAATAATAATAAAAATAATAGCCACCCCAACACCAACCACTCTCCCATTTTCTTTCCCAGCTCGATCCCGTTTTCTTTCCCTAGCCGCGGCCTCTTTTTCCTGCCCGGGTGTGTGTATCAGGCGACGAGGGGAAACACTTTCATTCCGCAGAACCCTTAAATAATTCAGTCTAGAGGAGGGGGAGAGGGAGAGAGGAGGGGTAGGGGTGGGAAGGGAGGGCGGGACAGGTGAGGGGAAGAGGGAGACGCTGGAGGCTGGAGGCTGGAGGAGGAGGAAGAGGAGGAGGAGTGGCTATGTTTAGGAGGTAGGAGAGGGTGTGACAAGGAGGGAAGGTAGGAGGAGGTGGAGGAGAGGGAAGAAAAAGAGCTCTGGGAAAAGTGGAAAGGGAAGAGGAGTAGGAGGAGGAGGAGGAGGAGGAGGAGGAGCGAAGGGAAGAGGGCGGCTAGCAAAAAGGGAGACATTTAATATTTTTCAAACACCCACAATCAGTTCTTTTTACACACACACACATACACACACACACACACACACACACACACACACACACACACACACACACACACACACACACTCGCGGGGACACTGTGGTGGAAAAGAAGGAAATGAAAAAGGGAGAGTGTAGGGAAAAATTAAGGAAGAAAAAGGGAGGGAGAAAAAAACGGAGGGAGGGAGAAGAGGGGAGTACATGACGAAGGGAGAGAAGACTTGGAAATATAGGGAGAAGAAGAGAGAAAAAGTAATGGAGAGAAATATATATATAGAAAGAGAGGAAACGGAGGGAAAAAGGATAGGAAAACAAAAGAAGACATGGGAAAATAGCTGGACAATAAAAAAAGAAACTAGCAATACGAAGAGAAGAGAATTAGGAAGAGAATGAAGAGAAAGGAAAAGAAAAGGAAGGGAAGGGGGAAGGTAAAGGAAGGCAAGGGAAGGGGAGAGGAAAGGGGCGGAAGAAGAAGAAGAAACTAGGAATACGATGAGAAGATAATAGGGAAGAGAATGAAGAGAAAGGAAAAGGAGAGGAAGGGAAGGGGGAGGAAAGGAAAGGAAAGGGAAGGCAAGGGAAGGGGAAAGGAAAGGGGCGGTGGCCAGTCCTTAATGTTAGCGCTTAGGGATTAAGAATGTGGTCGTTTAGGTCGTGTGCCGCGCCAGGACTAAGCAGGTGTGTGTGCGTGCGTGTGTGCGTATGCGTGTGTGTATGTGTGTGTGTATGAGAGGGGGGGAGGTTAAAGTATGTATGTGTGTGTATGTGTGGTTTATATAATCACCTCTACACACACACACACACACACACACACACACACACACACACACACACACACACACACACGCCATTAGCAGCAGAGACTCGTTGGTGGGCAGCGACGCAAACCAACACACGAAGTCAGCCCCCCCCCAAAAAAAAAAAAAAAAAAAAAATCCAAAAATCATCTATTACTTCTACTACTACTACTACTACTACTACCACTATCACTACCATTACTACTACAACTACCGAGACTACCAATTTCAACTACTACTACTACTACTACTACTACTACTACTACTACTACTACCATCACCATCACCACCACCACCACCACAACACCGAACCTGAGATTCGGTGGAGGTTCCGCAGCGAGTCTGGTATTGATCAAGAGCGGACCAGCAGGAGGGAGAGAGAGAGAGAGGGAGAGAGCGAGAGTGAGAGAGACTGAGAGAGAGAGGTGGGAGAGGGTTAGGTTGGGATGGGAAGGGAGGGCGGTAGTGAGGGAGGTATAGCGGGTCTCTCTCTCTCTCTCTCTCTCTCTCTCTCTCTCTCTCTCTCTCTCTCTCTCTCTCTCTCTCTCTCTCTCTCTCTCTCTCTCTCTCTCTCTCTCTCAAAACATACCAAGCCTC
Organism: Eriocheir sinensis; assembly: GCF_024679095.1. Classification (NCBI taxonomy): domain Eukaryota; kingdom Metazoa; phylum Arthropoda; class Malacostraca; order Decapoda; family Varunidae; genus Eriocheir; species Eriocheir sinensis. The sequence continues at coordinate 3,194,034 of NC_066555.1, read as the reverse complement.
ATACATTCTCATAGTTCTCTCTCTCTCTCTCTCTCTCTCTCTCTCTCTCTCTCTCTCTCTCTCTCTCTCTCTCTCTCTCTCTCTCTCTCTCTCTCTCTCTCTCTCTCTCTCTCTCTCTCGTTTGTTTGCTTGCTTACTCTCGGTACTCTTGACAATGGCTTTAAATTCGTCCTCAGAATCTGAATTGGCTCTTTATGTTGCCCTGGTTTGTGTTGTGTTGCTGTTTGTTTTGCTTTTGTGTTTCTGCTGGTACTTTGTGTTGCGTTTGTGTGCGTTGGTGTGTGTGTGTGTTGGTGAACGTTTTTTGTTATTACTGTGTTGCTTGTGGTGTTGGTGTTCTTGCGTTTGTGTTGCTGTTTGTGATGTTTGTGCTCTTTGTTAGTGTTTGTGTTGGTGTGTGTGTTGGTGTGTGTTTGTTGGGAAGGTCGCTGTTCAAGGTGTGTTTATGTTACTTTTGTGTTTCTTCTGCTGCTGGTGTTGCTGTGTTTGTGAAGGAGGTATGTGTTGCTGGTTGGGTTTTGTGTTGTGATGTGTGTGTGTGTGTGTGTGGTGATGTTGTATAAAACGTTGTTAGGTATATTTTTGAGTTGCTTGTTGTGGTGTTGTTGTGTTTGTGTGTGTTGGAAATGCATCCTGTTACTGGTGTTGATTTGTGTTGGTTAGTATGTTAGGTGTTTGTGTGTTAGTTTTGTGTTGTGGTTGTGTGAGTTGGTGATTCATATTGCTGCAGCTGTTATTCTTGTTGATTTGTGTTGCTGGATTAGGTGAATGTGATAATTCTGTGTTGCCGGGGTTGGTGTGTTCCATATCATGTTGCTGGTGCTTGTTTTGCGGTCATTTTGTGTTGCTAGCGATGGTGTTCTACGTACGATACTGTGTTGTTTTGTGTTCCAAAGCGTTGTGTTGAATTGTTTTACTACTTTTCTGCGTGCTGCTTGTACTAAGTTGGTGTGTTGTTGTCGTCGTTGTTGTTGATGATGATGATGATGATGATGATGATGCCTGTATTACTCTGTTTCCATTCATTGTTTTTTTATTCCTTTCTTCGTTACTTCATTCATTCGCTTTGTTCTATCTTTAGCAATATCCTTAATCGTATCCAGTGTTTCATTCTCTCTCTCTCTCTCTCTCTCTCTCTCTCTCTCTCTCTCTCTCTCTCTCTCTCTCTCTCTCTCTCTCTCTCTCTCTCTCTCTCTCTCTCTCTCTCTCTCTCTCTCTCTCTCTCTCTCTCTCTCTCTCTCCCCTCCCCTTCCTCCTCCCTCTTCCCCACCCTCTCTTCTCTCTCTCTCTCTCTCTCTCTCTCTCTCTCTCTCTCTCTCTCTCTCTCTCTCTCTCTCTCTCTCTCTCTCTCTCTCTCTCTCTCTCTCTCTCTCTCTCTCTCTCTCTCTCTCTCTCTCTCTGGATGTTGTGTTGCCCTCTACTACACAAGCTGCTCTTTTTCTCCTCTTTTCTCTTCTCCTCCGTTCTCTTCTTTCTCCTCCTCCTTCCTCCCCTACCGTTCTTCTCTTCTCATTTATTCCCTTCTTGTCCTCTCCCCTGTTTCCTCCCCTTCTCTACCTTTTTTTTTCCTTTTCATACATTCTTTTCCTTTCTGCTTTTTTTTCTCCTTTTTTAATCTTTTCAAATTTTTCTTCGTTTTAATCCTCTTTCTCTTTTATATCCTTTTTTTTCCCTTTTTCTACCTTTGTTGTGCTTATTTTCGCTTCACAAACCCTAACTTTTTTCTTCTATTCCCTTTCATCTTTCCCTTCCTTCCTCTCCTTTCCTTCTCCTACTCCCGTCTCCTATCTCTTTCTTTATCTACGTATTCGTTTCGTATCCAATCCCGTCCACTTTCCTTCCCTTCATTTGCTTCTATTCCATTCAAACTCCTCTCCTCCTTCCCCTTTCTTCCTTTTTCCTCCTCTTCCATCCCTCTCCCTCCTCAACCTTCCCATCTCTCTGCTAACCTCCAACCTTCCCTCTTCTCCTTCCCCTTCTCTTTCCCTTTCCCTTCCCTCCCTTCCCCTCTCTCTGGTATAACACTCCTCCCCTTCCTTTCCTCCCCTTCTTTCCTTTCCTCTCTCCCTATTATTACCTTCTTCCCTTCCTTCCCCTCCCCTCCTCATCCTCTCTACTCGCTACAACCTCCTCTCCTCCCATCACCCTCCTCTCCCTCCCTCTCTCCCTGCTAACACGCCCACACGCCACCTCTCCCACACATCACTCAGCACCGACACCAGCATCCCGCACCACGCCCCGCCCACGCCCACGCACCCCCCACGCCCCCTCCCTCTGCCCTATCCTCCTCCCTCCGACACACACACAGTAGGCCCGTCCCTCTTCTTCCCCATCCTCCCCCCCCTCCCCGTACCACACGCCCACTCCCGCCCCTTCATCCCCAACACACGCAGTAGGACAAGGTTTTACTCCATTACACTCCACGCTCACCGTTGCTACACCTGCCGCATACAAAAAACTCCTCCTCTTCCTCCTCCTCCTCCTCCTCCTCCTTCGTTCTCTGTTGCTCCTCCTACAGAACATAGAATCCCCCCTTCATCTTCTTTTGCTCCTGCTCTTTCTCCTCTTTATTCTGTGTTTTTAATTTTTCCTGATAACCTAAGGCTCCTACTCCTGTTTCTTAGTCTTATTTTTCTTTCTTATTTGCTTACTGTTTCTTTTTTTTTTTCTTCTGTTTTTTCCATCTTGCATTTTTCTCAACTTAAATGTGATTCTTCTATTTCTGTTTCTGGGTAATTTTTTTAATCTGCTTTCTCTGTTTCTTCTTTTTTTCCATCTGCTTTTTTCTATGTATTTTATTTAGCGTTTTTTTTCGCGTATCTGTTTTTCCTACTCCTGTTTTTTTCTCTTCTTTTTCCTGCTTCTTCTTTGTTTTTCTTCCTCTTTTCCCGACTCAGTATACACAGTTTTCCTCCTTTTTCTTCTTAATTTTCTTCTTCTTCTTCTTCTTCTTCTTCTTCTTCTTCTTCTTCTTCTTCTTCTTCTTCTTCTTCTTCTTCTTCGTCTTCTTCTTCTTCTTCTCCATTATTCACATTCATCAAAATCCTGTTGCTTATTCTCCTTCTGCTCATTCTCATCTTCCTCCTGTTCCTCTTTAAGAAAACATATTCTTTCTCTTCTTCCTCCTCCTCCTCCTCCTCCTCCTCCTCCTCCTCCTCCTCCTATTCCTTCTCCTCCTCTTCCTCCTCCTCCTTCTCCTCTTCCTCCTCTTGCTCCTCTTACTCCTCCTCCTCCTCTTCCTCCTCCTTTTCCTTCTCATGCTTTCTCTCCAGCATACAAAATTCATCCTGGTTCTTCTTATTCCATTTTGCTTCTTCTTTTTCCTTCATATATTTTATTTAATTGTGGTTTCATGTCCGTTATTTCTCTTATTACTCTTGTTCATCCTTTTTCTTTTCCTCCTCAGTATTTTCCTTTTATCTTTTTCCTGATGTTTTTTTTATTTCTTCGTATCCAACAACAGCAACTACTACTACTACTACTACTACTACTACTACTACTACTACTACTACTACAACTTTTTATCACTCCCTCCCTAGGTTCCACTGTCTTTCATACCTTCTCTCTATATATTTTAGTCTCTCTCTCTCTCTCTCTCTCTCTCTCTCTCTCTCTCTCTCTCTCTCTCTCTCTCTCTCTCTCTCTCTCTCTCTCTCTCTCCCCATCGCTTCGTCCACTCTCATCTTCTCTCTTCCTCTCTCTACAAACCTCCTCTTTTTTCTCCTCCTCCTCCTCCTCCTCCTCCTCCTCCTCCTTCTCCTCCTGCGGCCGCTTTAAAGCTACCACCTCTCTTCTGCTTCTCTCTCACCCCTCAATCTGTCCACGCCTATTTTCCATACCAGCTTCTCCTACCTACCTCACCTTTCCCTACCTTTCCCTTACTATTTAAATTTACCTTACTCTACCTTCCCCTTTCTACCTTACTTTTCCTTACCTTACCTGTCTACCTACCTTAACTTTCCCTACCTTTCCCTTTCCTACCTAATTTACCTTGCTCTACCTTCCCCTTTCTACCTTACTTTTCCTTACCTCACCTGTCTAACTATCTTAACTTTCCCTGCCTTTCCCTTTCCTCTCTAATTTACCTTTCTATACCTTTCCTTTCTACCTACCTTGCCTTTCCTCGCTCCCTCCCTAAAGATATTCCTGTTCCAATTGGGTAAAAGTTGTGATGCTGATGAGAGAGAGAGAGAGAGAGAGAGAGAGAGAGAGAGAGAGAATTAACCCACTGTACCATTTTCTCTTCTTTCTTGTTTACTTTCCCTCCCTATTCTCTTCTTCTTTTCCTCTTCCCCTCCTTATTTTCCGCTTTCTCTGCCTTGTCTCTTTCCTCCCAATATTTATCTTATATATGGCGTCAGATAGCGAAAGATAAAAAGACAGTTAAAGAGATAAAGATATACAGATAGGTATGTAGAGAGAGAGATATATAAAAAGGTAGATAGATAGAGTACAGTAGTAAAAGAATTATAAAGAGAAGGAGAGGAGGGGGAGAAGGAGTAGCTAGAATCGAAGTAAAAGAGTAAGACTGAAAGAGGGAGATAGGAAGAGAGGAAAGGGGAAAGAGAGATAGGAGAGGGAGGGAGAGAGATAGGGGAGGGAGGAGGAGGATGGGGGAGCTAGACAACATACTTTAGAGGTAATCTTACTTAGCGAAGAGCCATTTTTCACGCGGAGATGAACGGCGTGTCCAGAGCGGTGTAATGAATGAGTGACGTCACGGGGGAGTACGCTGACGAAGGGGGGCGCTGTGCCGGGGGATGGGTGATAGGGGAGAAGAAGGAGAGAGAAGGGGAGAGGCTGATGAAGTGACGGATGCTGTGATGATGCTGGTTTTGATGATACTGAAGATTAACCCGGTAACTGCAGGGATCAAGTTTCTTAAAGGCCCCTCCAAGCATCATTTCATAATATATACCTAAGCATTTGTGATCAGATTATGTATCATCTATTTTGGGGGGGTTTATATCATGGCACAAATTTGGCCCGTCGCTGCTACACGGTAAACCCACAAATTTGGCCCGTCGCTGCTACACGGTAAACCCACAAATTTGGCCCGTCGCTGCTACACGGTAAACCCACAAATTTGGCCCGTCGCTGCTACACGGTAAACCCACAAATTTGGCCCGTCGCTGCTACACGGTAAACCCACAAATTTGGCCCGTCGCTGCTACACGGTAAACCCACAAATTTGGCCCGTCGCTGCTACACGGTAAAGCCACAAATTTGACCCGTCGCTGCTACACGGTAAACCCACAAATTTGGCCCGTCGCTGCTACACGGTAAAGCCACAAATTTGGCCCGTCGCTGCTACACGGTAAACCCACAAATTTGGCCCGTCGCTGCTACACGGTAAAGCCACAAATTTGACCCGTCGCTGCTACCGTGTTAAGAAGAGGTGAAAATAAGGTGATGAATGGGAGGACGGAAAGAACAGGTGATATTGTGAAGAAATTGACGGATTCTGGGTGTGTTTTAATCCCTAGTGGAGATGATGATGCCGGTTATAGTAAGCTGAGGTAAAGGTAAGGAGAAGCTAGTGATAGGGGTGATAGGGAAGAGGGAGGAGAAGGCTGTAGAGAGAAGGAACGAACTGTCATACAGGCATTTTTATTTATAGGGAAGATGATGGGAATGATTTATAGGAAAGATGAAGAAGAGGGAGATGAAGAAGATACAGATAAGCGAAACTATGAAACTAATCCGATTATGGGCGAGAGGAGGAAGAGAGAGAAGAAAAAGGAAAGGAAAATAATATGCTGTATAATAATGATGTTGAAGCTGATAATGATAAAGAGGAAGAGGAGGAGGAGAAAGAGAAGGAGGAGAACGCGGATTAGGAAGAGGATATAAAATTATGCAATGGAGAGGAAGAAACAATGTATAGAAATAAAGAATAGAGAAAGATGAGCAAGGGAAAGAGGAGAATATGAACGAGGAAAAGAGGAAAAAAATAAAAGACAAGGTGAGGAAAACTGAAGGAAGAAAACGTTAGAAATTATGGATACCTTTTTTTTTCTTCGTGGTCATCAGTCTCTGTTTATCATCTTTACCTTTTTTTTTTTTTTTTGGTACGCATCGCCTGATTAATTTTGTTTTTTCTTTCCTGTCGGGAGGTCGCGGGAGGCCATAAATAGTGCGATCAGGAGGCGTAAAAAACAGGTGGGAAAAAGATGACGGGGATAAAAAGAAGAAAGGAAGAAAATAGGGAAGTAATTGTAGACGAGGAAATGAAGAAAAAAAAGTTATATGCATGCTCCTTCTTTTCCTCCTCCTTCTTCTTCTTCTTCTTCTGCTCCTCCTCCTCCTCTTCCTCCTCTTTTTCCTCCTCCTCCTCCTCCTTCTATGCCTACTACTACTACCGCAACTACTACTACTACTATTTTTACTACTCCAACAATCATTACTACTACTACTACTACTACTACTACTACTACTATTTTTACTACTCCAACAATCATTACTACTACTACTACTACTACTACTACTACTACTACTACTATACTACAGGCTAACAAAAGAGCATATAATATTTAACAATACATATCTGAGTTACCAAGAAGAGGAGGAGGAGGAGGAGGAGGAGGAGGGAAGAAACGTGCTCAGAGAGGTCCCTTGAGAGAGGAGAAGAGGAAGGAGAGGTGATGCTGACGAAGGTAGAGGAAGGATGGAGGAGGAGGAGAAGAGGAGGAGAGAGGATAAAAGAAATGAGCATCAAAGAAAACAACAAAAACAACAGCAACGAGTACTATATTTTTCTTTCCCTAAGGTTTAAAAATCTTCCTTCCTTCCTTTTTTTCTTTTCCAATCTATTTTCATTTCTTCCTTCTATCTTTCCTTTCTTCCTTTCTTCTCTTTCTTTTCCTTTTCATTCATCTACTCACTTTCCCCTCTTCTCTCCTTCTTTCCCTCATTCCTGCCTTGCTTCTTTCTTTCT
>NC_066555.1:3154597-3182097 GCF_024679095.1 Eriocheir sinensis | reverse complement strand
TACTACTACTACTACTACTACTACTACTACTACTACTACTACTACTACTTCTACTACTGGGGCTACTACTGATGCTGTTTCCTCTACTGTTAAACGTGTAGAATTAAGCATTACTACTTTTTTTTTTTAACTATTCTCTGTATTTTTTGGGGTAAGTCTTGCAAGCATTTATTTTTTGTCTTTTCTCAACCTTGAATATCCTAAACAGTACTACTACTACTACTACTACTACTACTACTACCACCACCACTACTCTCACTATCCAACGAACCTCCCCCACAAAAAAATACACAGAAAAACATAAAAAAAAACAAGAGAAAAAAAAAAAACTCACCAACCAAATAAATGCACATCGTTCAAACCGTATGTCTTTTCTTCTCTCTCTCTCCCTCCCTCTTACCCCCTCCCCCTCCCCCCTTCCTTACCCACTAAAGCCTTTGCTCCTCTCGCCCCCCTCGCCCCCCTTCGCCCCCCCCTTGCCGCCGACGTGCCTTATCTGGGTTGGTCGCTTTTAAACGTTCACTCAATAATATGGATGGGGCCGTGAAGGGCAGCATTATGACAGGGGGTCGATACTTCAGTGAGGGGGGCGGGGGGGGGGCGGGGGGGCAGGGTGAAGGAGGAGGAGAAAGGGGCGGAGGTAGGGCTGACAGTATGTTTGGGGGGCAGGGGTAACAGGGTAGGGGGAGAAATGTGGGTGTGAGAGAGAAGGAGGAGGAGGAGGAAGAGTGTGAGGGGAGGGGGCGGGGGTGACAGAGGGAAGGAGGAAGAGGAGGAAACAGAGGGGTAGGAGACAGTGGGTAAGTAAGAGGCAGAGGAGGAGGGAGAGAAAATGTGAAGAGGGGAGATGAAAAGTGGGATGGAGAGAGAGGGTGTAGAAGGGAGAGAAATGGAGGGTGAGGAGGAGGAGAAGGAGGAGGAGAGTTGAGGATAGGAGAGATTGGGAGGGAAAGAGGAATGAGAAAAGAGACAGAGAAGGGGAGAAGAGGAGAAGTAAGAAGAGTAGAAGGGAGATGAGGAGTGAGATGGGAAAGGAGTAGAAGTGATGGAAAAGGCGCGGGGAAACTCAGAGACTGGGGAAATAACCTGAGGAAAGGAAAAGTGGGGAAAGGAGGAAAGAAGGAGATAAAAGGGGAGATGTGAGGAGGAGAGTATGAAGAGAAGAGGAAAGGGGAGAGGAGAGGAAAGGGGAGGAAGAAAAGAAAGGGAAGATGAAAGGATAAAGGAGTGAAGGGAGAAGGAAAGCGTGGGGAGGAAGTAGATAAAAGGGGAGATGTGAGGAGGAAAGTATGAAGAGGAGAGGAAAGGGAAAGGTATGTGATGGAAGGTGAGTGAAGGTGAGTATTGAGAGGCAGGTGCGTGTTATCAGGGCAGGTAGGAAGGTGAGGCAGGTAGGTAAGGTAGGGAGGAGGTAGGTGACTATCTCTTCTTGTGTTCCCTTTCCCATATTCCTTCCTATCATCTTTCCTTCTTTACTTTACACCTGTTTACGTTTTTCCCTTTCTTTCTACATATCTTTTATTTTCGTGATTTTTCCATGTCTTTTTTTTCTTTCTTCCAGGTCTTTTTCTTCTTCTTCTTCTACAACTACAAATTTATACGCATCACCTTTTCTTCACTCTTTCTCTATTCATCTCTTCTCTCCTTCAAGTCTTCTTCCACTGATTCTTCTTTTCTCTTCCCTTTCCCTCGTTGGCTCATTCTCTTCCTCATCTTCCTTCATCTCCTCTCTTCTCCTTTTCCTCCTTTCATCTTCTTTTGCTCCTCTCCTCTTTTCACTTCTCTCTCTCCTCTCATTTCCCACGTGACTCCAGACTTAAGTATGTATCGAGTGGCCGGCTGAAGAAGGGACACATAATTAACATATCAAAGCGTTTTCTTATAAATAGGCGGCGGGGAGCAGGTGGCTTAGTGGCGGGTGGCAGGGCCGAGAAAGGTGTCCACTTACCACTTAAGCGGGGAACAAAGAGGCCGCTTAGTAGGTCAAGGGGAAAGATGACCTAACCGGAGACGAGAGGAAAAGCAAATTACTGGATGGTGGATGGGCTGGTAGGGAGAGGAGGAGGAAGGGAAGGGAGGTGGAGGAGAAATAAGATGGGAAGGGAGGAAAGGGAAGGGAGAGGAAGCAAGGGAGGAGGAAGAGAGGGAAGGGAAAGGAAGGGGAGCTGGAGAAGCGAGCGTAGAAGGAAGGGATGGAAAGGGAAGGGAAAGGAAACGAAAGGAAAGGAAAAAAAGGAAAGGAAAGGAAAGGGAAGTGAAGGGAAGGAAAAGAAAGGGAAGGGAAGGAAAGGAAAGGAAAGGAAAGGAAAGGGAGCGGAAGGAAACGATGGGAAAGGAGAGGAAGAAAGGGAGGAGAGAGACAGTATGGAAAAGAAATTGGAAGGGGAGGAAAGGGAACAGAGAAGGAGAGGAAGCTAAGGAAGGGGAAAGATGATGAGGTAGAGGAGGAGTATAACAATTTAACTCATTCTTCTGAACCCATTAATTCCTCCCCTCTTATGGAATTTGTGATAATTAAGACGGAAAATGATACAGTGCCTTATTTTCATCATTAAAGATCACCATTAGCCCTAAAAAATAATAATAAAAAGGGAATAAAAAAATGACTCGTTAGTGATGTTCATATTAACACCTGTGAGGGGGAATCGAACTGGAGTCTTCAGGGCTACGAGAAAAACACTCATCCGCTTCGCCACTGCCTTTCACGACCCAGCAGATAAGAAAGAAACGGAAGAGAAGGAGAGAAAGAGGGAGAGAAGGAGGAGTAACTAGCTAGAGAGAGGGGACGATGGAGGAGGAAGAGGAGGAGGAGGAGGAGGAGGGGGGGGAGGAGGACGTTAGGGTTAGAAGGAAGGGCGTCAGGTGAAAGGCGCAGAAGGAAACGAGAAGGAAGGAGGGAAGGTGAGAGATAAGAAGGGAGGAATGGGGGCAGTGTGTGTGTGTGTGTGTGTGTGTGTGTGTGTGTGTGTGTGTGTTATGGGCTGTTGACATGACTTATTAAGAAGAAACAAATAAAAAAACGCGAAACGAACGATGTGTATAAATATGTATAAAAAATAATATGTATAAAAATTAATATGTATAAAAAAAAACAATAAAATGCAACTATTACGAACAAACACTTCAATTCCAACGTAAACACAAACACATAAGTAAGATAACCCAAAGCAAAACCCAATATCTATACTGTTTTTATCTATCGTTTTCTTATATAATTTCCATCACCTTTATTTCAGTACGTAGCCATAAGCTTCATCTTCGTACCCAAAGCAACTTGAAACATATCTCCCCACTCCCCACTTCTCTCCCCCACCCCCTTACACCTCTCCCCTTCATCCCCCATCATCTCTTTCCTATACCTTAATTTCGCTATGTGCCTATAAACCTTATCTTCGTACCTAGAACAGCTTGCAGCCCATCTCCCACTTCTCTCCCACCCCCTTACACCTCTCCCTTCCAGCCTCCTCCACCTTCCCACTTCTCTGTCACCCACATCCACTCCATACTCCATTTTACTCCTCCTCCCTCCCATACACATCCTCCACTTCACCTCCAACTACTTTTCCTCCCCTCCAACTTACCCCCATCCACCCATCCACATATCCTTCATCCTCACTCCACCCCTTCCACACACAGTCTCCACCTCACTTCCAACCCTTATCCTTCCTCTTCACCTCACCTCCATGCCTCCACTTTAAGAGCTCCTCCTGACACACTTACTCCTCCTCCACTACCTCCTCCACTCCCTCTACTTCTTCCTCTCCTCCTCTCCTCCGTTGACCACGCCCTCCACTTTTCATTTCCTCTCCAAATGAACTCAATGGTCAATCTACTTATCTATCCACCTACCAACCCGTATACCTTTCTACCTCCCAGTTTACCTATCTACCTATTTACATACTGGTCTACCTACCTACATAGAAAGCTACTTGCCTATATACCTACAAACACAAATAGCGGCTTTCATCTTTTCTTATCCCACACACACAGAGGTCTTTCTTTCTCAAACTCATTCTCTGCACCTGTAATCCTTCTCTCCCCAACCTTCCCTCACCTTAGCTCAGTGCCCCCTCTCTCCCCCCTTCCCCCCTCACAAGCACAGGTTTTTCCTCTCCACTCTCAAACACACAGTAATCACTCCCTCCCATTCAAATCTTTCTTTCTTTCTTCTCGCCTATTTAAAACCTTTTACTTATGCTCCTTTCATCACGACGCATACACAATCCACCTCCTCTCCCGTATTTCCTCCCTTTCCTTCCCTTTCCTCTTCGTCCTCCTCCTAACCCAGCTACCTATACATATACATACTTAAGACCTTATTTACCCAAACATACATCATTCTTCCTTCCCCTCCCTTCCCATCCCCTCCCTTACTTCGTCCCATACCACACACATCATCCCCTATCACCTTCTACTTTTTATTGCCTCCCTTTTCTTCTCCCTCCTCCACCCCTTACACACGTACTTAAACCCTCCCTTCTTTCCCCAAACATACATAACTCTCCCTTCCCCTCCTCTTCCCCTTTCCCTTATTTCGTCCCCCACACACATCATTCTCCTTTTTTTTGCTTCCCCCCTTCTTCTTCCTCCTCCACCCCTTACACACGTACTTAAACCCTCCCTTCTTTCCCCAAACATACATAACTCTCCCTTTCCCTCCTCTCCCCCCCTCAAAGAATCACTACTCTCTACCTCCTCCTCTCATTCCTTGCTCCCTACCTTCCCACTTTCGTCCCTTCACTCACGCACACGCTCCTTGCTTCCCCCTCTTCCTCCTCTCCTCTCCCACAGTCAAACACACACACAGTCGCCGCCCAGACCTGGAGCAGCCGCGGGCGACACTTACTCGACGCGCTATTAAAACATTACCTGTTGTCCCTTTGAAGGTGCTCGAGACCCGTGAAGGACTCTTGCACCTGGTGGAGTGCTTGCCGCCCTCACCTCACCTCACCTCACCTCACGTCTCTCACTTTCACTCTCCACCGTATTCTTGTTCATCCCCTCCCTTCCCCTCCTCACTTTGTTTGGTTCCTTCTCTTCTCTTCTCTTTTGTCTATTTGAGGTTCATTCAACGTTTTCACTTGTTTTTTCCCTTCTCTTCTTTCCTTTTCCTCCTCTTTCCTTCACTTTCACTTTTCTCCCTGTTCTTATTCTCTCCCTTCTCTCCATAATTTTTTTTTGGTTCCTTCTCTTTTTTTTCTCTATATGAGGTGTATGCAACGTTTTTATTTGTTTCTCCCTTTTCTTTCCTTTTCCTCCTTTCCTTCACTTTCACTTTTCTCCCTGTTCTTATTCTCCCCCTTCTCTTCATAATTTATTTTGCTTCCTTCTCCTCTTCTTTTTTTTCTTTCTATATGAGCTTTGTACAACGTTTTCATTTGTTTTTCCCTTCTCTTCTTTCCTTTTCCTCTTCTTTCCTTCACTTTACTTTTCATCTTCCCTCTCTGGTCCCCTTTCCCTCCTCACCTCTTGTGTTTTCCTTCGATTTTACTTCTTGGTCTATTTTTTCTCTATTTTTTCGTCCTCGTTCTTTTCTTTTCTTTCCTTTTCCTTTTATCCTTTTTTTTTGTCTGTATAAGCTTTCTCTAACTGTCTTTTCCATTCTTCCCTTCTCATCATTTTCCATTCTATTCTTTTCTCTCTATAGGTTCTTCCTCCGCGTCACTAGCATCTCATATATATATTTTCATCACTCTTTATCAACAACAACAAAAAGCTCTTCACCATCCCTTCACACTCTCGTTCCTTTTTCTCTCCTCTTTTCTTCTCCTCTTCTTCACGTCACTTGCTCTGATTCTTCTTCCTTTTCCTCCTCCTCTTTCTCCTTTTATTTTTTTCTTCATGTAACCCTTCAAACTACCGTCTCTTCTTCAGCTCCCTTCTCTCCTCTTCTCTTCTGAACTTTCTAACACCTTTCTTTCTTTCCCTACTTCCCATTTTCTCTCTTTCTCTCTCTCTCTCTCTCTCTCTCTCTCTCTCTCTCTCTCTCTCTCTCTCTCTCTCTCTCTCTCTCTCTCTCTCTCTCTCTCTCTCTCTCTCTCTCGTGGGTAGGTGGGTGGGTCTCTTTCTGCTTTCAACTGCTTTTCCCTTTCTTTTCTTTTTTTTTTTTTTTGCTTTTTTTGGCGCGCCTTTGTAAGTGAACCCGGCGAGGTGGCTCCTTTGTGGGCGTGTCTTGGTGTGGCAAAGGGGGGGAGGGGGGCGGAGGGAGGGGAAGGGGGCGAGGGGATGGGGGGGCGGCTTTGTGTGCGGTGATGGTCCCGCTGCTGTGGTTGTTTTGATGAGGAAGTAGAAAAAAAAGTGGTGGTGGTGGTGGGAGTGGTCGGGGGTGGGTGGGGGGAGTAGTCTTGGTGGTGATGGTGGGGGTGGGGGTGGTTGTCATAATTGTAGTAGTAGTAGTAGTAGTAATAGTAGTAGAAGAGATTCGGACAACAACAAAAACAACACATATGGCACCTCAATCCACGTATTTCATAAGCCACTAAAACAAAAGAAAAAAAAAACTTATCAAAACAGAGGAAGCAAAAGAGTAGAAGAGGGTAGAAGATAGGGACGTTTCAGAGCACAGGCAAAACAAAGTCGAGCAGGAGATTAAGAGAAGGAGAAGAAGAACAGAGGATGAAGAAAGAAGGGAGAGTGATAAAGAGAGGTATAGAAGAAAACAAGGAAGAGGAGGTTCAGAATAGAAGAAAAGAAAGCCGAAGGAGTGGGATAGGGAGGAGGTGTTAGGTTAGCAAGACAAGTTAAAGGTAAGATCAAGGAGGCGGGGTGGAGCAAAGGATTGGGGCGGGGCGGAGGCGTGGTGGCTGGAACGGGGCAGGAAAATGAAAGAATCGGGGTGAAGGTGCGCGGCGGAGCGGGGCTGGCCGGGCCGGAGCGGGGCGGATAGCAAGCCACCAGGTGTTGGGTCCATGTAATTAGGTTTCAGGTAATGACCCAAGGCTCCTCCGCGGCCAGTGAGGAAGGTGTGGGGAGGAGCCTGAGGAAGCGGGGAGGAATAAAGAGTAGCGAGAAAAATACGGAAAAATAAGGAGGAATAGAGGACAGGAAGGAGGAGGAAAAAAAAGAAGGAAGAAGGGACATGAGGAGAAAGAGGGGGCTTAGGAAGAAGGAAGAAAGAGAAGAGGGGATAAGGGAAGGAGGAAATAGGGAAAATGGAGGTTGCAAAAGGAGAGAAAATGTGGAATGAGTAATAAAGGGGATGTGGAAAGAAGGGGAAAGAGGGAAGGAGAAAAAGTTGTAACAGGGGGAAAAGGTGGAAGATAGGAAGTCAATAAATAGGCAATGGGAAGGAAGAAGGGAGGAACGAGAGGTCATGAAAGGGGAGAGGGAGAAAAATGGGGATGAGTGAGGAAAGGAAGGAGGAAGAGGTTAAGTTCAGGATGGGGAAGACAAGAGGAAAAGAGGAAAAGACAAGAGAGAGGAGAGAAACGGAAGAGAAAGGAGGGAATGAGGAAAAAGGAGGCTGTAGAGTGTAGAGTAAAAAAAACTTAGGCCTAAAAATAAAAAAAATAAAAATGGGAAGTGAAAGAAGAGGAAGGAACGAACAAAAAAAAAAGACAATAAAACAATGAAATATCTGGGCCTGAGGAGGAAGGAAGGAGGAAAAGGCAGGAGGAAAATGCGGATAGGTCGAGACGGCTGAGGAGGAGGAGGAGGAGGAGGAGGAACTGGAGGAGGAGGAAAGCCTGACCTCGAACCCACACGAAGGGGAACAACACGAGGCCAATGTAGGTCAACTCAGGGGGTCACGAGAGGGGAAAACTGCGTCACTGCCCTGCTCTTCCTCTTTCCCCTTACCTCCTCCCCTTCCTCTTTTTTTCCTGACCTCCCCTCAACGTGGTGATCCTGAGCTAACGTGAAGGGGGGCGCCTAATTGGTCAAACGTTTAAGGGTATATGGCAGAAGGGGCTGAAGGGACCATACGTTTTAAGGAGAAAGAATAGAGGACTGAAATTTAAAGGGAAGGACTTGAGGCTTGATTGAGTTATTTGGGATCAAGTGAAATAGGGTAGTGTTTAAGGGGATCGTCTAATTGGGCAAGCGTTAAGGGCATATGGCAGAAAGGGCTGAAGGGATTATACGTTTTAAGGAGAAAGAATAGAAGACTGAAATTTAAAGGGAAGGACTTGAGGCTTGATTGAGTTATTTGGGATCAAGTGAAATAGGGTAGTGTTTAAGGGGGTTGTCTAATTGGGCAAACATTTAAGGGTATATGGTAGAAGGGGCTGAAGGGACTATACGTTTTAAAGAGAAAGAATAGAGGAGTGAAATTTAAAGGGAAGGAATTGAGGCTTGATTGAGTTATTAAGGGTTAAAGACAAATGGGGTAGTTTTAGAGGGGTCGTCTAATTGGGCAAACGTTAAGGGTATATGGCTGAAGGGGATGAAGATACTATACGGTTTAAGAGAAAGGGATAAAAAGAGTGAAGCTTAAAGGGGATGGGTACAACTAGGGTTTAAAAAGGGTGCTTAAAATGGGTGATATTAAGTTTTAGGGGGTGACTAGACGGACTAACGATTAAGGGGGGGGGATAATGATGAAACTTTAATGGTGTAACTTAAAAAGCGTAATTATTCAACAGCGTGATTCAAAGTGTTAGGGAACGTTGATAATGGATGGCTAAAGAGTCGGTGTTTAAAGGGATGGTTACAAAGGGAGAAAGTTTAAAGAGATAGTTAGGAGAGCAATATTTCAAGAGCTACAGTAACGTTAAAAAAAGATAGTAAAGAGAGCAGAGTAACGTTTAGAATGAGTTGCTGCAAGAAAAGGTGTAAATGAATAGACGAAAAGGGATATCAGTTAAGAAAGCCGTGAAATGAACATGTTTTAAATCGCAAATAGATTCAAGGAAATGGTATGAAAAATGACTGAGATGGCAACGCTTAAAGATACCAGAAAGAGGAAGAATGTTTATGGGGACAATGAGATAGAAAATGCTCGGAAACACAATTAAAATGGTTACATAACGTTTATGGTGTTGAGAGAAGCTTACTAACGTTTCATAGGAAGAGTTGTATGGGCCTAATTAACGTTAAATGGGTTGGAAATTGAGCTTATCTAAGGTTTCAAGGAAGGTTTAAATGGGGTTAGTTTACGTATAGTGGGATGATACAAAGGGCTAAACTAATGCGGGGAAAGAAAGTATGATTAGCTAGAAGTCAAAGGAAATGGGTAAATGGGGTTAGATAACGTTTTCTGGGGTTATAAATGGACCAAAATGTTCAAATGGACTAAGACAACGTGGAGTGATGAATTGGACTTAGCTAACGTTCCAAGGAGAGGCGAATACATAAACGTTCAGAGCAGGTAAGGGACCAAACGTTGAAGGGGATGATTGAACACGCTCTCTCTCAAATGACGTAGAGAGAGAGAGAGAGAGAGAGAGAGAGAGAGAGAGAGAGAGAGAGAGAGAGAGAGAGAGAGAGAGAGAGAGAGAGAGAGAGAGAGAGAGAGAGAGAGAGAGAGAGAGAGAGAGAGAGAGAGAGAGAGAGAGAGAGAGAGAGAGAGAGAGAGAGAGAGAGAGAGAGAGAGAGAGAGAGAGAGAGAGAGAGAGAGAGAGAGAGAGAGAGAGAGAGAGAGAGAGAGATTGAGGGGAATTTGAGAGAGGAGTGATGATCAGCAGACATCGTAAGGGTGAGTGAAACTTTCGGAGAATGAGAAACGAAGCTGAGGAGGAAACTAAAGAAGAAATAACCAAAACAAAAGAAAACTATGAGAGAGAGAGAGAGAGAGAGAGAGAGAGAGAGAGAGAGAGAGAGAGAGAGAGAGAGAGAGAGAGAGAGAGAGAGAGAGAGAGAGAGAGAGAGAGAGAGAGAGAGAGAGAGAGAGAGAGAGAGAGAGAGAGAGAGAGAGAGAGAGAGAGAGAGAGAGAGAGAGAGAGAGAGAGAGAGAGAGAGAGAGAGAGAGAGAGAGAGAGAGAGAGAGAGAGAGAGAGAGAGAGAGAGAGAGAGAGAGAGAGAGAGAGAGAGAGAGAGAGAGAGAGAGAGAGAGAGAGAGAGAGAGAGAGAGAGAGAGAAGTTGCTCTTAGGAGGAAAAACGGAAGGAGGCAACAATATTTACGAGCAATGTGAGCCAATAAACAGAGAGAGAGAGAGAGAGAGAGAGAGAGAGAGAGAGAGAGAGAGAGAGAGAGAGAGAGAGAGAGAGAGAGAGAGAGAGAGAGAGAGAGAGAGAGAGAGAGAGAGAGAGAGAGAGAGAGAGAGAGAGAGAGAGAAAGTAAAAGAGAAAGTCCGAATGCTTGAGAATTTGGGAGAGAAGAAAACCGTAAATTTCCTCAAAGTTTTCTTCCTCTTTTCCAGGACACTTTTCTCCTCCTCCTCCCCTTTCCCCCTACCCCCTTAACCTCTCTTTCTCCCTTACCTTTTACCCCTTATTTCCTTCCCCTTTTCCTCCCCCTCAACATTTTCTTCCCTTACCCCTTAACCCCTCTTTCCCTCCTTACCTTCTTCCCCTTACTTCCCCCCTTTCCTTTGCCCTTTCTGTTGACTCCTCTCCTCCCTTCTTCCACTTCTTATTTCTCACCCTTTTCTTCTCCCAGTCTACTTTCAACACTGCTCAGGTAGGTAAACAGGTAAGTGGTGTAAGTACTATTTGAGAGAGGTACGATTCTATTTGGGTGAAGTGACATTAATTTATCGAGGCTGCATAGCTAGCGATCACAACTAACCTATTTCGAACACTGGATGGGTTTAAAATACACTAAGTTACTGTTTGAAAACGCTTGGTTACTATTCAAGAGAGTCAGGTTACTATTTAAGGACATAAGAAGAACATAAGGTAAGATAGGGAAGGTAAGCTTGTGTTATTTTGTCGAGTTTGTATGGTTAATGTTCCCAACTAGTCCACTACCAATATTATATAGGTGTAAGGGGCGCTGTGTTACTATCTGAGAGCGCTAAGTTGATGTTCAAGAGAGCCAGGTTACTACTTAGATGATTTTCCATTAATTTGTTGAGCTTTCGTTATTTCGTTGAGCTTGTTTGGTTAGCGTTCCAAACATTATCTGGGTGTAAGGGGCGCTGTGTTACTATCTGAGAGCGCCAGGTTACTACTTAGATGATTTACCATTAACTTCTTGCGATTTCGTTATTTCATCGAGTTTGTTTGGTTAAACATAACAACATGGGTGGCAAGTGGCGCTGTTACTATCTGAGAGCGCCAGGTTACTACTTGGATGATTTCCCATTAACTTCTTGCGATTTCGTTATTTCATCAAGTTTGTTTGGTTAGCGTTCCAAACTAGACCATTACCAACAATATCTGGGTGTAAAGGTCGCTATATTAATATTCAAGAAAGCCAGGTTACTATTTAGATGATTTCCATGAATATTTTGAGTTTGCGTAAATAGCGTCCAGCCAGAGTAGCATAATGTCACTACAGTACAATTTTACCATATATTTTACCGGCAAGAGAAGGTAAATGTTATCCTAGACCTGCTAGCCACTCCAGCACGGCCCCCCGGCGGTACTCTGCTTCACTGGACAAACAGCTACTCCGCGAAATAACTCCCAAAACAAACACGGATTACCGACAAGGACGAGGGAGGAGGGATACAGGCCGGGAGAAAAGTAGCGGGCCCCATCACATAGACAGCACCAAATTGCTCCCGACCGTCCTCCTCATCCATTAGTCCCTTTGGTCAAAAGATAAACACTCGAGCGGGAGAGATAAGGCAGGGAAGGACAGGCTGACAAAGAGGAAGTAGAGGAGAGCGAGCGTTGTAGATAGTGCCCCGGGTTTTGTTTTGCGGGGTGGTACATAACAATTTGAAAACACACACACGTAGTAAAATAAGTGGTATGAGAGGAAGTCGAGGGAGTAGAAAGGAAACGCTGGCAAGGAGGAAGAGTAGAGGGAGAGTTGTCGATAGCTTCAGACTTTTTATTTTTTTGGAGGGGGTACTTTACTTCAAATACACACACATAGTAAAATAAGTTATATGAGAGGAAGTCGAGGGAGTAGAATAAACAAAATTACAACAGAAGGCAGTAGAGGATGCGTTGCCGATAGCGTCCTGGCTTTTGTTTGTTGAGGAAATACTTCAACTTCAACAGGTAAAGTGAAATAAAGAGGAAGTTGAGGAAGAAGAATATACGGAATGACAAGAGGTAAAGAGAGAGAGATAGAGAGAGTATACCCGATAGCTTCCTACCTTAGTTTTATGACAAGACCAGACAATGAGAGCAAGCAATACCAGGTGGACAAATCTAATAAGGACAGGTAAACAGGATTCTTATAAGGACAGGTAGACAGGAAAGCATAAACAGGGCATTACCTCTCGCTGCCATCCTCACTCCCTCGCTCACTCCCCTTCGCCACTCTCTTGGCTCTATGGCAACACAAGATCAGTGAATGGGACAAGCACAAGCTGGACAGTACATAAAAGGGCAATGAGAAAGGAGAGCATAGAGGTGACAGCAACGAACGCTCCCTTCCACCTCCCTCACGGTCCTACTCGCTTTCATGACACACAGTGGAACGTAAATAGAGGAGAAACAACGGAACAATGGAACGTACATACAAGACCAGAGAAACAATGGTCCGTAAATACAAGAACAATTAGACAGGATAGCATAAACAATCGTACCGCCCGCTGCCTCTCTCCCCTCTTCCGACTTTATCACTCCTTTATAACAAGACCAAAGAATATGATAGACAGGACAAGATGAACAGTAGACAAAAGGACAATTAGGCATGATAGCATAGGCCTTCCTTCCCTGTAATGCATATCTCTATCCCTGTATCTACTCTATAACTGGACACTAGAAAAAACTATGATAAACAAGAGCAAGACGAACAATACGTAAAATGAACAATTGCACAGACTAACAGAAATAGGACAGTACCACCCGCTCCCCTCCTCCTCTCCCCTCTCACCCCTCCCCTCTCCCCTACTTTACAAGAGAAGACCAAAGAACATGATCACAAAAGATGAACACGACATGAAAGGGACAATTAAACAGGATAGCAAGGATAGACCAGTACCACCACCCGCTCCCTCCCTCCCCCTCTCCCACCCACCCACCCCCGGCAGTACCTTGGGCCCGCCTCAAACGTCCGCATTGTGATATTGATTCGCAGTGTGACCGCGTGAGTCCCGCCGGTCCAGGTGAACAGCCACGCCCAGGCCGGTCGTTCTCACATCTCTACGTCCTAATTACGCTCTCGCCTCGCCCCCCTGCTGCCCCGAACGAAACCCAGCGAGCGCCGAGCGATGTCTTGTGGGGACTGGCCGGAGCGTGATGCGATGTGATGTGATGCTCAGTTCGTATACGTTACAAGACCATCTATCGTTCGTGGCGTCATTTTCACGGTGTATTGTATTGTGTGTGTGTGTGTGTGTGTGTGTGTTTTCGTTTATTGTCTTGCTGTGTGTAATATTTTTTGACACTTGTTTTAGGTTTTATCTAGTTTTTCTTTCTCTCTTTTTCTTCCTCTCGCTGTCTCTGTATCTCTCATTTTCGCGGTGTAATTTATTGTTTTATTGTTGTGGTTATTGTCTCGCCTCATGTAGTTTTTGTCTGTCTGGTTCTGTGTTTATCTAGTTTTCTTTCTCTTTCTTTAACTCTCTATCTCTCTATTTATCTGTCATTTTCAAGGTGTATTTCATTATTCTATATTTTATTTGGTATTATCTGTCTGTAGTTTTCTTTTCTTTTGTTTATATTTATCTTGTCTTCTCTCTCCCTCTTTCTCCCTTTTTCTATCTTTCTTCTATAAAGTAAAATGACTTGTCCAATAACTATTTTTCTTTTCTAATATGTTCTAAAGGACGTTGCATTTCTCATCTGATGATAGTGAGTGAGTCTTTCTTTGTGAAGTATTGGAAGTCTCTCTCTCTCTCTCTCTCTCTCTGACTGTGTGTGTGTGTGTGTGTGTGTGTGTGTGTGTGTGTGAGGGGGCGCACTAAAACTGTAATACGGTGTGATTGATTCGATTAATTTGCATACGATTAAACGGCGAAAACAGACAGACGCAAAAAAAAATAGAGTGGGGTGATCGTTTTGTTATGTTTCTAGTTAAGTCCCAAATCACATTCATTTATTAACCGGGCGAGGGAAGGGAAGTGATGATGTTTAAGTTTTCCTCTTTATAAGTAAGTCTATAAAAAAAAGAGAGAGAGAGAGAGAGAGAGAGAGAGAGAGAGAGAGAGAGAGAGAGAGAGAGAGAGAGAGAGAGAGAGAGAGGTAAAGTGAAAAAGAAATATATGCAGTTCTCTTGCCTCACATGATATTTAAGTTTACCTGATTATTTGAACGTGTTAAATACGTGTATGAAGAAAAATGAGATACACGCCCTCTTGTTTTGTACAGATGTTTTAACTAAATACGAAAATTGGAAAGAAAAATTGGATCTGGATTAAAAGAAAAAAAATATAGTTCTTGCTTTACACGTTAAATAAATATACCACTTATTTTCCATATTATGCACTTGCCTGTATATATAAGCGAAGAAAATAATGCAGGAGCCAGGAAGAGAGGAGTAAAAGATGAAAACTCAAAACAAGTCATGTACTCGTGAAAGAAGAAAAAGAAGAAAGAAAGAAAAGAAACGCTCAGAATACTGCCTCAACAAATAAACGATAAATTCATAGAAGCGTCTGAAGGAAAAAAAAAGAAAAAAAAGAACGAATCAAAACAAGCCCTGCACTAAAGAAAAAAAAGAGGTAGAATGAATAAACAGAAAAAGAGGAAAAATAAAGCGAAAAACGCCAAGAAACGAAAAATAAGAAGCCAAACGAAAAAAAAAAAGAAAAAGAAAAACGAGGAAAACGAAAAAAAACAGCAGAGAAAAGGAAAAAAGAAAACGAAAGCGAAAAACGAAAAAGAAAAAAAACGACGAAAAGAAAAAAAAACAGAAAAAGTAGGAAAAAGGAAACGAAAAACGCCATATAACCTAAACAATAAGCAACGAAAAACGGAAATAAAAAGAAGAGAAAAATAAGAAAAAATAAGAGGATAAAGAAAAAATGCAAAAAAGTAACAAAAAACGAAAAAAAGTAACAGAAATCGAAAAAAAAAAACTGAAAAAAAAGAAGCGCTCAGAGTACACGAGGATGAAAGGAGGAGGAGGAGAAACGTCCGAGTATAGATGAAAGAAGAAAGGAGCCAAATATAAATGACAAAACGTCACTCAACGCGCATTGTCCGCCGCCCACCGCCGAGCCAAAGAAACGAACAAAAAAAAAAAAAAAGACTCGCATTGTCAAACACACATGGGGAGAGAGAGAGAGAGAGAGAGAGAGAGAGAGAGAGAGTGTGTGTGTGTGTGTGTGTGTGTGTGTGTGTGTGTGTAAAAAAATAAAAACCTGCTTGTAAACAACAGCATTAAAAAAAAAAAGAGTACAATCGGATCCCTTTTGCATTATCTTTTCCGTTGTTTTGGGGTCGACACACACACACACACACACACACACACACACACACACACACACACACACACACACACACACACACACACACACACACAGTCGACATGCAAAATAATGCTAACCAACGCAAATCCACGAAAACCGATACAACATAAACCTCGGGAAATCGTGCGTGGGATAGGAAAAAGAACACACACAAAAAGGAATATAAAAAAGTGGAACCAAAAACAATAAATAATAATACGGTGTTAAAAGAAAACGATCGCCGCTAACGTTTTTTTTTTTTTATATATATTTTTTACGCGGTATATTGACAAGAACAGCAACAACAAAAAGTCAGAAATAACAATAACAGTAATAATAGCAATAATAATAGGAACACTACTATGATTACTACTACTACTATTACTACTACTACTACTACTACTACTACTACTACTACTACTACTACTACTACTACTACTACTACTACTAATAACAAGAATACCTACATTACTATCAAACTCCTAACAACAAAAACAACACCGGTCACCATCGTGTTCACGTTTGGTAAAATACTTGTCGAACACATTATTTTATTGACCCCTTGACCCCCCCCTTCTCCCCTGCACCCCCCCCCCCCCGACATAGCGGCAGCGGCGGGGGTGGGGGGGGATGGACCGAGAGGGGGAAAAAAAGAGGGAAAAAAAAGGTAACATTATTTTTTCTCCCCGCTCGCCAGAATGAAAAAGACAAAACGATACTGATCCCTCATTTGATTCTAATCTCTCTCTCTCTCTCTCTCGCTTACCTTTCTTTTTGCTTTTTCTCTCTGCCTTCCTTCCTTCCTTCCTTTCCTTCCTCCCTCTTATCTCGTTCCTCCCCATCCCATTACCGTTTCTTCTCTCCATAACTCTTTCCCTCCTTCCTCCTTTCCTCCTCCTCTCTCGTCCTCTTTACTCTATCTCTCTTCCTCCCTCCTTTTTTCTCTCCTCACCTCGTCTCCAACTTTCTCTCTCCTCTCTCTCGCTTTGATATTTCTAACTTATCTCTGTTGCAAGGATGTTATGTCCTCTCTTATCCTCCTTCCTTTAGTTTTATATATGCGTCACCTCTGTTCATTCCTTCCCTCCCTTCCTTCGCCCTGTACGCTTCCCCCTGTACCCTCTCTGACGACCCAGCATCCATGTTTCGCCCTGGCAATAGAAATGTACGCCTTCCCTTCCCTTGCCAATTTTGAGACTTGAAAACACAACTTCTCTCTCTTTCTCACTCTCTTTCTCACTCTCTTTCTTACTCTCTATCCCTTTTCATACCTTTCCCCTCCGCCTCTACTCTGGTTCTACTCTTTCTTCTCCTTCTTCTTCTGCTTCCTCTGTTATCTCTTCCTCCTTCTCTTCCTCATTCTTCACGTAATTTATTTTTCTCTCATTTTCTCTCTGGTAATTTTCCTCTTACTCGTCCTGAATACATCTTTTCCTTTTCACTATGTTTTTTTCTCCTTCTCTTCATTTTTTAATCTTTTATTTTCGATTTTTTATATTTTTCACTATTTTTTCCGTATCTCTGCTATCATTATTTTTCCCGCCTACCTCCGTTTTCTCTCGTCTCTTATCAAGCTATATTTTCTTTCCCTTCTATCCACTCCAGTTTTCCTTACTCCTTTTCTATATTCTTGCGTACCATTCCAATTTATTTTCTGCCTTAACATTTTCTTTCTTCTTCCTGTCTTTTCCCTCCCTTTTCAATACTTCTATCCCCTCTCCTTACCCATTCGTCTTTCCTTTCCTCTTCCTACTTTCTTTTCTCCATCCCTCTGCTTACCCTCATTCCTCTCTTTCACCTCCTTATCTTACTTACTAACCTTCACATTCTCCCCATGTCATTCTTTTTTTTCAATCTTCCTTCTCCCCACTCTCTTCCCCTTCCCTGTCTTTACTCTCATCCTTATCCCCTTTCTCTTTCATTTCCTTCTCTTTCTCCTATAATTTCCCCTCCATCATCTCTCCCTATCCCTTCTTTTCCATTCTCTCCCTTCTTATTTTTTCTTCCCCCCCGCCAACTCTTTATTCTCATTCTTTTCCTCTCTCTCTCTCTCTCTCCTCCTACTCCTATTGCTCCCTCTCCTTCATCTTCTCCCCTCCACCCATTCTATCCCATCGCTCCCCCCCTCCCTTCACCCTCCATCGCCTTTCCCTCATCCTCCCGCCCTCTCTTTTTCCCCTCCTTCTCACTCCCCTTCTTCTTCTCCCCTCTTTCCCATCCTCTCTCTTCCACGGCTCCCCTCGTCTTCAGCCCGCGGAGTGCATGCAAAGGCAATCATTATCAAACCCACAGATTTACCTCACCGCATAATCGCCATGTTTGTGTGTGTGTGTATGTGTGTGTGTGTATGTGTGTGTGTGTGTGTGTGTGTGTGTGTATTCGTGTGTGTGTGTGTGTGATAATCACACTGACACACACACACACACACACACACACACACACACACACACACACACACACACACACACACACACACACACACACACACGAAACAGAGAACAGAAGGAAAGTATACTAATGGTTTACTCTCTCTCTCTCTCTCTCTCTCTCTCTCTCTCTCTCTCTCTCTCTCTCTCTCTTTGTATTTTAATGCTGTCATATCTCTCTTTCCTCCCTTTCCTCCTTTTCTTTCTTTCTCATAAAACGTTCACTCCTTCCCTCCCTTTATTTTCTTGCTTTCATCCACTTCTTATTCCACATGATCCTTTTCTGATTTCTCTCCATCCTTTTCCTTTCTCCTATTCCTATCTATTTTCCTTCCCTCGTTTTTGCACTTTTCCTGTCTCTTTTTTCCTTCCTTTCTTTTTCGTTTTTCCCGTTCCTTGTCTTACTACCCATGACCTTTTTCTTCAGTCTTTTCGTTCCTCTTTCCTCTCTTCCTACTCCTGTTCCTTTTTCCTCCCTTTCCTTTCGGCTTCTCTCTTCTTCTCTAATCACATATCGCTTGTCCTCTTTCTTCTCATCCCTTTCTTCACTCCTCCCACCCGCTTCCCACTTTCATTTTTCCTCTCTTTCTTCTCACTCATCTCTTTTCCTACCAACCATGTGCCCTCTTTTCGTCCTCTTCTTTCCTACATTCACCCCTTACATGCATCCAATCTTCTCTTTTTTTCTACCCACTCTTTCATCGCATTCTCTCATCCCTCTCTCCTCTATACAAGGTCAAATTCACCCTTTACATCCACCCACTCTCCCCTCACATTTCCCCTTTGGCCGCTAGTCGCTCCCCCTCCGCGGAAGCACGACTTCGGCAAGCATCAAGGGATTGGGGGCAAGGCTTTCAGTGTTGCGAGCCGCGAGCGTCCAGTAGCCTGCTTCGAGCACGCCTACGCGGGAGAAACAGGCTGGAAATGCGCCAAAAAAGGTTTCCTGGGGCTGTGAAACGATGGGAAGCGGCGCACAAAGACGTGGGAGTGATGGATGAAGGTCAGAGAAGGTCAAAAAGTTTATGTGCGCTGCCTCCAAGCATGTTTGTGGATGGGAAATGACCTAGAAATGTGCAAAAATGACTTCCAAGGTCAGAGCGTAAATGAAAACGCCGGGAAATGAAAAAGAAAGATGTAGGAGGGATGGAAAAGGTCAAAGAAAGTTAAAAAGTGTCAGCAGGCCGCCTCCAAGCATGTCTGTAAACGGGATAGGCCTAGAAAAGAACAAAGAAAGTGTTCCTAGACCTGGACAAAGATGGGAAGACTCTAGAAAATGAGACAAGAATCGTAGGAGTGATGGAAAAATGTCAGATAGAGTTAAAAAAATGTTTCCGTAGGCTGCTTCCACGGATGTATGTAAATGGTAGACGGCCTAGGTTTGAAAAAATAGCTTCCTAGTTCTGGGAAGCGCTGGAAAACAAGATAAATGGCATGGAAAGGATGAAACCAGGTCAGAAAAGGTCAAAACGTTTCCGTAAGCTGTCTGTAAAATGGGAAACGGCCTGGAAAAGCAAAACAGTAACACTTCATAGGCCTGGGCATGGATGAAAAAAAGGAGGGAACAGGAGACACAAGAAAGCGTGGAAGAGTAAAAAAGGGGTTAAAAAACAATGAGTGGGTACAGCTCTGAGCACAACCACGAACGTGAAATGGGGTGGAAGAGCGCCGAGGAGATGTTCTATGCCTGAGCAGATCTGGGAAGGCTGGATTGGAAGATGTAGGGAGCAGTAGAAAAAGACAGTGGAGACTCCGGTAAAGATGAAGATAGGGGTCAAGAGTTCCAATAAGCAAGAACCTGAGAACGAAAGAGAACTGAAAACAAGCAGGAGAACCTTTTTAACCTAGAGAAAGAAGAGAGAAAAAACTATGCCTGAACAGATCTCGGAAGGCTTGAGAGGAGAATGGGGGCAGTACAAAGACATGGGAGACTCCGGTAAAGATGAAGATAGGGGTCGAGAGTTCCAATAAGCAAGAACCTGAGAACAAAAGAGAACCGAAAACAAGAACGGGAACCTTTTTAAACCTAGTGAAAGAGAGAGAAGAGAAACAGAACTTCAAACACTGAAAAATAAACTAGAGAGGGAAAGCTGAAAAAAAAACTGAAGGAAAGAAATGACCGGCGCAAGGTTACAAAAAGGTCGGAAAGGATCACAAAAGAGGGGAAACAGGAGGGATGAGAAGAGCTGACAGGGACTTAGGGAAGGGCTGAGGGAGGTGTCATGGCGGGAAGCTGGAGGGTGAGGAGGAGAAACTAAAGGCCAAGGTTCGAGGTGGTTATGGATGAAGCAGAATTTGTAACACCTGTCCAGAGAAGGGTTAGGACGCGGCAGGTGAGAAGAAGGTGTGCATAAAGAGAGAGGTGGACGAGCGGCTTGAGCAGGGAAGGAAAGGGAGAGAGAGAGTGAGAGGAATGAAGTGAGGAAAGAAAGAGAGAGAAAGGTAAAGAAAGATAAAAAAGAAGGAATGAGAAAAAAGAAAGGAAAGGGAAAGAGAAAGAGAAGGGAAAAGTGGAACAAAAGAAAGAAAAAAAAGCAGGGAAAGAAAAACAGAGAGAGAGAAAAGGAAAAAAAAAGAAAGAAAGAAAAAAAAGAGAAAGAAAGAGAAGGAGGGAGAAAAAAGGGAAAGAAAAAGAGAAAGGAAAGAAAACGAGAAAGAGAAAGAAATAAAAAATAAAAATAAACACAGAGGAAGGAAAGAAAAAGAACGAAATAAAAAAATGAAGGAAGAAAAGAACGAAAGGAGGAAAGAGAAAGAGAGAGAGGGGAACGAAATGAGGGAGACGAGAGGACGAAGACTACTTAAAAGAGAGAGAAAGAAGAGGAGTGAACATGGATGAAAGGGACTCAGGAGGATTATGAGAGGCGTGACGCAAAGAGGAAGGGAGGGAAAAAAGGTGACTGGGGATCGAAGAGAGAGAGAGAGAGAGGGGGAGAGAATGAATGGAAACGGACAGGTGATGGAAATAAAGGAAAAAAAACATGAGAGAGGGTGTGTGCGTGTGTCTGTGTCTGTGTGTGTGTGTGTGAGTGTGTGTGGATTTCAAAGGTAAGGAAGGGAAGAGTTTGAGGATGGAATGGAAAAAAAATACAGGAAAGATGTAAGTATATCAAGGTAGGAGATTAATACAAAGGCTGAACATGGATAAGGAGATACGACAAAGAATGGAAGCCTTACTGATAGATGGAAAGGTGGGAATGACAAAAAAAATAAAGGGTTACGAAAGGAAGAGAGTTAAGTGTACTGAAAAATGGAAGAATTTAACCGTAGAATCAGACGGTAGAAAAACTGAAACTACACAGAGGAAAAAAAAAAGAAAGATTAAGATGGAAAAGATGGAAACGGAAAGAGGAGTTAAAGAGGAATAGAATGTTTGAATAAGAACGTGAAAAAGGGTTAGGATAGATAAAGAAGATTACAGAAAGAAAGGAAAGGTCGGTGAATAGAAAAAAAAAAACCGAGGCATAGAAATAATGAATAACAAAGTGAAGAATGAAAAAAAAGGATGGAAAAAAGAAGAATGAAAAGTTGAATGGAAACGTCACAGAAAACAAAAGCACAGAGAATAAATGACGATCAAAAGACTGAAGAGAATAAAAGATTGAAAAAAAAAAGGAAAAAAAAAAAGGCTTGAAAGGAAAGAACAGTCTGGAGAAAGCAAGCAAGCAAGATAGATGGAAAGAAAAAAAGGAGTAAAATGAGGAATAACTGATAAAAAGATAGATAATATAAACGGATAAAAATAGATAATATACAAACGGATGAAAAACGGATAAAAATAGATGATAAAAAACGGATAAAAAACGAAAAAAATGGATGAAAAACAAAATGGATGAAAATGGATGATAACAAAATGGATGAAAATAGATGAAAAACAAAATGGATGAAAATGGATGAAAATGGATGAAAAACAAAATGGATGAAAATGGATGAAAATGGATAAAAATGGATGAAAAACAAAATGGATGAAAATGGATGATAACAAAATGGATGAAAATAGATGAAAAACAAAATGGATGAAAATGGATGAAAATGGATGAAAAACAAAATGGATGAAAATGGATGAAAATGGATGAAAAACAAAATGGATGAAAATAGATGAAAATGGATAAAAATGGATGAAAAACAAAATGGATGAAAATCGATGGAAAATGGATGAAAAACAAAATGGATGAAAATGGATGGAAAATGGATGAAAAACTAAATGGATGAAAATGGATGGAAAATGGATGAAAAACGGATAAAAATAGAAAATATACACCTATGAATAAGTTGCCACGCGATACCCTTTCTTTATTATTCGCTCTTCACTGCATAATCATTTGCATCAAAGGAATAATTAATAAACATGTAAATGAGGCAGAGAACGGACCGAAGATATAAAGAAAAACACACAAAGACACAAGAAATAAAACACATGAAAGTGAATTTTGTTAACCATTTTTATGCCAATTAGTAAATTTATGTATGAGTTAATTTATTTGCGTAGATATATTTTGCTGCCCTTGTTGCGTTATAAATCAGCAGTCTCTCTCTCTCTGTCTCTCTCTCTCTCTCTCTCTCTCTTGTGTGCTCGTTTTCTTTCTTCAATTCTTGCTTTATTTTTTCTTTGTCTTCATTTGTTTTCTCTTTCACTTCTTTATTTCTCTTTTTATTCACATATTTTGCTTTCTACATTTCTTCTATTCGATTTTTATTTCTCTCATTCGTTCCCTTCTATCTTTCTATCTCTTTTTATTCTCTCTTTCAGTATCTCTCATTTATTTAGCTTCCTTAATATTTTTTTCTCAATTCAAATATTATTCAACTATTTTCTATTCTTTCTTTCAGTTTTCTATCCTAGTGGGCATTTCTTAATTAGCTTCATTTTACTATTCCTTTTTGTCATTTTTATCATTATCTGCATGTATTAAACCTCCACTCATTCCATACTTCATCTCATCATTTCTATTCATCACTAT
The DNA here is from genome assembly GCF_024679095.1 of Eriocheir sinensis. Taxonomy (NCBI): domain Eukaryota; kingdom Metazoa; phylum Arthropoda; class Malacostraca; order Decapoda; family Varunidae; genus Eriocheir; species Eriocheir sinensis. Next base: position 3,159,317 of record NC_066555.1, on the reverse strand, counting down.
TATCCTTTTTTTTTCAAGCGTTTAATCTGCACTTATTTTCCTCGTCATCGTTTGCGTCCCGAGCGGGTTGTTGGGTGTCGCGTTCGTCTCCTCTCCGTGAAATCCCAATATTCGGAATCAATATCCAATAAATCCTCTTGAAGGGAATTTATTAGCCAGTTTTAAGAGGTATTTGTTTTATTTATTCCCTCCCTGTCAGTCCTGATGTTCTTTGTGTATGTGTTTTTGTGTGTGTGTGTGTGTGTGTGTGTGTGTGTGTGTGTGTGTGTGTGTGTGTGTGAATGTGGTTGAAGGTGTATTTGTGTGTGTGGGAAGGGAGGGTGTGTATGTTCGTGTGTGTGTGTGTGTGTGTGTGTGTGTGTGTAAACTACTGCGTTGATTTTCTCTACAATGACACCCACCTAATTAATTTTTGCATGGTATTATTTACACAGAAGATCATAATACCTATTTACTTAACATTTTACTTCAAATTACTTAACCAACACATCTTTTCTTCACAATCCGTCTAATTTGTGTATTTGTGTTCATTCGACTTATTCCTTTGTCAAGAGTCTTTTTTATCTAAACTAACCATGATTTCGATGATTTCGTTCTCTGTATGGGAGCTTGAGATGGAGAAAGAGAGAGCAGGTAAAGGAACAGGAGAAGAGGCAAGAAGAGAGGGGTGCGAGGGGCGTAAAGAGGAGAAAAGAAAGGAGAGGAGAAAAAAGTGAGATTTTTTGTGCATTTCCGTTTTGTCCTTGAATCATTTCCTTCAGTGTAAAAAAAAACCATGGGATTCCTCTTCTTTTTGTCCTTGAACTGTCTTTTCCTCTATTTTCTCACAGTAAACGTTGCAAAAAAAACATGGAATTCCTTTTCTTTTCGTCCTTGAACTGTCTATTCCTCTATTTTTTCCACAGTAAACGTTGCAAAAACAACAAAATGGAATTCCTTTTATTTTTGTCCTTGAACTGTCCTTTTCCCTTTTTTTTCAGAGCAAACGTTGAAAAAAAACATGGAATTCTTTTTCTTTTTTGTCCTTGAACTGTCTATTCCTCTATTTTTTCCACAGTAAACCTTGCAAAGAAAAAAAAACATGGAATTCCTTTTCATTTTTCACAGTAACCGTTGTAATAAAAAAAAAAGAAATACATTCATCCATTTAACTTCTGAGTGGCATTTTACAAGGTCACTTATTAACCCTTTCGCTTTTAAAACCACGTATATTTTTTTTCCCGAGGCGCCATAAACAGTATCAGGCTTTGGTTCCCTTTACCTCGCCATTCATTCCGGCCACTTAATCTAGAGTGGCGTATACACAGTCAGCCGGTTACAATGATTTCAAGTTACTACGCATGCCCTGTCACTCTCCTGCTATGTGTGTGTGGGGTGGGGTGGGGGGTGGTCGGAATGGGGGGAGCGGTGCGTGTGGGGAGGATGAGGGGTATGTGTGTGGGGTTTTGCGTGGGGGTGTGAGGGGGGATTGTGTGTGGTTATACAATTGACCTAACGCTCTTTATAACGAACATCTGAACGCTATAACGAACACCTCAACGCAGAGAGCAATGAGAGAGCGTATACGAAGCGATAGTATTGATCCGTTTCGCTGACACACACACACACACACACACACACACACACACACACACACAGACACACACGTACGTTGCCTCTCTCGCTCCCTCCCGCCTCATTTCCGCGGTGATTTACCAAAATTTGTGTTGTTTCGGCCCATAACTCAGAGGCTGTCTCGTGGGGGGGGGGAGGGGGGGGGAGAGGGCAGGGGAGGAATATGAACGAGGAGGGAGGAAGATAGAGGGGAGAACAACAGGGAGGGGAAGAAGCTGGAAGGGTAAGGGACTGGGGAGATGGATGGGGAAGGGAGGGAGAAGATGCCTGGGGAGAGAGAGAAGGGGAAGGGGAGGGGAAAGAGAGAGGGAGGAAGAGGGACGGTGGAGAGAGAAAGAGAGGCGAGGAGAGAAGTGTGGGGTGTTGTGAAGGAGGAGGGGAGGAAAGCAGAGAAGAGGAGGGGAAGAGGGGAAGAGATGAAAAAGATGATTGAGGAGGAAGAGGAAGGAGAAAGGGAGGAGGGGGAAGATAGAAGGAGAGAGGAGAAATGTGAAGAGAGAGAGAGAGAGAGAGAGAGAGAGAGAGAGAGAGAGAGAGAGAGAGAGAGAGAGAGAGAGAGAGAGAGAGAGAGAGAGAGAGAGAGAGAGAGAGAGAGAGAGAGAGAGAGAGAGAGAGAGAGAGAGAGAGAGAGAGAGAGAGAGAGAGAGAGAGAGAGAGAGAGAGAGAGAGAGAGAGAGAGGGGCAAACACAGACAAAGAGCACGAAAACAAGTAGATAAAAACAAAAAGAGAGAAAGAAAGAGTTGGGAAGAAAGAGAGAGAGAGAGAGAGATGGAGGGAGAGAGAGAGAGAGCAAGCTTGTGAAAAAGAGAGGAAGTGGAGAGGGTAAGAGAGAGATGGAAGGGGAGAAGAAAAAATGCTAAAAGAAGGATAAACTTGAAGGGGGAGAGAAAAAAAAAAGGAAGGAGGGAGGGAGAGGGAGGGAGAGTGTAAGAGTAAGCTAGGGAGAGAGGGAGAAGGAAAGTGAAAAGGGAGTGAATGTGGAGAGAGGAAAAGGGAAGAGAAGTCAGGAAAAGGGGAAAGAAATGAGAAACAGGGAGAGAAAAGTAAAATGGAAAGAAGGAAGGACGGAAAGAAGGAAGGAAGGAAGGAAGGGAGAGAACATTCATAGATGCAAAAGACTGGAAATGGAAGAAAGGAAAGGATGGATAAGGAGGAGAAATATGAAAAAGGGAGAAATACAGTTGAAGAGAAGAGTGGAAAAGGGAGAAAGAAAAGAGTGGAAAAGGAGACAAAATATGGAAAGAGGGAAAGAAATACAGAAAAGGAATAAATGAAAGAAGTGAGAACAGTTATAGATGGAAAAAAAGAGAAAAAGGGAAAGGCGAAAAGGAGGAAAAATAGAGAAAGAAAGGGAGAGAATTACAGTAAAATGAAAAATAAACTGAAACTAAAGAAATATAGATACCCGAAAAAAGTATAGATGCCGTTAAAGTATTAAAAATCATAAGAACATAGGGAAGAAGTGGAATATGAAGCAAAATATGGATAAAAGGAAGAAATAAAGAAAAGTGAAAATAAGCAAATCAAGGAAAATATAGATACCAGAGGAAAAGTATAGATGACGTAAGAAATATAAGCATCATAAGAAAATAGGGAAGATGTGGAAGAGTGAAAATAGTGATGAAAAGATACAGAAAAGGGAAAATAAACAAACCAGAGGAAAATATAGATACCAGAAGAAAAGTATAGATGACGTAAGAAATATAAGCATCATAAGAAAATAGGGAAGAGGTGGAAGAAGAGTGAAAATAGTGATGAAAAGATACAGAAAAGGGAAAATAAACAAACCAGAGGAAAATATAGATACCAGAAGAAAAGTATGGATGCCGTAAGAAATCACGACTGGAAACTCTTTATTACTTACAGGACTCCTTTTTCATCTTAAGCCTTGCCTCGCCTATTCAGCTGCCTCTTATAACTCCTCCCAAACACTTCCTCTTCCTCTTCCTCTCCATCTCCCTCGCTCCCTTTCTCTTGCTCTCCCTTCCTCTCTCTCTCTCCCTCTCTGACTCTCTCTCCTTCCTTTCCTTTCCCTTCTTTTTAATTTCCTCACTAACTCTTTCCTTTTTTCCCTCTCTACCTCCTTCTGCTCCCCTCTTTAACTCCCTCTTTCCTTCTCACTTCTCTCCCTTTTCCCTCTTTCTTTACCTCCTTCTTTCCTTTCCTCCCTACCTCCCTTTTTCTTTTCCTTCCTCTCTTTTACTTCTACGCTCTCTGCTTCTCCTTTTTTTCTCCCTACCTCTCTTTTTCCTTCTTATTCACTATCTCTCTCCCTCTCTCCTTCCTGTCCTCCCTGTCTCTCTCTCTCACTTCCTTTTTTCCTTCCGTATCTTTCTCTTTTCTTCTCCTGTCTTTCCTCCCTCCCTCTTTCCTCCTCACTCACTCCCTTCCTCCTTTCCGCTTATCTGCTCCGCCCTCCATCTTACCTTTCTCTCTGACTCAATCACTTCCCTCTCCCCCTCCCTCTCCCTCTCCTCCTACTCTCCCTCTTTCCCTCCTCCCTCCCTTCGTCTCCCTCCTCCATCACATCACTGCTCCCTCGACAAAGACAGCCAATATCTCTGCTCTGTTTCCTGCCTTTCTCCACTCTTTTATCTCTTTATTCTGTGCGTTATTTTTTGTTTTGTTTTCTAATCTATGCGCTGTTGATTTTTATATTTTGTCTCTTGTTACATTACCACCAAATAAGCATCATCACTTAACCTCTTTGGCTAAAAAATGATATAAATGAACTCGTTTAGCAATATTTTAAGCATACATAGATACATTCATACAGACAGACAGACATATAGACAGACAGACATATATAGACAGACAGACATAAGTTAACAGAAGACACAGACACACAGAGATACACACACAAACAAAAAAAAGAAAACAATATGCATGACAAAAAATGAAGTCACTCCCTGAATTGAGAAGAGAAATAGTAGGAGAAATAGAGGGGAAGGAGGAAGAGGAGGAGGGGGAGGAGGAGAAGAAAGAATAGACTGTCAGGAAGGAGGAACAAGTAAAAGCTGATGAAATTGAAAAAAAAAAAAAGCAGGTGCTGAAGAGAGGAGACAAAAGTGAAACAGAAAAAAAGTTTGAAGAGTACCACAACA
>NC_066555.1:3129597-3149597 GCF_024679095.1 Eriocheir sinensis | reverse complement strand
AAAGCAGAAAAAGATAAAAGAAAAATGCACTTTGCCAACGATTGAAGAATAAAATATTAAAGCCGATAGAGAGACAGACAAACAGAAAGCTGAAATATATACATAAACAAAGACAAATGTATAGGCCGATAGACACAAATAGACAGGGAAGTAAATAGATAGGAAGAGATAGACAGATATAAAGACAACGAGATGACAGAAATACGTAAAGAATATAACTGAATAATAAAAAAAATCCGAGGTGTTTCTTAAATAGAGCGAATCAAAGGTGGGTTACATTTTTATATACAGGTAAACGTTGATAAATTTGGGACTTTATGGACGATTCCTTAAAACCCTTAGAGGAAAGATGAACTGAGTAAACAGGCAAACAAGTCTTCCTCCTCCTCCTCCTCCTCCTCCTCCTCCTCCTCCTCCTCCTCCTCATCGTCATCATCATCACCATCATCATTTCATAACAAACTGATTAACTTGTTTTTTCTGTTATTAATGAATGCTTCTCGCCGTTTGATATAGGTGTTTTATTAACGTAGAGGCGTTTTTATTGATTATAATGAAATCAGTATTCGATGATTCCTAAAGACACGGACAGACAAAGGATAATTAAATAGAGGAAAATGGGAGCCTATTAACATGATAGATTCACAAGGTTCATTTTTATATCTGACCCATTTTTAAACTTGTTCTATTTCTATACCTGGCCCATTTCTATACCTGGCCCACTTCCATACCTGGCCCACTTCCATACCTGGCCCACTTCCATACCTGGCCCATTTCCATACCTGGCCCACTTCCATACCTGGCCCATTTCTATACCTGGCCCACTTCCATACCTGGCCCATTTCTATACCTGGCCCACTTCCATACCTGGCCCACTTCCATACCTGGCCCATCTCTATACCTGGCCCACTTCCATACCTGGCCCATCTCTATACCTGGTCCACTTCCATACCTGGCCCATTTCTATGCCTGGCTCATTTTTATACCTGACCCATTTCGTTTATTCCCCACAAAGGTAACGTTCAGAGCGGCTTCTAATTTTGCGTTGCCATTATTAAAGCGAGGAAACCGAAATGGCGCGGCGCATTCTGAATAAAGCCTCGCCGGCCCTCCGTGAAAAGCTGTTGTTATTATCATTGTCCTCAAGCCTGGCGACGGAAAATGTTCGCGCCACAGAGCGGTGCGTCCAGCGTCCAAATCTTTAAGCGATTCATTCATTATTAAAGAAACGAAATTGCTATTGATTCCTTAACCGCGAAATACTGAATGGGTTTCCTTTATAAATTTTATGATCTATTGTTATCTTGGGCCTTTGAGTATTTAACGTCTTGGTTTTGAATGATTTTGTGGAATTGGGTTTTTAATGATTTTGGGCCTTTGAATATTAAACGTCTTGGTTTTAAATGATTTTGGAGAATTGGGTTTTTAATGATTTTGGGCCTTTGAATATTAAACGCCTTGGTTTTTAATGATTTTTGGGAATTGGGTTTTTAATGATTTTGGGCCTTTGAATATTAAACGCCTTGGTTTTTAATGATTTGGGGGAATTGGGTTTTTAATGATTTTGGGCCTTTGAATATTAAACGCCTTGGTTTTTAATAATCTGGGGGAGTTGGGTTTTTAATGATTTTGGGCCTTTGAATATTTAACGTCTTGGTTTTGAATGATTTTGGGAATATTTTTCTTCATACACCGTCTTTACTACGCATCTTTGCTCCTCTCCCTTCTCCCCTCCCCTTTCCTCTGCTTTCCTCTCTCCTCCTCTTCCTATACACACCAAGAAACAAAATTACCATCGATTCCTTAAAAGCGAAATACTGAAAGATTTTCCTCAATAAATTTGTAGACCATTTTTTTTTCTTTGTGTTCCATTGTTTGAAGCTTCGGGTTTCCTTCTTTTGGGGAAACGTTTTCATTAACAAGCCACGATTCCTGTTAAAACCCGGTAGCAGCGACGGGCCAAATTTGTGGCTTTACCGTGTAGCAGCGACGGGCCAAATTTGTGGCTTTACCGTGTAGCAGCGACGGGCCAAATTTGTGGTTTTACCGTGTAGCAGCGACGGGCCAAATTTGTGGCTTTACCGTGTAGCAGCGACGGGCCAAATTTGTGGCTTTACCGTGTAGCAGCGACGGGCCAAATTTGTGGCTTTACCGTGTAGCAGCGACGAGCCAAATTTGTGGTTTTACCGTGTAGCAGCGACGGGCCAAATTTGTGGCTTTACCGTGTAGCAGCGACGGGCCAAATTTGTGGCTTTACCGTGTAGCAGCGACGGGCCAAATTTGTGGCTTTACCGTGTAGCAGCGACGGGCCAAATTTGTGCCATGATATAACCCCAAAAAAATAGATGATACATAAACTGATCACAAATGCTTTGATACATATTATGAAATGGTTTGTGTGAGTGATGATTTTTTTTTCTCATTTTTCTCGCTTAGAGGGACCATTAAGAAACATGATCCCCGCTGCTACCAGGTTAATTAAAATGGTTTGGGTTTACGGTAAAAGCTCACCAAACTCCCAAACCTTCAACGTTCGTGAAAATGCCAAGCACGTCTCATTCACCTTAACGTCTTGATGAACAAACTCGTACTGGCACGCGTGAGGAAGAGAACAAGAGATGGTTAAGATGGGATGATAAGGTGATTGGGGTGGGGTGGGGGGGGAGGAAAAGTGGGTTAGGTCGATAGGGTAAGGATGAGGGATAGGATGGATAGGGTGGGGAAGGAGAATGGGTTGGTAAAGTAAGGAAGGGGTGATGGGGGGGGTGAGCAAAATGGGTTAGGTCGATAGGGTAAGGATAAGGGATAGTATGGGTAGGGTGGGAAAGGAGAATGGGTTGGAAGGGTAAGGAAAGGGTGATGGGTAGGAGGAAAGGGTGATGGGTTGAGGAAAGGGTGAGGGATAGAAAGTAAAAGGTGAGGGATAGGAAATAAGGGATAGAGGGAGGGAAGGAAGAGATCAAAACGTGTAATTTACTAGAACATATCAGAACAAATTTACTTCGGGTCTGATCTCTTAATAACGACTGTAATTTATGTTCCCTATTAGCTTTGACCCCGTTGACACGCACACGCACACACACACACACACACACACACACACACACACACACACACACACAAGATATCAAGCCACAAAAAGCAAAAGAAAAGTAAGAATTGCACAAAAAAAACTCAATGATGCAATTTTTTTCTTTCATCTGTAATGCTTTTCCTCCTCTGCCATCACCGAACCCTGTACTCTCCCTCCCTTCCTCCCTTCCTCTCCCTCTTCCTCCCTTCCTCCCTCCTGGCAGATTGGTAAGTACCTCTTGCCATTTCATTCCTTCCTCTCCCTCTCCCTCTCTTGAAAATCCACCCAGCAAGCCATCTCCCTTTTTCCCCCCTTCCACCTACCCGTCTCCCTTTCTCCTTCACACTCCATTCTGTTTCCTTCTCCTCCTCTCATCCATTCCCTCCATTCTGTCCTTCTCTTACAGTCCACCCACCAGACCTTTCATCCTATAACCAACACCATACCATTCCTCCTATACCCCCGCTGCTTTCCTCCCTCCCTACCATAACCCCCCCCTCCCCGTGCAGCTTGAGGTGTTCCCAGCCAGACACTTCAAGTTCGTCAAAGTATCGGAGAAGTGGATCGCCGAAGAACGCCAGGCTTCGGGTGCAGGCCACTTGGCGACTCCCAGGCCCGTGGCGAGGGGGAAGGGGAGAGGAGGAGAAGGGTAAGGAGAGAAGGGAGAGAGAGGAGAGAGGGGTGGAAGAAAAGAGGAGAAGAGAAAGGAGAATAAATAAGAGTTGTAAAGATGAGAAAGTGGGGAAGATAGAGGAAAGGAAAAAAGAGAAGGAGAGAGGATGAAAAAAGGAAGGAGGAAAGAGGAGAGAGGGGAGGAGAGAAAGGAGAAAAGATAAGAGTAGTGAAAAGGATGAAGAGAGTGGAGGGAGAAAGATAGGGAGAGAAGGGGATTGGAAAGAAAGGGTAAGAAGAAGCTGAGAAAAGATAACAGAAAATATAGTGTAGAGAGAGGAGAGGGAAAAGTGAGGAGAGGAGTGGAAATGGAAGGAAGTAAGAGGAGAGCAGAAAATGTAATGTGTAGAGAAAAGGGTAAAGATGAGTATAGAGGGAGAGAAGAGGAAAGAAGAGAAGAGAGAGGAGAAAGGTAGGGAGAAAAGAGGGTAAAGGGGAGGAGAGAAGAGCAGACGAGAGGAATAGAAAAGGGTCTATATAGAGAAAGAATAGGAAAGAAGGTTGGGCGGTGAACGAGGGAGGAGAAAGAAGAGAGAAAAGACCATGAAGTGAAGAGAGAAAAAGAAGAGGAAGAGAAAAACGAGAATGACCATGAGGAAGAGGAAAAAGAGAAAGAGTAAGATGAGGTCAAGACGATAAAGAGTATACAGAAAAAGAGGATAATTAGCGGAGAGAGGAAGAGAATGACGAGGATAATAGATAATAATGATAGGGTTCAATAGGGTGCGGTGAAGGAAAGGGAAAATGGGATGTTGGTAAATAGGGAAAGAAAAAAAAATGATGGGGTATAATGATGATGATGATGATGATGATGGTGATGATGATGATGATGATGAGAAGGAGGAAGAAGGAAGGGAAGAGGGATAAAAGGAACGCTGCATAGGGAGATACTGGAGAGAGAGAGAGAGAGAGAGAGAGAGAGAGAGAGAGAGAGAGAGAGAGAGAGAGAGAGAGAGAGAGAGAGAGAGAGAGAGAGAGAGAGAGAGAGAGAGAGAGAGAGAGAGAGAGAGAGAGAGAGAGAGAGAGAGAGAGAGAGAGAGAGAGAGAGAGAGAGAGAGAGAGAGAGAGAGAGAGAGAGAGAGAGAGAGAGAGAGAGAGAGAGAGAGAGAGAGAATTTTCTTCATGCATATCCTCCAAACTTTGTCCTCCTCCTCTTCCTCTTATTCCATCTCCTCTTTCTTCTCCTCTTCCTCCTCTTTTCTTCCTTTCAGTATTCTCTTCTTCCTCTTCTTCCTCTAACTTCAGACTAACATATTCTAACCTCCACCTCCTCCTCCTCCTCCTTCTTCTCCTCCTCCTCCTCCTCCTCCTCCTCCTGTTCCTTTTCTTCCTCTTGATTTCTTCGCAACATTTCGTATATATATCTCTTCTTTCATTCTTCTTTTCTTCTTCCTCCTCCTCCTCTTCCTTCTTATACTTTCTTTCTTCCTTTACTATACTTTGTCTATATAGCTTTTCTTTCAGTATTTTTCTCTACCTCCTTCTCCTCTTCCTCCTCCTCCTCCTCTTTCTTTTGGTACACTTTCATTCATATATCTTTTTTTTTCATTCTTTTACTCGTCCTCTTCTTCTTCTTCTTCTTCTTCTTCTTCTTCTTCTTCTTCTTCTTCTTCTTCTTCCTCTTCTTCCTCTTAACTTCACATCAACACAAAACAAACTTAGGCCTAGAGAACAGCACACGCTCCTAATTGAACTTGGTAACCTCATTATAAGCAAACACACACACACACACACACACACACACACACACACACACACACACACATTTTTACGGGTATTCCTGCGTTCCTTTCCTTCCTTTTCTCTCTTACTCTTTCGCTTCTTCCTTCACCACTTCCTCTTAGTCCTGATTTCCCTCTTCTTCCTCTTATTTCTTTTCCTTCATTGCATTTTATCTTTTGCATTATTTTTTTCTTTTCATACTTTTCCTATTTTTTTTCTTTTCTTAATCATTTCTTTCTCCTTTTTCTTCCTCCTAATTCCTCTTGCTTGAACATTCTCTCTCTCTCTCTCTCTCTCTCTCTCTCTCTCTCTCTTCCCCCATCCGTTTCCTTCATACTTCCACCGACTCTCTCCTCCTCCTCCTCCTCCTCCTCCTCCTCTAGGGCATCCCCATTCCCCAGGTGAGTGCCGCAGCCTCCTCATTAATTGGGCAGGTGTGACGGACGAAAACACGGGCGCCCTACATGATTGAGTTAGCGGGACTTGGAAAGAGAGGAAACTTGCAAGACTTCTGACGCGGCGGGAGGGAGGAAGGGAAGAGAAGGAGGGGGTGTGGGTGGAGAGAAGAGGAGGTAGGAGATTGTGGTAGGAAGGGATGGACGATGAGAGGAGAGAAAGAAGGGAGAGGGGAAAGACTTGACGCGGCGGGAAATACGAGTAGGAAGGGAAGGAAAGGATATGGGAAGGATATATATGAGTCTCTCTGATGGTAATGGGAGAGGAGGAGGGAGGAGAAAGTGAGTGAAAGGGAAACAGTACTAAAAGGAAGACAATGAGAGGAAGGGAAGAAAACGGAGAAAAAGGAGACTGAGGAAAAAAAAAGGAAAGAGAAAGAAGGGAGAGAATGGTTGGATTAAAAGAGGAAAAAATGGAAGAGGAAGGAAAGGAGAGAAAACGTCAAGAAAAAGTAGAATTAGGGAAGAAAAAAGGAAGATAGAAGAGGGAAGGAAGGAAGGGAGGTAGCTCATAAAATTAAAGAAAGCAAAAGAGGTAGAAAAGGAGAGAGAAAAGAATGATAATTAAGAAAAGAGAATAGGAAGGGGGGGGGTAACTTCTTTGAGGAAGGAGGAGAAAGAGAAAGAGAAACACAAGAAGAACGAATGAGAGAAGAGAGGGAAAACAGGGAGAGGAAAAGAGAAAAGGAAGAAAGGAAGGAAGGAAAGAAGGAAAAAAGAGAAAGGTAGGAAAGGAAAGAAAAAGAGAGAGAGAGAGAGAGAGAGAGAGAGAGAGAGAGAGAGAGAGAGAGAGAGAGAGAGAGAGAGAGAGAGAGAGAGAGAGAGAGAGAGAGAGAGAGAGAGAGAGAGAGAGAGAGAGAGAGAGAGAAAAGAGAGAGAGAGAGAGTATCCTGTTCCCATCAATTTCCTCCTCCTCCTCCTCCTCCTCCTCCTCCTCCTCCTCAACCTCCTCCTCCTCCTCCTCTTCCTCCTCCTCTCCGCCGCCGGACAATAAAACATCGAGTAAATTAACGTCACATAACAGTCTTTGCCGCAGTGACTAGAGGAGGAGGAGGAGGAGGAGGAGGAGGAGGAGGAGGAAGAAGAAGAAGAAGAAGAAGAAGAAGAAGAAGAAGAAGAAGAAGAAGAAGAAGAAGAAGAAGATGACGACGACGAACACGAAAAAGAAGAAGAACAACAACTAGGCAAACACGAAGAAGAACAAGAAGAACAAGAAGAAGAACATAGAAAAAGAAGAAAGAAAAAAAACAAAAAGAACAAAATGAGCGAAAAGAAAAAAAAGAAGAGCAATGGGAACCAGAACAAGAAGAACAACAAGAACACGAAGAAGAAGAGGACGAAGAAAAAGAAAGGAGGAGCAGCAGGAGGAGGAGGAGGAGGAGGAGGAGGAGGCGCCATAAAGCGACATCCGCTACATTTGACCCAAGTTTCTGCTGCTTTAACTTGGCTAACGAAATTTATGCTCAAGTTAGCGCTAAGAGTTACTCACCCCCCCCCTCCCCCATCTCTCTCTCTCTCTCTCTCTCTCTCTCTTACTTCAAACTTCTTCATCCTTTCTTCCTTCCTCTCCTCTTTTCTTTCCTCTCTCCCTTCCTCTTTTCCTTCTTCCTTCTCTCCCTTCCTATCTAATTCTTTTCCTTCTTTCTTCATCCATACCATTTTTCCTTTTTTTCCCTCCCATTTTTATGTTTTTTTTCTCCTCCGTCCCTTCATTTTACTCTTCTTTCCTTCATTAATCCTCTCTCATGCCCTTCTTTCATCCCTCCTTCTTATCTTTCCTTCCTGCCTCCTAATCTCATGAGTCCCCCTCCTTCCCTTTCTTCCTCTCTTTTCTCCCTTCCTTCCCGTTTACTTCTCTCATCAAATTTTCTTCCGTTTTTTTTCTCCTTCATTCTCCCTCGTAATTTTTTCATCTTTCAAATAACATAACATAACATCATACATTCTTCTTCTTTATTCTTCCTTACCTGTCAATTACACTAAAAACACCTCTCCACTATTTTTTTTCTATATGCTACCTGCCTATTTTCTATGACATAATACCTGTAATCTTGTTTTTCTAACCTTTGCCTGTCCATTACTAAATTATAACACCTGCCTAATTGTTATATCCATTATCTACTAGAGTATTACTGTAACTCCACATTTGTCTACTCTTTTATCTGTATTAACTGTCCATTACACTAATATAACACCTGTCTGCTATCATTATTAACCCTTACCTTTCTCAAACTATGGCATAACATCTTTAAGTCCAGTTATCGAGACGTTCTTCATTATTATTTCGTTTCCTGAAAGCGTTTTATTTTTTTCTATTTCTTTTTATTACTATGGTATGTGTATTTACTTCCTTTCCTTCTTCTCGATAGTACGGTAAAATGTAAATAAACTACACCAGCGCGGCGGCTCGTTACCTAAACTCTGAAGAAAGTAAACGTTTTGGAACCCTAAATCCATTCTCATTAGTCATAACAAACAAGATTCTATAGGAGACTGAAGCGTGACCTCGACTCTTTAACTATATCGAGGTCACATTTCTGATTACACCCACAACTCCTTCCCATTCACTCTCCTCCCATGCCCTACCTTCTCCCTTTTCCTTATCCTTGCTTTCTTTCTTCCTCCCTCCCTTCCTTCTTTATGAATGCCCAACTCTCATAACTATTATGTACATATATAACCTCTAAGTGGCAATATAGATAGTTTTATTGGTGCTCTTATGGAAAAGTTTTCACTAGCTTATGATAACAAATTTACTGTTTTTTATGTATTTGGTGACTTTAATATAGATTTGTTAAAATGCAGTGACACTAATGTCCAGGATTTTTGTAATTTAATGTGCTTTGTTTCATTTTCTTGAGAGTTATCTTTGTAATAGATCACAAACTGTATTCTGTAACAACACCTATTCACAATTTAATTTTATATCAAGAGGCGTACCACAGGGGTCAGTTCTAGGACCAATTTTTTTCCTTATTTACATTAATGATATTATAAATGCTAGCTCTAAATTTCATTATATAATATACGCAGACGATACTAGTCTCATATTAGCTGACAAAGATATTAATTCCCTACATTCAAACGAAAAAAACAGAACTGAATCTAATCCATCAGTGGATAAAATCTAATAAATTAAAACTCAACGTCTCTAAATCTACTTGTATGCTTTTTCAGAACAGATCAATAAAGAACCTACTACCTCCATTGCAGTTAGAAGGCGAAACATTAAGTATGGTTAGCCACACAAAATTCCTTGGGATGCGAATAGGCGAAAATTTTAATTGGAAGCTAAATATATATGAAGTGTGCACTAATATCTCAAAGGTGTGTGGAATAATGTACAAGACTCGGTATAATCTCACTACAGCTGCTCTGATCAGTATTTATTATGCATCATGCTGCCCTCACCTGACATACTGTGTACCCATCTGCGCCAGCACATGGCCGTCATTCTTAAACAAGATTGCCATATCAGAAAAAAAATTCTCAGGTGTATTTTTTTTCTTGGGAAGGTTTGATTCTGTGTCCGATATTTTTTCTTTAATGGAGATTTTGAAATTTGAGAAAGTACATGAATACTTCTCATTATTACTAATATATAAAATGTTTTCAAATTTTTCAGATTATGAAATATTTAAATTTGTTGATTATTTACACCAGACTACAAGCAATAACGTAGATCTGATTTGTCCACAGTTTAGAACATCTTTATATAAAAATAGCACACTATGCACTGGCCCTAAACTCTTTAACAGCTTGCCACTAAACATAGAAGAACTACCCAAGACAAGCAGTCTCCAAAAATTTAAAAGAGAAACCAAAAAATATCTACAACAGAACCCCTCGCAGCCCTACATTTTTGTATATAGTAAACTACTCACTAAGGAATGTATATATTGTTAGGTTGTTGTCTTTTTGTCAAATTTATTGTGATGCGTTAAAGGTGGAATAAAACATCTCTATTAATTAATATCTGTCTGTCAGGAGCTTCGGCTCGATAGACTGTCGCTGAAATTGTTAAACTATAATTATCTATATGTGTATTTATTAAGAGCAATAAATATTTACTTTACTTACTTACTTACTACGTCCCATTTCCTTATCCTTTCTTTCTTCTTCCTTCCTTATGAATCCCCTTCTCTCATGCCCTTTTTTCATCCCTCTTTCTCATTCATCTTTCCTTCATTCCCCGAGCCCTTCCTTCATCCCTTTTCCTTATCCTTTCTTTCTTTCTTCCTCCCTTCCTTCCTTCCTTATGAATTCCCTTCTCTCATGCCCTTTTTTCATCCCTCTTTCTCATTCATCTTTCCTTCATTCCCCGAGCCCTTCCTTCGTCCCATTTCCTTATCCTTTCTTTCTTTCTTCCTTCCTTCCTTCCTTCCTTCCTTGTAAATTCCCTTCTCTCATTCCCTTTTTTCATCCCTCTTTCTCATTCATCTTTCCTTCATTCCCCGAGCCCTTCCTTCGTCCCTTTTCCTTATCCTTTCTTCCTTCCTTCCTTCCTTCCTTCTTTATGAATTCCCTTCTCTCATGCCCTTTTTTCATCCCTTTTTCTCATCCATCTTTCCTTCATTCCCCGAGCCCTTCCTTCGTCCCTTTTCCTTATCCTTTCTTCCTTCCTTCCGTCCTTCCTTCCTTATGCATTCCCTTCTCTCATGCCCTTTTCCATCCCTCTTTCTCATCCCTCTTTCCTTCCTTCCTGTCTTTCATTCTACCAGTCCTATACCCGTTCTTCCCTCCCTATACTCTACGCCATTTTATTCTTTCTCCTTCAACCTCCCGATATGAAAGGAATGTAAAAGGAAACAGGACTGAGCGGATGGAAGGAGAGTCCAGGGAAATAAAAAACAAAATAAAAACAAGAAAAAGAAGATGAAAGTAACGAAAATATAGAATGCTCGGAGAACTTATCAATAAAAGAAAAAGAGTTGTACATGTATATATTTTTCTGTTTCAGTTTCTTAGGAGCTCAACTGACCTATTTTTTCCTCCTCTCATTTATTTGTTATTTACTTTTTCCTTCCATAATTCAGTCGAAAGAATCTTCCCTCCAAGTGGTTCAGAAAAGGGGAAAGCGAGGAAAAGGCAGAGGAAGGAGAGGAGAAAGGAGGAAGGGAGAACCAGAATAAAAATGAGGAGGAAGAGGAGGAGGAGGATGTGAAAGAAGAGGAGCATAATAAAGTAGAGGGGAAAGAAGATGTAGACGAGAGGAAGGGAAAACGGGATGATGACGAGGAAGAACGAACTGAAAGAAGAGGAGAAAGAGATCGACGCAGTGAAATGGAGGAGAAAACGAATGACGAGGAGGAGGAGGAGGAGGAGGGGCGGAGGAGAAAAAAAGAGGGTGTAGATAATGAAAGGGAAAAGAAGGAAAACGAGAAAGAGCATACCGGAGTGGAAGACGAAGAAGAGGGGGAAACATTCTGACTAAAGTGGAAAGAGAGAGAAAGAGAAGATGTGGAGATGTGGAATAATAGAACGACAGAGTGGAATAAAAGAAACAAATCAACAATGGAGAAAGAGGAGAACACCAAAGAAAAAGAATGACGAGGTGTAGAGTAGGAGGAAGAATGGGAGGAGGAGGAGGAGGAGAAGGAAAAAGAGAAGGAAGACGAAGTGGATGAAGAGGAGAAAGAGGAGGAGGAAGAAGGGGAGGAAGGAGGAGAAAGAAGAAAAAGAGAGGGAAAACGAAGTGGATGAAGAGGAGGAAGAAGAGGAAGAAGAGGAAGAGGAAAAAGAGTAGAATGACGAAGTGGATGAGAAGGAGAAAGAGTAGGAGGAAAAAGGGGAGGAAGGAGGAGAAGGAAGAAAAAGAGAAGGAAGACGAAGTGGATGAAGAGGAGGAAGAAGAGGAGGAAGAGGAGGAAGAGGAAAAAGAGAAGGAAGACGAAGTGGATGAAGAGGAGGAAGAAGAGGAGGAAGAGGAGAAGAGGAAGAAGAGGAGGGCACGGGTCGGGAATTCTGGGAGCGGCTCCGAGATTGATGACTCATGATGACTGATGATTTGCCGGACGTGACGGGCTGACCAACGGCGCCTGCGGGGGGGGGGGGGGGGGGGGGGGATGGAAAGAGAAAGAGAGAGAAGAGAAGAGAGGGTGAGAGGAGTGAAGAGGCCAAGAGGGGGAGGGTGAAAGGTGAGGAGAAAGAGAGAGAAGAGAAGAGAGGGAAAAGAGAGGGGGAGAGGAGGGAAGAGGCCAAGAAGGGAGAAAGTGAAAGATGAAGAGAAAGGAAGGTAGGATGAAAGCTGAAGAGAAAGAAATGAGGAGAAGAAACACATCTATAAGGTGGAGGAAGAGGAAAAGCAAAACAAAAGACGAAGTGAAAGAGGAGAAGGAAGAAGAGGAAAACGACAAAGTGGAAGAGTGGAAGAGGGAAAAATAAAAGAAGGAATGAGGAAAGTAAAGGAGGATGGGAAAGAAGGAGAATAGAGGATGGAGGGAAGTGAAAGAAGTAAGGATGAGGTTAAGAAGTAAGGATAGACAAAGGAGAGAAGGGAGAAGAAGAAAATTGATGAAAGATATGGAGACGAAGAAAGGAAAGAGAAAATAGTAAGGAGAGAAAAGAGGAAAAGGAGACAGACAAACTAAAAAAAGTCACTACAGACAAAAAGATAGAAGGAAGGAAGAAGGAAAATTTACATATCAACACACACACACACACACACACACACACACACACACACACACACACACACACACACACACAGACAAGCAGGCAGATTAAATTACAGACGTACAAACAGAAAGGCAGAAGGACAGACGGATTTAAAGAGGCAAACTAAACTAAAGGAAAGAAAACAAACAAAACAGAACCGGAACGTAACATAAAGAAACTTCCACAAACACAAAAATGATAAAAAAAACATATTATATAAAAAAGGAATAAGAAAACATCACTTCATCCTCTCTCCCTCTCTCTTCCAACCCCCTTCCAAAAAACAAATCTCCACAAACACAAAAAACATTAACAAAAAACACAAAACACACACAAACTAACAAAAAAGTACTAATGAAAACACCAACTTCCTTATCTCTCTTTCGCTCCCTTACACCCCCCCCCCCCACACACACAAAAAAATCTTCACACAAAACACCGAGACGCACAACTTTCTCTTTCACACCCCACAACTTTGCATAATGAAGCGCCTCGGTAAGACCCGGAGCACCTGCCCCCTCATTACGTGTGACGAACAGGTGTACTGCGAGTCACCTGGGCGGGGATGACGAGAAGGGAGGAAGGGAGGGAGAATGATGGACGGCAGGGGCGGGGAGTTACGCAAAGGGGAGATTGTGCGGGGTGAGGAGAGAAGGGATAGATGGGTGGAGAGTGAAACAGTAGGAGTTGAGGGGGTGAGAGGGGAGATTTTAGGGGAGAGGAAAGAGAAGGGGTAGGGGAAGAGGAGAGGTTATGAGGGAGTAGGAAAGATTCTGAGAAGGGAGAGGGGGATGGAAGAGATTGCTGGGTGGTAGAAGGGGTGAGAGGGGAGACTGTGAGAGAGAGGAAAGAGAAGAAGAGGGGAGAGAGGGAGGAGGTAAAGGAAGGAGAGTAAGTAGAAACGATGGAGGAGAGGAAGGAAAAAGATTAGAGTGATCGGAATGGAAAGAATGAAGAGAGTGGACAATGTGAGGGAGAGAAAAGGGGAAGAGAAGTAATGGAAGAGGAAAGGGGAAGAAGGGGAGAGGGGGGAAATGGGATACAGATGGAAGTAAAGGAATAATAGAAAGGAAGAAAAAAGGAAATTAAAAAGAATGCTGAGAAAGAGAGGAAAAGGGATGTGAAGGGAATGGATAATATTTCGAGAGAGAGAGAGAGAGAGAGAGAGAGAGAGAGAGAGAGAGAGAGAGAGAGAGAGAGAGAGAGAGAGAGAGAGAGAGAGAGAGAGAGAGAGAGAGAGAGAGAGAGAGAGAGAGAGAGAGAGAGAGAGAGAGAGAGAGAGAGAGAGAGAGAGAGAGAGAGAGAGAATATAATGATGATGATAATGATGTGTTTGTGTTTCTGGATGTGTAAAATTGTGTGTGTGTGTGTGTGTTTGTGTGTGTGTGTGTGTGTGTGTGTGTGTGTGTGTGTACCAGTGTTGCGTGCCGGTGTTTCCTTCCCTGCTTGCGTGTGTGTGTGTGTGCGTGCGTGCGTGCGTGCGTGGGCGAGGCTGCATGCGAGGCGGATTCATATAAACAATTACAGTTTAGAATCACGAAACGCCTTCCTGACCCGCGCCTTCCTGACCCATTCCCTGATTACCGACTCGCTGAATGGACGAAACAAACCAACAAACAAATAAACAAACAAACGCATTTCAGGTCACCAGATACGGATCATTGCCTCTGTGCCTCTCTCCGTCTCATTCCCGTCTATATAGGCTTTGTGTTGAAATGTTTCCCTTGAGAATAACTGATGTACAGCCACAGTGATATTCGTGTTACTAAAGTTCATGGCGTTTAAACTATTTCCCTGATTAGGTTAGGTTACAAAGGCATTCTTAAAGTAGTAGTAGTAGTAGTAGTAGTAGTAGTAGTAGTAGTAGTAGTAGTAGTAGTAGTAGTAAAAGAAGCTGTATTAGTATTAGTCTGGATGCTACAAAACAAGCCTAATAGTTTACGTATAATAAGAGAAACTAACGTAAACTATTGATAAAAATTTAAAAATATTGCTAAACGTGAATGAAATGTGAACGCAATGCTAAATAGTTAACAGTTCACGCCATTATGCAGTCAACCATCATCTCAATAACACCACCAAAAAATAAAAAAGAAGAAACTAAGGAAAAAATAAAACGAGAAAAAAGAGAAAAATTAGATAGATCTCTGAGTACAATAAAGTCACCACCATCATCAACAAGAACCACACAAAGAACTACAACAATAATAACAATAAAAAACAATAATAACAATAAAAAAGAAAATAACACACTACATCCCCGTCCCGTTGAAAAGACAGAGGAGGCGTTAAAACAAAAACAACAAATTATGGCCCGTCGATGCCTACTCCTCCTCCTCCTCCTGCTCCTCTTCCTCCTCCTCCGCCGTGTCAAAATTTACGTTAGCTGCCGCGCCGCCGCCTCGTCCGCTGAGTTATTGAGACCCGCTTCAATTTTTATCAAGGTAATGAATTTTGGAAAGTGGCTAAGGCAGCGAGCGAGTGATGGATATGCTAATTTCTCCTCTCCTTTCTCCTCTTCTTTCTCCTCTCGCCTCGTTCCTCTCTTCTCCCTTGTCCTGTCCTTACCTTTCCTCTCCACTTCTGTCCTTTCTTTGCCTTTCCTTTTTATCGTCTCCTTACTTTTCATTTAATTTTCCTTCCTCTTTTGTCTTTTCATGTCTTGTCCTTCCTTTTCCTTTCCTCTCCTCTTCTCTTCTGTCTTGTCCTCTCTTTTCTTTTTCTTTTTTCCTCTCCTTTCCTTTCCTTTTCTGTCTTGTCCTGTTCTGTTCTGCTCTCTCTCTCTCCTCCTCCCTCTTCCTCTCGTGCTATCAAAACCACTTACACTTTTATATCATTCCCTTTTTCTTCCTACCTTTCACTTTCTACCTGTAATTTAAAACACATTCCTTCATTCTTATCCTTCTTCCTTCCTTCCTCAGTTCATTTCTTCCTTTATTATTACTTCTAACTCATTTCCACACCCATCCTACGTCCTTCCTTCCTTCATCCACCTGCCACTCTATCCCACACCTATCCTTGCTTCCTTCTTCCTTTCCTTTCTTCCTATTCCTCCTTGTCACCTTTCCTCCCTCCCTCCCTCTTTCCAACTACACCAATTGTTCTTCTGTTATTTCTTCTCCTCCCAAAATCACTCTTTCTTTATTTATTTCTTACTTTTTTCCTTCCTCCTCTCCTTCCTTTTTCTTCATCTTCCTCCTAGCCACTTAGTCAACAATCCCTATTAATTTTTTCCTTCCCTCCCTCCCTCTCTCTTTCCAACTACGCTTCAATTACTCTTCAATCATTCTTCTTCTTCTTCCTCCTCCTCCTCCTATTTCTGAAGTATATTATTTCAATGCCACTATTTTTTCCACTGCCTCGCCCTTAATCACGCATGTTTATCAAGAATGTCTCCCCAAACGAACATAGACGAGATGCTTCAAATAAATTCTTCTGCAGTCATCAGCTCATTCCCTTCCCCTCCCTTCTCTTAATTCTCTTCCCCTCCCCTTTCTCCTCTAAATTCCCTTCTCTCCCTTCTCCTCCTTGCAGTTTACTCCCCATGCCTACCTTCCCTTTTCATTAGCCTTTTCCTCCTTTTTTTTCAAGCTATTTCCTCTTGATATTCTGTTTCTGTTCCTTCTTCCTGTCTCCCTCCTTTATTTGCTTCTCTTTTCTATATATACCATTTCCTTCTTCCTTCCCTCCCGTTCTTCTTCTCTCTTACTTTTCTTATTTATTTCTACTTTCCTACATATTACCATCCCTTTCCTCCCTTTTCCTCTTCTCTGCACTACCTTTCTTTCCTCTTTCCTACTTTCCTGGTGATTTAGTTTTTCCTTCTTTGCTTGTATTTTCCACCTTCCTTCCATCCTTCCTTAAACTCCTAATTTACTTTTTCTAATTTTCACTATTTACATATTGCTGACTAACATTCTTCATTACCCCTCACATAGCCATTCCATTCTCATTATCCAATCCTGCGTTCCTTCCCTCCCTCCTCCTCTTTCTTCTTCTTCTCCACCTCCACCTGTACCTCCTCTTCCTCCTCCTCCTCCTCCTCCTAGCCACGAGGTGCAAACAAGCCAGAATTTTTCATGTTTTACCTCCTCCTCCTCCTCCTCGTTTTCCCCCTCTTCCTACCTCATTTTTTTCATCCAGCAATTGCGCTTTACAAGGATTAACATATTTTAGGCATTTGCATACTTTCTGCCTCCGTCGACGCATTCCCAGACTTTAATTCAAGCCCTCACAATTATGATTATTATTCTTTTTTTTATTATTTAACTCTCGGAAATCACGCATGAAGCAAGGTTTGTGTGGGGGAGGGGAGGGGGAAGGTGTGTGGGGGTGTGGGGGTGGGGGGGGTATGGGGAGAGAGAGAGAGAGAGAGAGAGAGAGAGAGAGAGAGAGAATCTAGAGCTGATTTTTCATTACGTTGAAGGATGAAATGAAAACAATGAGATAATAACGAGAAGAGGGAGAGAGAGAGAGAGATGAAGAAAGGAGGGAAAAAGAGAAGGAGAGATACCAAAAGACAGAAGGAGAGAAAGTGAGAGAAGGAGAAATAAATGATGTATGGAGTGAACAAGGAGGAAAGAGGCGAGGGTGGAAGACATGAAAAGAGGAAAAATGGAAGAGGAAAAGAGAAAGGGGGAAGGAAAACAACCATGCGGAAATATTGAAGAAAGTGAGAGGCAGGAGAACAGAAAAAGACTGAGACTATGAGAATAAAAAAAATAAAAAAACAGAGAAAAGGGGAAAAAAAGGTAGAGGAGAGGGGAGAGAAAGACCAAAAAATAATGATAAGTGATGAAGAAAAGAAGGAAAAGAAGGAAAAGAATAAAATATAAAAATGTGAATGAAAAATAAAGTAAACAAAGGGAAAAAATTAAGATATAAATGTTTAAATGAAAAAAAATATGCAGACTAGGGATGCTTAGAGAACAGGTACACGGAGATAAATTAAGGGGGAAAGGGAAAGTGATGCTGGCGAGGAAGGAAAATGTTTGAGAGTGAAGGGGGAGGAGGAAGAGGAAGAGGAGGTGAATAAAGAAGAGGAAAAGGAAAGGGAAAGTGATGCTGGGGAGGAAGGAAAATGTATGAGAGTGAGGAGGAGAAAGAGGAGGAGGAAAGAAGAGCAAAAGGAAAGTGAAAGTGATGCTGGGGAGGAAGGAAAATGTTTGAGAGTGAGAGGGAGAAGGAGGAGGAAGAGGAGGAGAATAAAGAAGAGAAAAAGAAAAACAAGGTGGAGGAGAGAACAGAGACAGGCTGCCCCGCTCCACCCAACCTTGCCTCACTTTGTTCCACCTCACTCCCACCTTCCCACCTCTTCCCAGCCCCATCTCTCCCCCGCCTTGCCCTTCCTCCGTCCAGTCCAAATTCAGTTACACTTCACCCATTTTCTCCTTTCCAGCCCTTCTTACCTCTCCCGCTCCATACACTCTCTCTCTCTCTCTCTCTCTTCCTTTGCTCCCCCTGTTCCTCCTAAATCCTGTATTGCTCCTTCTTCCTTCCTTCCATTTAATCCATACCCGTGACGGAGATGAGCACAGAGGCCACGCGCAGCTATAGCGTATGCCTTTACTACGCCATGTTCTGCTTCCTCTCCTAACCTAACTTGTCCCTCTTTTCTCTCTCCTTTTCCCCTTCCTAACTTTCTATCATTTTACTTAATCTTTTCCTAATCCAACCTAAGCAAGCCTAACCTAACCTAGCATGTCTAAGGCTTATAGTTCTTTTTTATATCTAGGTTTTAAATTGCATCTGCTCCATCCATCTCCTACCTCTCCTTACCTAACCTAGCCATTCTAAAACAAACCTAACCTAACCTAATGTATCTCAACTAAACTTAGCCTCTCTTTGAATGATGCTAAGCCTATATTCCTCTTGCATCATCCGTCCAATACACAATCAGCCCTATCTCAGCCCTACAGTTTAGTCTTATCCCAGCCTAGCTCATCACCAGACCAGCCAGCCCCAAAGTCTCAGCCCTATCCCAGCCTAACTCAACAAAGTACAAACCAGCCTCTATATCCTCAGCCTTATCCCAACCTAGCTCAGCATTACACCACTCAGCCCCAGAACCTCACCCAGCCTTGCCAAATCCAGAATCATCCTAAGCCTTCTCTCAACCTAGCTCAACATTACACTACTCAGCCCCAGAACCTCACCTCTATCCTAGCCTAACTAAGCCCAGAATCACCCTTAGCCTCATTCAAACCTAGCATAGCATCATACCTGCCAGCCCCGACGCCTCAGCCCCTATACCAACCATGAATCAGAATCAGCTAGCCCTAACCCACAACCCCACATCAGCAGCCTCCCCGACCGACCGACCGACCGACAGCCATCCCCGCCCCTTGAAAATGGCAGATGGGATAATTGCACTTCCCGCGATTATTCAGAGAGGTGTAATTTGCATATCATTCCCATCACCGTTTGGAGACGCGAGTAAAGCCGTTTTGAAAGAAGCTCTCCGTTTAGCCGAGAAAAATGGTATAGGGTTTAGAGGAAGGAGAGGGAGGGAGGGAGCGAAGGAGAGGGGAATGAAGGAGAAGGATGGATGAAAGAAAGGGAGGTAAGGAAGGAGGAGAGAGAGGGATGGAAGAAGGGATGAAGGTCTGCATAGATGGGATACAGGATGGAGTGAGGAAATGAGACAGCTTGAAGAATGGAAAAGAGGAAAAAAATGTAGACATGTAAGAGAGGAAATAAAAGGACGGAAACAGATTGATAAATGGATAAGGCGCTGGAAACTATAATTTGCTATGGGGTAAAAGAGAAGGAAGGGAATATATTAAAAGATGGATAAGGAGGGGAAACTAAAGGTTGGTCAGGAATGAAAGAGAAGAACCATATTAAAAAATGGATAAGGAGAGTAAAGATTGATAAGGAAGAAGATGAAAGGGGAGCAAAAGATAAAGAGTTACTGTGTGGTTAGTTAGATTTAAGTTTAGTAAGTTCCAGAGTTGAATTATTGACTGTCTTCAAAGGTCATGACGTGAAGAGTAAACAAAGTAAACCTATTAATCAAGAAACGATCACTGCACACACGGCAACATATTTTTCGTCCCAACTTGATTGAACTGTCCTAGCCAGCCCCAGACACAACCACTGCTGGCGGCGTTCAAGTGTTCTTTTACGTTCTGGCGTTGGTCTGTAGGAGAGCTTCGCGGGACTCCCTTCGCTCGTTCCCTCAACCACAACCTCCACAAAACAATAGCAAGACGTCTTTTCCGGTACAGATAGATTTGAAAGGCTGGGCGGTATTGGTAAGCCACTTTCCACGACGCTGCTCTGCTATTTTCTCTCTCTCTCTCTGCTCCCCCAATGCCTCTTCTTTAAAGCGGGAACTCCATTGAAGGCTTTGTGGAGACCTTGTTCTTGTCTGTGCATCCAATAACACAACACGAAGGCATTTTATAAAACCCACGGCG
>NC_066555.1:3069597-3124597 GCF_024679095.1 Eriocheir sinensis | reverse complement strand
TCTCTCTCTCTCAAGACGGTAATCTAAAAGTATATATAGAAAAACTTCCCGCGTGGTTATACGAGGAAAAACATATTTGGTTCCGGGGCCATTTCTGTTTTGGTCTCGGCGAGGTTAGTTGAGTGTCACAAGAGGGCAAGGACGGTCTGGCGGAGGTCAAGAGGGGGAAGGAAGGTCAAGAAAGTAGATGGTAAAGGGTGATATTGAGGGAAAGTCCATATATTAAACAGTGTAACGAGACGAGAGGAAGAGGAAGACAGAGGGAAAGGTAGTGATGGGTATGGCAAACTATGTACAGAAGAACCATTGTTGCATAAGCCAGTATCGTCTTGCAAACCCATCATGTTAGAGTGTTCCCAACCGGCCTCTTGCAGACTCCTTACGTTCTTATGTTCTTATATTCTTAATTCCTGATACTAGGGAAGCTCAATGTTTTATGCGACCCTTTCTCACTCCCTTGAAATAAACACACACACACACACACACACACACACACAAGGGCAGTCTGTCTGTTGGTCCTTCCTAGAAACAAACTCTGCAGCTGATCCTACACAAGGCAATGGTTGACGTGGACCACAAATATTATTGGAAAGAAGATCCTTTCTGTTTTCCTACGCGGTACCCTCTGGTTGTGTAATTATGAGCTGCACACACACACACACACACACACCCACACACACACACACACACACACACACACACACACATTTACTGCTCAAGGTTACGTCGAACTGAGATATGTTTCTATAATTATAAGATTGTCTAGAGGTACGGATGCTACGTAATAATAATAATAATAATAATAATAATAATAATAATAATAATAATAATAATAATAATAATAATAAATGCATCTCTTTCCTTTAGTATACATATAATTACAGGAAGAAACCAGACAAGTGTTGCCAAATCCGGAACATAAAAGTGAAGAAAAATAAATCATGAGGTGAAGGTGAAGGCCGCTGGGACGAGGAGGAGGAGGAGGGGGAGGAGGAGGAGGAGGAGGAAGAGGAGATGGAGAGGGAGGAGGAAGAGGAAGCGGAAGAGGAGGAGGAGGAGGAAGAGGAGGAGGAGGAGGAGTGGAGGAGGAGGATGAACGGAAGAGGAAGCAGAAAAGGAAGAGAAAGAAAATGAAGCGGATATGTTGAAGCAGAAATATGGCGAGGAGGAACCCAAGTAGTTTCTTTATGGTATATGAAGCGTGTGTGGCCATTTTTTTTAATCAAGCAATTTTTAGTAGACGGGTTCGTGCAAAAAAAAATATGAACAGTACTTCTATAAATAGCTACGTCAACTTATGTGTAATACTTCTATTAATATATGTGTTAAAAACCGCGTATTACTTCTATAAATAGCTACGTTAAGATATGCGTACCACTTCTATAAATAACCTAACCTCGTTTCAGGGGATTCTTTAAACGCTCCTCTCTCCGTTCTGAGTTTCATAACCTGATATTTTTATTGAATGTTGCATCTATGTATCTCTTTCGTCTACAAACTCTCGGCAGTTGTCGCTATCAAATACTTATTTTTTATACGTAATGATGGATTAGGGTTTATATCATGTACTATTCAGTGAGTTTTGCATCTATCTCTTTCGTCTACAAAATCTCGGCAATTGTCAATATCAAATTCGTCTCTTAGTACGTAACCTCCGATCAAGGTGTAAGTCTTCCTCGGGTCACTCTCGGTATTCATTCACAAACGCTCGCTCACTCTCACTGAATTTCTGGTCCAGTTCTGTCGCGTGCCGAGTCTTGGCCGCTCGTCAATACCCCATAAAGCTGCTATTCAACCTTTTTTCATATTGCTATCCACCTCTATTGTAGCCACTGACAAGCTGACCTATTGTGGATACTGAAAAAGCTGCCCACTCTAGAAAGTTACCATTTTTTTTTTTTACTCCAAATGTTTATTGTATTCTACTTATACCAGAAAAAATAACAGAATCACTCCCCATTCCCAATTTACTTAAGTGATTCCTTACTCTCCCTAATATCAACTCTATTAGTACTACATATCAACTATAATAGCGCCCATGGAGCACATATTTTCACCTCTATAACTGTCATGGATTACAAAACGGGCAAATGTTAAAGATATTCTAATTACGAGTAGGAATAAGAAATGAGCTTTGGCAGGCTAAGTCATGCCTATAGAACTGACAACAGATGGAAAACGAAAGAAACAAAGTGAATTCCAATAAATGAGTAGACAAGGCAAAAAGGAAAACAGATGGAGCATTGAAATTAAGAGTAGTTTGCCAGAGCAGGATGGAGTGCACTAACAACAGACAGGTAGCAGGTGGAGAAGATAGGGAAACACTGAAATCACACTGCATATAAGTAAATTCCTCTCAGTATTACTCCTTTTCGTAAACTCTCTCTCGGTACGACTTTGAAACCCACTTAAAAAGGCTGTCACATATATTGAATCATTCGTCCGCTCCGCTCCTCTCTCTCCCTCTAAGTCGAGTAGCTAGGTCGGCTGTCAATACCAGGCCAAGAACATTTGTTACACGCACATTTTCTTTTGTTTTACTCGCCCTCAGAACATTGCTCGCCTTCCGAAATGAGGGCCATATTCTTAAACATTTCGGCGTCCAAGCACACATATTTCACAAGGCTTTCATTTGGATTTGGGACACTTCCATAGGTAGTTTTATAACCCAAGTGGTATCGGTGGACTTTTCCTTTACCATGAAAGTGAAAAAAACTCATTAGAACGCGTGTAATCACTTTTCGGCCTTTGGAAATAGCTGATATGAGAGGCAAATGCGTCTGAGAATACTAACCTGAGCCTCACTTTTGGCCACTCGCTCCGTTTTCTTTGCAGGAGTAGAGCTTAGGGGGGATCCTTTTACCTTTTGCTCTTGCGTCGTTTCCTGTCATGTATAAAAATTAGTCATTCCTGGCGGCGACGGAAACTACCAGCCAATAACACGGTACATTTTCAGTATGTTTTATGTGGAAGAAATCGTGATGTAATGAAGTGGTCGGCTTGAACCCTTATTTTTTACAGCAAGGAAGACAGCTCAAGGTCAATAAAACAAGAAAGCAACAAAAAAGCCCGCTAAATTCTGCTCCAATAAAAATAAACAGAATACGAGGCCTCCTTTCGGCCACCTCTTCGGATTCTTTACAGGAGCAGCGAGTAGCGGGCTTTTTTTTATTATTGTTTCCTCTTTTTGTGCCCCTGTGCTGTCTCCTTTGCTGTAAAAAAAAAGAGCGGTCAGTCTTGCATAAGGGATCTGGACAGTATAGGGGTGAACAAGAGCAGAGAGTCGAGTGCAGCAGGAGCGTGGCCGCGGGAGAGGAGGAATCGTGCAGTCAGCAATGTTAGCAAATGTGAGCAAGGTACGATTGTTTTAGGAGGGGATCAGGACACCTCTCCTCCCGAAACTGACACCTCTTTCGGCCACCTACTTGGATTCTTTTTAGGAGCAGCGAGAAGCGGGCTTTTTTTTTATTATTGTTTCCTTGTTTTGTGCCCCTCCTTTATTGTAAAAAAAAAAAAAGGCAGAAGACAAACTAAAAGGAAACATTACGTAAAGTCTTGAATCTCCCTTACCAAATGTACCAAACGGACCAAGGAAACCAAATGTACTTTCGACTAGACGGATTCCATTCACTAGTCTGTTTATTATTTTTTTTCGTGTGTGTGCGTGTGTATGGGGGGGGGGGGGTAAAGAGGCTTGATACGCACTTTCGGGTAGAGAGTGTACCCACATTATCACAGCTGGGGAGGAGTTGTATGCTTCAGTGTGCTCTTGTTTGTTTCCCTTCTTTTTACGAGTTCTGAGAGAGGCCAGAAATACGCGAGGGAAAATACAGTTGTAGTTTATTTAAGAAGTGGAATACAGTGGAAGTTTAAGAAGTTTAGTGTGCCTCTCTCTCTCTCTCTCTCTCTCTCTCTCTCTCTCTCTCTCTCTAATCACGTACGCCAAAAAAGGAATGAAAACACTATCAAAAGAAAATTAGCACTGTTGTTATTTTCTATAGTGAGAGGCGATATGGGAGTGACCTGACCCTCGAGACCAAAGACGGACACAGAGGTCACGGAAGAAAAAGAGGAGGAGGAGGAGGAGGAAGAGGGAGGAGGGAGATAAGTCAACGATTGGTATGAATATTAGAGTAACAATATTATTATTTTTATTATTATTATTATTATTATTATTATTATTATTATTATTATTATTATTATTATTATTATTATTACTGTTATTATTATTATCATTATTATGCGGCAACGTCTGACAAAATTTTGCCCAAGTCGGGAACATAAAAGTGAAGTAAAATTATATATTAGGCGAAGGTGAAGGTCAGGAGGAGGAGGAAGAAGAGGGGGAGGAGGAGGAGGAGGAGGAGGAGGAGGAGGAGGAGGAGAAGGAGGAGGAAGAAGAAGAGGGAGAAATAGGGAAAGAAAAATAAGAAGAGGTTAAAGAAATACGAGGGAAACGAAAGCGATGAGGAGGAAGAAGAGGAGGAAGAGGAAGAGGAGAAGAAGGAAGAGGAAGCTGAAGAAAATGAAAATGAAAAATGGGAAGAGGTTAAAGAAATAAGAAGAGAAAGAAAACGAGGAGGGGGAAGAGAAGGTGGAATAGGAAGAAAAAAAGAGGAGAAGGATGAGGAGAGAATATTCTGAGCCTTCTCCTCCTCCTCCTCCTCCTCCTCCTTTCCTCTCCTCTTCCTCCTCCTCCTCCAATGGCGTGTGGGCGTGACAGGAGCCAACATAATAGGTCATGCATCCACGGGGAAGGAGGTCACGAAGAAGGAGGAGGAGGAGGAGGAGGAGGAGGAGGAGGAGGTAGAACAACAAAACCACCGCAACGCCTTCCTCAGTCCCCCCTTCCTTCCCCCTTTCCATCACCCTTGCCCTTACCCTTAGATCCCCCTCCCCCTCTTCCCCAACCTCCCCTTCAGCCCTGTAATACATAAATCTGCTTAGGACTTTTCCCTTTACCCCCCTCCCCTTCCCTCCCTTCCCCATTCCCCCTTTCCCCTCCTTCCCTATTCTCTCCCTTAACATACTCGGTCTGCCCTGCCCTTAACCACCATTCCCCCATTACCATCCTCCCCTTATCTTGATTAACCCCATTTCTTACCCCGGTCAGTCCTATTATTCTTTACGCTCCTTTTCTTGTGTGTTTTTCCTACTGTTTGTTTATCTCGCCTTCTCGTTCTTAGTGGGCTGGATTTGTCATGGTGTTTCCTTTTTTTTTCTTCCTTTTTTCTTGTTTTTTCTTTTTTTTTAATTTGTTTTCTTTTTCGTCTCTTTTGCTTTTCCTCTATTCCTTTTTTTTCTTTATCTTTCGTGTTTTCTTTTCTCTGGTTGTTGTTTTTTTCAATCAATTTCTCTTTTTTGTTCAAGTTCTAGGTATTCCGTTCTTCCTATTCTCTCTGCCTTTCTCTTTTTTTCCTCTTCTTTTTCCTCACCTTCCTCTTTTTTATTCTTTTATTTTTTCCTCTTTTTCCTTTTTCTCTCTTTTTTTTACCTCTTTCATTTCTTTCTCTGGGCTATTTTTTTCAATCACTTCTCCTTTTTTTACCTTTGTTCCTTTTTTTATCTCCTTTTTTTCTCACCTTCCTTTTCCCTCCTTTGCGATCCTTATTTTCTTTATTTCCTACCCCGGTAATTCGATGTCTCTCTTTTCTTCCTTTCTCTTTGGCCAGATTAATTCCTCCTTTCCCTTTGTCCGTCATCCAGGCTTTCTCTTTTCTTTATATCGATCTGTTCTAAACTACTTTAATTATTTATTTTCTCATTGTTTTTTTTCCTTTTCTCCTCCTTTTCTTTCTTCCTCTACTTTCTTCTTTCTTTACTTTATTTCCTACCTCCTATGATTTATTTTCCTTCCACTTATTTCCTGTACTTTTTATCCCTTTTACTCGCTTCTTTTCTGGTCCATTAATCACAAACTTCTTAAATCTTCTTATTTACTTCATCACTTTTTCTTCTTTTTAACCTAGTGTGGTGTTGACTCCCGGGGCAAGGGACACCATCATAATTTTTTGGAATTAGGGGGATGAAAAAGTACCGTGAGGCTTAAGCTGACTGGAAAAAATGGAGGAGGAGGAGGAGGAGGAGGAGGAGGCAGAGGCGGAGGCGGAGGGGGAGGAGAAAGAGGAGAATAAAAAAGTGCTCTTGCTGTTGCTGTTGTTGTTGTTGTTGTTGCTGTTGTTGTTGTTCTATTTGGTGGTGGTGATGGAGGACGGAGCAGGATGAAGAGGAGGAGAAAGAAAAAGGAAGAAAAAGACCAAGAACAAAAAGAACAAAAATAACGACAAATAAATGAAAAAAAACAAGAAAGAATAAGAAAAATTAAAAACAGAAACAAGAAAGATGGATTTGGAGGGAAAGGATAATGATGGAAAGTGATGATGATGAGAACGAGACGAGGACGAGGAGGAAAAAGAGGAAGAGGAAAGAGAAAACAAAAGAGAGAAGCTAAAATTTGCAACTCGTTAACTGTCGCACGATGATCGGTGTAACAGACTGGAGGAGAAGGCGAAGAACAGCTTAATGAGGTGGACAGGTGAGTGGAGAGGGCAGGTGAGAGGTGATGATGATGATGGTGGTGATGGTGGTGGAGATAGTGGTGATGAAGTATTTAATATAAAGTTGGTAAGTAGCAGATTAGTTTCGGAAATGGAGTTGAACAATACACACACACACACACACACACACACACACACACACACACACACACACACACACACACACACACACACACACATTTCAGCAGTCGATGAACACCTGACGTAATCGTATTGTACTTATAATTTAAATTCCAAACCCATTTTTTCCTATAAATTCATCAGCCATTTTTTTTTATTAAAGGCAACTTTTTCGGAAATAATTGGGATGGAGTGTGTCTCTCTCTCTCTCTCTCTCTCTCTCTCTCTCTCTCTCTCTCTCTCTCTCTCTCTCTCTCTCTTTTCTTTTTTTCTTTATTTATATATTTATTTTCTATCAATCTATTTTGTTCTTTCTATCTATCTACCTATCTATCTATCTATCTATATACCTATCTACCTATCTAATCTACACCTCTCTTCTTCCCCGTTCACAAACACACACAAGAGAAGAAGGAAAAGGAAAAGAAAAAACAAAACAAAAAGCGGAAAAAAAGAAAAGAAGAAGAGGAGGAGGAAAAGGAAAAGGAAGAAGAAGGAGAGGAGGAGGAGGAGGAGGAGGAGGAGGAGGAGGAGGTTTAGCCGATGCGTAAAGCAAGTAATCAGGGATGAGGTAAGGATGTGACGCACGCAGAGGCAGTGACGCAGAGGGGGGGAGGGGGGAGGAGGTGAGTGACGCAGAAAGGGAGGGAGAGAGAGACAGAGGAAGGGAGAGCGGAGGCGGAAGAAGAGGAAGAGGAGGAGGAGGAGGAAGGGGAGGAGGAGTGGTTGGGGAGGTGAATGACGCATAAAAGAGAGAGAGAGAGAGAGAGAGAGAGAGAGAGAGAGAGAGAGAGAGAGAGAGAGAGAGAGAGAGAGAGCAATGACGCAAGGCTTTCGTACAATGATGCAGAACAAGGATGGAAAAGCGGATGACGGAAGCAAATAAAAAAAACAAAATAAAAATAGACAAATAAAAGTTTAAAAAAAGAGGAAAGATACAGAGAATAGCGTTTACCTCTTCTATAAATAATATAACTCTCTCTCTCTAACAAAAGCAATACAGATCGAGTTAATAATCCAAAACAACGGATGCGAACAGAGAGAGAGAGAGAGAGAGAGAGAGAGAGAGAGAGAGAGAGAGAGAGAGAATGGTTGCGTTGCGTGCGCTGTATATCATGTGGTAAAGCGGGGAAGAGGTGAGGTAAAGAGAGGGAATGAAGGAGGGAAGGAAGAGGGAAGAAGGGAAATAAAGGGAAGACATAGGAAAAGTAATGGGAAATAAGGAAAAGATGACAGGGACAGATAAATGAGAATAGAAGGGAAGCGTAGGGAGAAGGAGAAAAAGGAGGAAAGGGAACGGAATAAGAACGTAGGGAAAGGAAAGAGAAAGAGAAGGGGAAGGAGGGAAAAGAGAACGGGATGAAGGAAATAGAGAGAGGGGAGAAAGAAGAAAATGAGAAAGAGGATGGAAAGGGAAATTGGGAAAAGAAATGCAGCGAAAGAATGGGAAAAGAGGAAAAAAAATATGGAAAACACAAGATTGGAAAAGGAAAAGAGAAAAGAGAAGCGTAAAGATGAAAAGAGAAAGAATATAATAGAAGGGAAAAATGAAAGGAGAAAGAATGGAAGAGGAAAAAGAAAAGAGGGGAAAAAGGTGAAAGAAAGTAAACATTAATAAAAGAGAATGGCACAAAAACAGAACCAATAAACACGTTGGTAATAATAGAAGAAGCAGCAAGGTCGATCATTTTTACTGACCACGTGACCTTACCTGACCTCACGTAACCTGACAACCTTGCATGTCTTTGGGGGATGACCTTACATGACAAATCTCCTTTTTTTCCCAGTCTCCTCCTTCGCGTCTTCCTTCTCCTCCTCTTCTTCTTCCTCCTCCTTCTACTTCTCCTACTTCCTGGCCTTGACCAACTGGCTATCTACCTTTCTACCAATACTTTTCACCTATCTACCTTTATTTCCTGCTTATCTACATTCACATTTCTCTTTTCTTTCCTTTCTGTCTCCATTCACATTTCCTTTTTCCTTCTTAACCTTTCTTTCCTCTTCCATTTTATCTATCTCTCATCCTATCTACTTTTTTATCTACTTTTCTATTCCCCTTTCATTGTCCTTAATATGCCTTACTTCTCTTCTTTATGTTTCTTATGCTATTATGTTTTTCTCTATATTTATTTCTTCTGCATTGTCTATATTTACCTTCCCTTCCCCTCATACCTTCCTGCATTTCTCTCCTTCCTTTCTCTCCCTTCCTTTCTGACTGACTTTATTTATTTATCTCCCTGACCTTAGCTGATGCAGTGACTGACATGCCATGGAATATTCTATCTTTTTTGTTTGTTTGTTTGTTTGTCTGGAGCTGGTGACGCGGTTGTTGACATGCGTGAGAGGTTGACAAGCCCGAGAACACACAAGGAAACATGACCTAAAAACATTGGTAACATTTCACAGCATAGGAAATAAAACAAGGATATGCTCATACCTCACACCGCAACACAAGAATTTTATCATACCTCACACCGCAACACAAGAATTTTATCATACCTCACACCGCAACACAAGAATTTTATCATACCTCACACCGCAACACAAGAATTTTATCATACCTCACACCGCAACACAAGAACTTTATCATACCTCACACCGCAACACAAGAACTTTATCATACCTCACACCGCAACACAAGAAGACATGACCCCCGCAACATGCAAAACAGCGTCCCATAAGTAGCAAGCCATGAAGTAAAAAATATATTATAGCAGGAGAAAGTCGCATGCTTTAAAAATGTAACAAAATTTCCATACGAAGAAGAATAAGATCACACAACACAAGAAATACAAGACGTACTATAACACAAACCACGCACAGCAACACACAGCAGAGGTAACAAAAGAGACATAGCATAACGTACACTTAGATTTAAATAGGTAAGTGTAGGCGACCAATATATCATGCACAAAACAAAAGATCAAACATGTCACACACAGCACGACATAACAACATACCGTGCCATGAAGTAACATCACAACATACGTAGAATAAGAAGCAATATTTTAGAGAAGTATGACGTATTTCTCGTTAAGTGACGGAAATAACATCGCGCAACACAAAATAAAGCCACAATACACACGCAAACACATGCACACAACACAGCGTAACACATCAAGTACAATAAGGCGACGAAGAGAGCAATACGAGAAACACAGAAAACGTTCATATGAGTTATAGAAAACAAGAAGGAAGCAAAATATCACACGCAACACAAGACAGCAAACACACAGCATATAGAACACATCACACAATGCTACATCAAACTGTTCTTTTTATTTTCTTAGTGTGTTTACATGATGAAATGAAAACTGGCACCACGTAACCTAAGAGTTTTTACATATACGAGAATTTTATATCTAAGAAACTATTAATAAAAGAATAAAAATTAACCTCTATATTACAACTCAGGAAACGGAATGATAAGGTCAAAACTTTTTCACAATATAAGAAGAGAGAACCAAGACAACAAAATGGGAAAAAAAAACTATAGCTGGCCAATGTTCTGTTTCAATAAAAGAATAAACGAAATAACGACGCCTGATATTTATAGCACTCCTGCCTGTAAGCGATACGATGGCAGAGTTTCCCCCATCCCTCTCATTAGTAAATTAAAAGGCTGAGTGGGTGAACTGCATGGTTTTCTTGATGTAAAAGTAATGATGACTCCATTCCTAGTCGTGTTTATTTATGAATGTATAATGTTTTGCACGATTTTCCTCAACCAACCTTACTTCTCTCCTTCCTTTTTAGTTTATATCCCTTTTTCTTTGTTTTTATTCCTCTTTTCATAATGTCTTTCTTGTTTTCTTTACCTCTCTCATTTTCTGTCGTTCGATATATATATACTTTGTCCTTTTTTCTTCTCTTATTTTTCTTTTCCTTTCCTCTTTTACCTTTTTCCTATCTCTCCCTTCTTTTCCTTCTTTTTTGTTTCCCACATTTTTCCTTTTTTTTCTTCGTACCTAAATTTTCTTTCTCATTCTCTATTCCATCTATTTTTTTTCCTTCTTAGCTTTTCACTTTCTTATTTTCCCTCAGAAGAGAAAGA
This sequence comes from Eriocheir sinensis, assembly GCF_024679095.1. Lineage (NCBI taxonomy): Eukaryota > Metazoa > Arthropoda > Malacostraca > Decapoda > Varunidae > Eriocheir > Eriocheir sinensis. The sequence continues at coordinate 3,113,866 of NC_066555.1, read as the reverse complement.
AACAAAAGGAAATACGATAGTCTGATATGTCTTATTCCTCCGTTTTCTTTTCTTATTCTTTTTCGTTTTCCTCTCTCTCTCTCTGACAGGACATTTAAATTTTCATTGCATAAATTCTTTTCCCCTCTGGACTCGTCATTCTTTTTCAGGTGTACGTGTGTTTGTGTGTGTTTGTGTGTGTGTGTGTGTGTGTGTGTGTGTGTGTGTGTGTGTGTGTGTGTGTGTGTGTGTGTGTGTGTGTGTTCTTTCTTTCTTTTACTTTCCACCACACAACAAACACAAACATCACCACCCTGACATTCACTGCATCAATACCACACATCTCTTCACATCACACCTTCATCACTCTCTCTCATCATTCATCACATTCACCATCATCACAGTTTTTGACGTCACATTCCTCACCACATCTTCCCAACATCCCCTACACCACATATCATCACCAAACTCACCACACCATCACTACAATCACATCACGCCTCATCACATCACCTGTCCAACCTTCATCACATACCCACACGAATCCTTCACCACACACACACACACACACACACACACACACACACACACACACACACACACACACAAACTCAGGTAAATTTTTTTCCATCTCTTTCATTTTTCCCGAGTTCTAGATTTACCGTTTCTCTTAATCTCCCTTTTATTTTTTATTTTTTTATTTTTCCTGTTTCCTACCCCCGTCAGTCCGTTTCACTCCCTTTGTATTTCCATTTATTATTTTCTCCTTCCTTTCTTTCCCTTTGTACATCATTCACCCATAACCACCCTCACCACGCCTCCCAGCACCTCACCACACGGCCTATCATCACCCTCTACTCCTCGCCACACCTTCACCACCTCCCTACAGTGAAAATCTTCCTCGGAGGTGACTGAGAAGGAAGACCGAAGGGAGAGATCGATAGGCCAGGGACGTAGGGAAAGGGAGGAAGGGAGGGAGAGGAAGGAAAAGGTAAGAAGGGAGAAGAAGTGGGAGAGAGAGGAAATGGAAGGAAGAAAAGCGAGTTGATCTTCCCCTGAGAGTAAGGAGGAGGAGGAAGGAGAAGGCATAAGAAGAGGAAGAAAGAGGAGGAAGAGGAAGGAACTGATAAAAAGGAGAGAAGTACAAAAAAAAGGACAATGAAGAACAAGATGAAGGAAAAAAGGAAAAGAAAACAACGATAACAACAGGACGAAGACGAAGAGAGGAGAAATAAAAAGTTGGAGGAGGAGGAGGAAAAGGAGGAGAAGGAGGAGGAGGAAAAGAAACTGTGAAGAGGAAACAGGGAAGGGAAACTTGTCTAAACGTGAATGCAGTGAAGGAAGGAATTTTGAAAAAGTTATCCCATCTCTCCATCCATCCAAACATTCATCCTTTACTTCCCTTCACTTCCCATCACCTCCCTTCGCTTCCCTTCACTTCCCCTCAGTGTCCTTCGCTTCCCTTCCTCTTACTTCCTCTTTCTTTCCTTCGCTTCCCTTTCCTTCACTTTCCCTCTCTTTCCTTTGCTTTGCTTCCCTTCCCCCTCACTTTCCTTCACTTCCCATCACCTCCCTTCGCTTCCCTTCACTTCCCTTCACTTTCCTTCGCTTCCCCTCACATCACTTCACTTTCCTTCGCTTCCCTTCGCTTCCCTTCACTTCCCTTCACTTTCCTTCGCTTCCATTCTCTTCCCTTCACTTTCCTTCGCTTCCCTTCACTTCCCTTCACTTCCCTTCACTTTCCTTCACTTCCCTTCGCTTCCCTTCACTTCCCTTCACTTTCCTTCGCTTCCCGTCGCTTCCCTTCACTTCCCTTCACTTCCTATCCCTTCCACCCACTTCCTTTCCCTTCCCTTCACTTCATCTCGCCTCCCTTACTGTCCATCTCATGCCCATCCAAACATCTCTCCTTTACACCCCTTCTCTTCCCTTCTCTTCCCCTTACCTCCCTTCACATCACCTCACTCCTGTCACATCAAAACCACCTCTACACTCCATATTTTTCAACGTACTCCTCCTCCTCCTCCTCCTCCTCCTCTTCTTCTTCCTTTCATCTCCCTCACCGTCTCCCACTCTGCATCTCTTCTTTTTTTTTTCTTCTTCCTTTTTTACCTTCTCCTTAAATCTCTTTCACTCTCTTTCCTCTTCCTTCTTCGTACTCTTTTTTTTTTTTTTAATTGGTATCTTAACCTTCGCCCTCTCTTCGTCTCTCTTCCTTTTTTCCTTTTATTTTCCTCTTCCTCTCTTTCCCCCTCCTTAAATCTCTTCCACTCTCTTTCCTCTTCCTTCTTCTTTTTCGTAGTTTTTTTTTTATTGAGATCTTAATCCTCTCTCTCTCTCTCTCTCTCTCTCTCTCTCTCTCTCTCTCTCTCTCTCTCTCTCTCTCTCTCTCTCTCTCTCTCTCTCTCCCAGGTGTGGTAGGGGTGGATGCCGGTTGTCAACTCTGTGTCAATTTCGATGACTTTTCGGCCTCAATAGAGAGTTAAGATTGGATGGGCTGCGTGACTGGCTGGGGGGGAGAGGGAGGGGGAAGGGGGGAAGGGTGAAGGGTGGAGGGAAGGGAGAAGGTCAGGCGAGGAAGGGAAGGGTGATAGGTGAAACAGGAAAGGGAAGGGGAGAGAGAGTTGCCAGGTAGAGATAAAAATGGAAAGAGTGGGGAGGGTGAGTGAGGAAGGGCAGTGAATTGGGTTAAGAGAAAGGAGGGGGAGTGTAGGTGAAGGGAAGGGAGGGAAGGATGGGAAGAGAATGGGAGATGAATGGAATGGATGAGAGAGGAAGGGAAGAGAAGGGAAGTGACGGGAAAGGAAGGGAAGAGAAGGGAACAGAGTGGAAAGGAAGGGAAAGGGAAGAGAAGGGAAGTGACGGGAAAGGAAGGGAAGAGAAGGGAAAGGAGTGGAAAGGAAGGGAAAGGGAAGAGAAGGGAAGTGACGGGAAAGGAAGGGAAGAGAAGGGAAAGGAGCGGAAAGGAAGGGAATGGGAAGAGAAGGGAAGTGAAGGGAAAAGAAGGAAAGAAAAGGAAAAGGAATGGAAAACAAAGGAAGGGAAGGGAAGAAAAGGAGAGGGATGAGAAGGGAAAACGTGAAGGGTGGAGAAAATAAGTGAAAAGGGAAAAAGAAAAGGAAGTAGAGAGAGGGAAAGCAAGAATATAGATAAGAGTAAAAGATGAAGAGGGTTAAAGATGGGGAAGAGGTGGAAAGGGATGGGAGGGAAAGGGAAAGAAAATAGGGAAGAAAAGGAACAGAGGACAAAAAGATAAAAAAAAAAAATTGCCAGAGACGTAATAAAACACACACACACACACACACACACACACACACACACACACACACACACACACACACACACACACGTTTTCAGGTAATCGTCGTGAATATTTCGAGCAATATTTCAAACACTTATTTCCCTTGACTCCTTTCTCTTTCTTTCTCTTTTTCCTCTTTCTCTATTTCTTTCTTTCCTCTTTCTCTCTCTCTTTCTCCCTCCTTTGTTTCTTTTCCTCTCTCCATTTTTATACTATTTCCATTTTTCCCTTAATTATTTCTCTCTCTCTCTCTCTCTCTCTCTCTCTCTCTCTTTCTCCTCTTCTGCCTTTCCTTCCCTTAATCCCTTCCCCCTCTTCCTCTTTCCCTTCCTTAATCCAAGTCACTATCGACACTACACTTCTTCTTCTTCTTCTTCTTCTTCTTCTTCTTCTTCTTATTATTCTTCATTCGTGTCTTTCCTTCGGTCTTTCCCCTTCTTCTCCTAATCATCATCATCATATTTTTTCCTCCAATTCTCTCCTCCTCCTCCTCCTCCTCCTCCTCCTCCTCCTCCTCTTCTTCCTCCTCGCTCTCTTTATACAAGCTTAGCATATTTCTATTTCAAAAGGTCAAGAGAGAGAGAGAGAGAGAGAGAGAGAGAGAGAGAGAGAGAGAGAGAGAGAGAGAGAGAGAGAGAGAGAGAGTAAATATATATAGTTCTTGTTCTGCATTTCTCTTTATCGTGTTGGTTTCAAATAACGTGAATAATAAGTATTTGCTCACTTTTAATTATACTCTCTCTCTCTCTCTCTCTCTCAAAATCAAATAAATGAATATAAAACTGACAAACTGAATGACAAGGAGAACATATGGAAGAGGAGGAGGAGGAGGAGGAGGAGGAGGAGGAGAAGAGAAGTGGAGGAAAAAGATGATGTCGATGATTAGGAAAAGCTGAAGGAGGAACGCGACAAAGACTAAAAGGAGGAGGAGGAAAAAGACGCAGAGGAGAAGGTAGAGGAGGGGAAAAGTGGAGGAAAAAGATGATAGTGATGATAAGGAGAAGAGGATGATGATGATAATTATAATGAAGATGATAATGAAGATGACCATGAGTGCTTACATATACGAGTTTCCCTTAAGAGTAGTCATATTCACTTACAATGAAAAAAAATTATGAAAAAATATCACTAGTCAATACATTATACTCTTTGCAATATGGTCTTTCATTCCCTTCCCTTCCATTTCATTCCCTTCCGTTCCCTTCCCTTCCATTTCATTCCCTTCCTTCCCCTTCCCTTCCATTTCATTCCCTTCCGTTCCCTTCCCTTCCATTTCATTCCCTTCTCAAACTCCATTTTCTTTCAGGGCAAACTGGCGTAAAAATCGACTTATTATACTTCAGCTTAGCAATAAATTCCTTTCCCTTTTCTTTTTCCTTTTTTTCTTCTTCAGTATACCCGGCAGTGACCTTGTGATAATAGGAGAGAGAGGAAATAGAAAACGAAGGCAAGGGGAAGGGAGGGAGAGGAGGGAAGGGGAGAGGGTACAGGAGGCGGAGGAAGGGGAGGGGAATGGAGGGGAGGAGAGGAAGGGGAGGAAAGAGAGGGGAGGGAGGGAGCGAGGGTAAGTATTATAAACATGCACTGTTCGTATACTGCGTTAGTGACGTCAGAGAGAGAGAGAGAGAGAGAGAGAGAGAGAGAGAGAGAGAGAGAGAGAGAGAGTTAGGGTGAGCGACCTGCGGGAGAGTGGCAGAACAGGTGTGTGTGTGTGTGTGTGTGTGTGTGTGTGTGTGTGTGTGTGTGTGTGTGTGTGTCTCTCTCTCTCTCTCTAATTACCTATGCGAAATTATACCTATTATACCCACTTTCTCTTTCGTTTATACTCCCTAAACCTTAATATATTTTAATACAGCCAATGTAATTAATGTAGTTTTCATTATCATTATTATTATTATTATTATTATTATTATTATTATTATTATTATTATTATTATTATTATTATTATTATTATTATTATTATTGATAGTGGAACAGACCGACAACAAGATCAGGTGAGCGTAATTATGGTAGCCGGCAGGTAATTACTTCAGGCAGAAGATTAGAACGATTACTACAAGAAATTATGGTTGTTTAATAGTAGTCGTAGTAGTAGTAGTAGTAGTAGTAGTAGTAGTAGAAGTAATAGTTTTGTTTTTTATTCTTTTTCATTAGCAATTATACCGTTTTTTTTCCATAACACACACACACACACACACACACACACACACACACACACACACACACACACACACACACACATACTCGCACGCACACACACATGCAAACGTCTCCTCAAGGTCAAATGAAGCTTCACGGTGACCTTGAGATCGTCAGCAAGTAGGTCACTGTGTTCTGATGTGGGAGGGGGGAAGGGGGAAGAGGGGGAAGGGAAGGGGAAAGGTTAAGAAAAGGGATGGGGGTTGGGGAAAAGGGAGGATGATGGGGAAAGGGAAGGTTGAAAGGGAAAGAAAGGGGAAAGAAAGTGGAGAGAGGAGGAGAAAGAAGAAAGAAAGGAAAGGGAAGGGTGAGGAAAGGTAAATAAACAAAGGGAGGTGAGAGAGAGAGAGGGGGGGATAAAGAAGAGGAGGAGGAGGAGGAGAAAAGGAAGATGAGTAAACGGAAGGAAGCGAAGAGGAAGGGAAGGAAGAAGAGGGAGAAGGAAGGGAAGGATGGGACTTAACACGAACGAGAAGAGGATGTTATTAAATACCTCACGTTGCTGTCCTTGTGAAGGAGAGAGGAAGGAAAAGGGAGGAGAAGAAGAGGAGATGAGATAACGGAAGGAAGGAAAGGGGGCAAGCTGGAGAGAAAAAGAGGATAGGAGAGCAAAGCAGTAGAGGGAGGGTTGAATACAAGAATGACAAGCAGGAGAGGAAGGGAAAAGAGGGAGAAGGAAAGGCAATGGAAGGGATGAAAAAAAGATGAAGGGAGAGAGAAAAGGAAAGAAAGGGGTGAGGGACTGGTTAAGGGAGGGTTATCAGGATGGAAAGATACCACGGAGGGAGGGAAGATAAGAAGGGAGGAAGGAAGGGAGGAGGAAACGATGAAAAAAAAGGAAGAATGATAGAGAGAGAAGGAGTAAAAGTGGATTTGGAGAAAGGGAAAGGAATGAGAAAGAGGAGGAGAAGGTAGGAGAGAGGGAAAAGCTGGAAAAAGAGAGAGAGAGGGAGGAGGGATGTAGAGAAAGAGAGAAAGGGGAAGAATTGAAAAGACTGACAGCAGGATTTGATAAGGGAGGAAGGGAAAGGAATAAACTGTAAGAGGAAAGGAAGGGGAGAGGAGGGGGAAGAGAAGGGAAAGGAGGGAAGGAAGGGAAGAAGAGAGCCATGAGCAGAGAGGAGGAAGGGAAGGAAGGGGAGGAGGAGGAAGGGGAGGAGGAAGGGAGTCGCCGTCAGCTTTAACCTGTACCACGGAACAAAGGGCAGAGGGATTAGCAGCCAGGTGGTGCTATGAGAGGAAGGGGCGTGGCCGGCACACACACACACACACACACACACACACACACACACACACACAAACAAACACACACACACAACTCTTATTACCCCCAGCTAACTACAATGTCATTTTTTCTCTCTCTCATCCTCTTCTCTCTCTCTCTCTCTCTCTCTCTCTGCCTTTGTAATTGGAGGTGAGAAGAGTAAAAGGAAAGGTGTTGACAGGGGGACAGGTAAGGCCTCTTCCACTTCTTCCTCTTCCTCTTCCTCCTCCTCCTCCTCCTTCTTGTGTGAACGTAAAGAAAACGGAGCCAATTCTAATTAGCCATATGCGAGGTGGTGGTGGTGGTGGTGGTGGTGATGGTGATGGTGGTTATGGTGGTGATGGTGGTGGTGGTGGTGGTGATGGTGGTGGTGGTGTGAGTGTGGGTGAGGAAATCAGAGGAAATATATCTGTTGTGTGTGTGTGTGTGTGTGTGTGTGTGTGTGTGTGTGTGTGTGTGTGTGTGTGTACGTACCAGACTGCCCCAAATCTCTCTTCCTAAAATGTTTCTTCAGAAGTTATGGGTTCCTCCTCCTCCTCCTCCTCCTCTTCCTCCTCCTCCACTGCTTTCACTTTCTACTTTTTTCCACTTTTATTTTACCATTTGGCTTTTTTTTTTCCTCTTCCTCTTTATCTCTCTCCTTCTTTCCCTCTCTTCTCGTTCCTCTGTTAACTCCTCTTCTTCTTCCTTCTTCTCCTCCTCTTTCTATTATTTTCTTCCCAACTGCTACCACCACCACCATCACCACAACCTTTCCCTATTATCTCCTCCTCCTCTTCCTCCTCCTCCTCCTCCTCCTCCTCCTTCTCCTGGTCCCATTCCTCTCCGTTAATACTCCCTGAGCGCTTTCTAATGTCGGGGTTCGAAGCTGGGATCGTCTTCTTCAGTGTACGGTCGATAGATGGTGCCCCGGATTGTGCTGATGAGGATGGTGAGGGTGATGATGGTGATGGTGATGATGGTGATGATGGTGGTGATGGTGACTGATTATGTAATGGCAAAAAGAAAAGATGTTCATTAGATTTTGGAAGTTAAGAGACACTATTTGAAACTCTCTCTCTCTCTCTCTCTCTCTCTAACAGTAACTCACTCACTCCCCTCCAAACAAAAACATTCACACACACACACACACACACACACACACACACACACACACACACACACACACACACACACACTCGTCACCAACACCACCTTGACATAATTATTAACATAGTTTAAGCCCCCTTCTCCGCCCCCCCCCCCCCACACTTTTACTTTCCTCCTCCCCCCTTTTTTTCCCTCCCGCTCCATCTTCATTTCTCCTCACACCTCGCTCCCTCCTCTTCACCTCCCCTTCCCCTTCTTTCTCCCTCTCCCGTCTGCATCTATCTTTTCCTCCCATTTTCTTTCCTCTCACACCTACCCCCTTCATTTTTCCTTCTTTTTTCTCTCCTCCCTTCCCTTCCCTTCTTTTTTTCATTTTCATATACTCCCTTCACCCTCCCTTCTTCTACCTCTCTGTTCTTTACAATCCTTTTCCTTCTTTTCTTTCCATTTTCATTTCAGTTCATACCTTCCTTTATTATTTCCTTCATCACCTTCTCTTTCCCCCATTCATCTACCTCTCCTCTTCTCTCTTCTCCCTCTTCCCCTCTCTCTTCCTCTACTCCTATTTTCTCTCTTTCCTTTCTCGCACACAGGCACCCTCTTCTCAGCCCTCTCCTCTGCACTCCCCTTCACACCTGCCCTCGTCTCTTCCCTCTTTCCTCTCCCCTCTCTTCTTCTTCCCCTTCCTCCTCCACCCTTTTCAATGCCAGCTGACGAAGAGAGGGCGGAGGAGGAGCCAAAACAAGCCGAACAAAAACTCGGCTTCGGCAGCGCTCAGCTTAAACAGTTTTGTTTTCTAGTGGACCAAAAGCGACGTTGTTTGTTTGTAAGGGAAGCGGGGAGGAGGTGGAGGGGTGGGGAAGAGAGAGGGAGGAAGGGAGGGAGGGTGAATAAGGGAGAGGGTGTAAAAGATGGAGAGATGCAAGGAGGAAAATGAGGAGATATATGAAATGAGGTTAAGTATGCAAGAGGAAATGAGGAAGAGAGAGAGAGAGAGAGAGAGAGAGAGAGAGAGAGAGAGAGAGAGAGAGAGAGAGAGAGAGAGAGAGAGAGAGAGAGAGAGAGAGAGAGAGAGAGAGAGAGAGAGAGAGAGAGAGAGAGAGAGAGAGAGAGAGAGAGAGAGAGAGAGAGAGAGAGAGAGAGAGAGAGAGAGAGAGAGAGAGAGAGAGAGAGAGAGAGAGAGAGAGAGAGAGAGAGAGAGAGAGAGAGAGAGAGAGAGAGAGAGAGAGAGAGAGAGAGAGAGAGAGAGAGAGAGAGAGAGAGAGAGAGAGCACCAGACCAGACCCTGTGTGTATTAATATCCCTCAGGTAGGCTTCCCTCACCTGTTCTGTAAGACAACGCGCCAGGTATACACACCCCTCCTCCTCCTCCTCCTCCTCCTCCTCCCCTCTTCCATGACATTCCCCTTTGTAACTAAACACCAGATGCAGCCCTCCGTACAATACACACACACACACACACACACACACACACACACACACACACACACACACACACAAAAACCTGTCGCGTGGGGGGTAGGGGGGTGAGGGGGGCTGTTCCGGTGTGGTTCCTCGTCAAGTCTTACCTGTAACAAGGGAGAGAAAGGTGAGGTTAGCGTTGCACAGGTAAAGGTGGAGGAAGGGTGAGATGGGGATGGGAGGGAGGGAGGAAGAAGGGGGAAAAAAGGAAGGTGAGGATTGGTGAGAAAGGGATCAAGAGAGGGAGAGATGAGTGAGGAAAGATAATAGGGAGAGAGGAAGATAGGTAGATAGATAAAGGGATAGATATATATTGGTAGATAGATAGATAGGTATTGATACAGATAGATAGATAGATAAAGAGAAAGCAGTACGATATTAAAGTTGGAAAGCATTAATACTAGAGAATTTAATAATAATAATTAGAATATAACAACAATACAGCCTTAGGAATAATAAAACATGTATACTTAGCATTAATCAACACACAAAGGTCTAGGAACAATATAAAAAAAAATATTTGTATACACTCACAGGAAAAAAAAGCATTAACACGAGCGATGACAATAAATTAAAATAACGAACTCATTTTTTTCTTTCTCTCCCTTCTGTGTCACTGGCTGTAATTTGTGGCCCAGGTGTCATTTTTCCACCTGTCACTTTCGTTTACTTACACCTGCACATTCCCCGACTCTAACGAGGAAAGAGAGAAAGGAACGCAAGGTACACAAAAAACTCAAACATCAATTACCTGTACGTCACCTTTAGCGTCGCAGGTATTTGGACAGGTGAGAAAGGTGTGGCAAAGAAATTAAGGCCTCACCTGTAAACCGCCAATGATGCACCTCTGCCTTCCCTCATCAGTGTCTGGGAAAGGCGCGGGGAGGAAGTGTCAACTATCAGTCACTTTTAAATCAATATTAGGTCTCCTTTGATGTATGTGCCGAGTTACCAATAGCGTTCAAGTATGTGTATCCTCAGACGCTCTCGGTTCTCACTACAAATATTCTCATTGGTCACAAGTTGGGTTCTAATTTCCTCCTTATCTTTCTCTTCCTCCTTCCTTCCTCTGTCTATTATTACTTCCCTTCTTTGTTATTCTTCTCTTCCTCCTCTTCTGCTTCGTCTTTTTCCTCCTCCCTCACTTTCCCTCATCCCGTTTTCTCCCTGTTTTCTCCTCCCCTTTCTCCAACGCCGCCTCCTTTTCTCACGTTTATTTGTCCATTCGTTTTCTTCTTTTCGTCTTGGTTCATCAAACTATGGTATACTTCCTCTCCTTCAGTCCTCCTTCTACTGCCATCCCTTCTCCTTTTTATCTCCTTTCGCCCTTCTTTCCTACTTCCCTTTTCGCCTTCGTCTTCAATTCCATTACGTCATCCGCCTTCACAGTGCAGAGGTCTTGTCAAACGATCACTAACCTCATAGAACTAGATATGGGAAAACTAGCAAAACCTCTCTGAAAGTCTTATCCAATGTGTGTTTGTAAGGCTTGTAATCTCAAACACTCAGGTTCTCACATCAAATTTTTTCAAAGGTCACAAAGAAGAGGAGTCGGGTTCATATAGATGTTTTTTTTCCCGTTCATGGTGCAGATAAGCCTCGTCAAACTATCACTCGGAACATAAAACTACCCATGGAAATGCTAACAGAACCTCTACGAAAGCATTAGCATATGTGGTTGTGAGAGCCACGAAATGTTTGAAATTATGGCCGTAAGTCGCATTTCAGTCACCATTGTCGCCAAACAGGTTTCAGCATCACAAATATCACCATAACGTTAATCACATGTCACGATTACTTACCACTGTTGTTATTAACCCGGTAGCAGCGCCGGGCCAAATTTGTGGCTTTACCGTGTACCAGCGACGGGCCAAATTTGTGGCTTTACCGTGTACCAGCGACGGGCCAAATTTGTGGCTTTACCGTGTACCAGCGACGGGCCAAATTTGTGGCTTTACCGTGTACCAGCGACGGGCCAATTTTTTTCCATGATATAAACCCTAGAAAATAGATGATGCATAAACTGATCACAAATGCGTTGATATATATTATGAAATGGTTTGTGTAAGTGGTGATTTTTCTCATTTTTTCTCGATTAGAGGGGCCTGTAAGAAACATGATCCCCGCAGCTACCTGGTTAAGTCACCTGCATATTAGTCTTTTACACTGACCAAGAGTTACAACACGAAGTCACTCACCATTCACCTTTCAGTAAGTCACATGTAAACATATCACCAGGTCAGTCACCACAATAAAACAGGTGCAGCGAGTAGCGGGCTTTTTTTTGTTATTATTGTTTCCTTTTTTGTGTGTCCATGAGCTGTCTCCTTTGTTGTAAAAAAAGAAAAAACACCAGTAAATTCATCACAAAAAAATATCAGCACAAAACAAACCGCAAATATAAATCAGTCAACAGCATGTCAATCAAGGCACTAGCTAATTAGTCAGGTGTGTTAAGGTGAGGTGAGGTGAGGTGAGGTGGAGGGTCAAACAAGGGTAGTCAAAGGGTCAGAAACAGGGTGACAGGAGAGGGGAGGGAAGGGTAATAGGAAATGAGGGAGAGGGGAGAGAAGGGGAATGGGGTAGAAAGGGGGGAGGGGGGGACCAACGATAATGGGAACCCACCACCTGTGCCCCCAGATGGCTCACAGCTGGCGACGGGGCGAGAGGCTGCGTGGAGATGAGCCCAGTGGAGGAGGTAGAGGAGGAGGAAGAGGAGGAGACAGAAGAAGAAAAGGACAAAACAGAGAGATGAGAACGGAATGATGCTGGGAGAGGTGGACAGAGAAGGGGGTTAGAGGAGAGAGTTGAGGAGGAGGAAGAGGTGGAGGAGGAGGAGGAGGAGGAGGAGGAGGAAATAGAAGAAAAAGACAAAACAGAGAGATAAGGATGGAATGACGCTGGGAGAGGTGGAGGGAGATGAGGATGGGACGAGAGGATGGAGCGGAAGGAACGAGGAAGAAGAAGGAGGATGTAGATAGGAGAAGGATGGTGAAGATGAAGTGGAAGAGGAGGAGGAGGATGTGGAGAACTACAAATGAAATAAGGAAAGAAAAAGAAAATCAATAGTAAAGGAGAAGGAGGTAAAAGAAAAATAGAAATAATAGAAATGAGAAAAAAAAGGCTTTGAAGAAGTTAAATAAAAAAGGTCTTAGTATGTTTTTGTTCTTTTTTTTTAAAGAATACAAAACACATTAATTATTTACTCCATGAATAATTCGCTGTCACTTGTCATTCATAATTCATTCACTTGCTTATATCAACACACACACACACACACACACACACACACACACACACACACACACACACACACACACACACACACACACACACACACACACACACACACACACACACCTGTCCAAATTTAGATTAATGAGAAAACACGTGTTAGTCTTGCATTCTTTATTAGTCATATGTTTACTCTCTCTCTCTCTCTCTCTCTTCAAACTAACCATAACAATAAACAAAAAAATCACAAATAGAAAAAAACAGGAGAGGGGAAGGAAGATGATGATGTATAGATAAAGTGAAGGAAAAGTGATGATGAAGGAGGAGAAAAGAATGCATGCAGGAAGAAGAGGAGGAAGGAAGGGAGGGATAGAGGGGTAGGAAGGTAAAGAAAGATGAGGAGGAAGAAGAAGGTGGATACGAAGAAGAGGAAAGAAGAAAGACGGAGGGAGAGGGGAGGAGGAAAGGAAGTTTAACGTGGCTTGATAAATCAGAGGGGAAAAAAAGAAGAATTAAGAAGATAAAGAAGAAGCAAAAGAGGATGAAAAACAAGCGTTCGAGGAAAGTTGCTGCGATGGCGGAAGAGTTGGAAGGGGAGGATGAGTTAAAGAGGGCGAGTGAGGGAGGAGGGAGAGAAAGGGAAAAGAAAAAGGAGAAAGCTGAAGAGAAGAGAGACAAGAATAACAAAGAAAGGGAGTAATAATAGACAGAGGAAGGAAGGATAAAGAGGAGGAGAAAACAGGAAAACGAAGAGGAAAGGAGGAGGGAAAAGTAATAACAGAAGACAGAAAGGAAGGAATTAAAACAGGAAAATGATAGGGAGACGAAAAGGGAAAATGAGAAACAGAAAATGAAAGAGGAAAAGGAGGAGGTAGAAGAAAAGAAGATAGACGAAAAGGAAAAGGAGAAGAAAGATACAGATCATAAAGGTAAAAGAAAGGAAGAGAGAGAAATGGGAGAATGAAGAGAAGGGATGGGAAGAAGGAGGAATTGGGAGAGGGGAGGGGAGAATGAAGAGGGGGGATAGGAAAGGGGAAAATAATGAGAGGGGTAGGGAAGAAGGAGGAATTGGGAGAGGGGAGGAAGGAATGAAGATAGAGGAGGAGGGTGAAGGGGGGGAGGGGGGTGTCGAGGCCTACATTATCGGTAAACAAACAATGGATCTTCGACTATCAACAATGGAGATGATGTTAGGAGGAGCGGTGCGGGAACTTAACCCAAACCCCCGTTCCCCCCCCTCCCCCTCTCTCTCTCTCTCTCTCTCTCTCTCTCTCTCTCTCCTGTTTACCTCGCCACACACTCACGAAGGAAAAACAAACACATAAACATGAGCGTAACTAAACTACTCCACGTAAATAGACGCCGGGAAGAGGATGAGGAGGAGGAGGTAAGGAGGAGAAAGAGAAAATGGAAAGGAAAAATAACAAGAAGGAAGAAGATAATAGGTTGGAGAAGAAGGTGGAAAGGTCAACAGTGGAGGCGGCAAAATAAGAGGAAGGAAAAGGAGGAGGAGGAGGAGGAGAAGAAACTGGAGGGAAAAGAGGGCGAGAACGAAGAGGAAATGAAGAGGAAGAGGAATTAAAAGCAAAGTAGCAAGACGAGGAGGAGACATTGAAAAAGAAGAAGGAAGGCCGGAAATTAAAAGAAAAAAGAAAATGATGTAGACGGATTCATACCCACTCCCTCATTCATAAAGAGACAAAGTAGCAGAAGTAAGAAGAGGAGAAGACAGAAAGGAAATCAAGAGAAAAATGATCAGGCAGAGTAGCATAAGGAACAAGGGGAGAAGGATGGAAAGATGGGAGGAAGGAAGTTGAGAGTAAAAGAAAAGATGACAAGGAAGAATTTTAGACTCACTTTCCCCATTCACAAAATCCCAGCCACGCACAAGAGACAAGACCTTCACGAGGACTAAGTTTTGAGGCGCCTAATTCATGACTTGGCAGCTGACGGAATGAGACTTGCCACCCTGTGTCTAGATTTAGCTTCAGGATATTTTAGATAGAAATATTGACAAAAGAATTCATAAGACCTGTTAACAAATTCAACTGTTATTTTATTTATTTATTTATTTATTTATTTATTTTTTTTTTTTTTTTTACGTGAACGCCTATAGCGCCGGTAGGCTCTCTTGAGGGGCCTGGATGGTAGTCGGCCCCAGCCCATCATGGCGCAGGAAAGTGTTTATAGTGGCGCCATCTTCTCTTGTTAAGATATATTAGTCGTTTGCATGGTCTGTCTATCTGCCACTCTGTCTGTCTATCTCTCTATTTGTGTCCTTTTAATTTAGGATGTCCCACTAACAAAATACTAACCCAGTTTAATTAATACGTACATTATATAGATTTTCTCGTGTATTTTTTCCGAGGATAAAATTATCTGTTCGCATGTGTTCAGTTCTCAATCTATTTCTGGAGCTTCCCACCAACAATGAAATAAAATGAACTGTTCGCATGTGTTCACTTCTTAATCTATTTCTGGAGCTTCACACAAACAATACATCAAATTCATTACCAACCACTAAACCAAGAGCGAAGGTCCTCACCCTCACACGCTTTAAGCTCTCACAACAAATATTCACAATAGGCCACAAAGATCAGTCTGGTTCCCACGAGTGTCCTCCCATTCGTGGTGCAGAAAGAAGCATAGTCAAAATATCATCACCCGACTCATAAAACTACCCATGGAAATACCTACAACTACCTCAATGGAAACTTTATCAAATGTGTGTGTGCAAGGATGGAACTGTTAGGAATAGATGATTAGTCGGGGTCTGGTGAGTGTTTTTCGTATCCATGGGGCAGAAGCCTTGTCACATTATCCCTATACGCATAAAGCTACCCATGGAAATACCTACAACCACCTCAATGGAAACTTTATCAAATGTGTGTATGCAACTGTTAAGAATAGATGATTAGTCGAATTCTCATAAGTGTTTTTCGTATTCATGGGGCAGAAACCTTGTCACATTATCCCCATACGCATAAAGCTACCCATGGAAATACCCACAAACAAAGGAAAGTTCTTATCAAATGTAGATGTGGAGGCCGCCAAATGTTTGAGAATATAGAAATGACAGTAACTCCACCTTCTTTCACCTCCTCCACCAACACATCCACACCCACACACACACACAGGGCTAGGTGGGCATTTCTCCCGAAGGTACCTTAGTCTATAACAGGTCCCAAGGGCGCCACGATACCCGGGTCGATGGAAGAATATCACTGAGGCAAATATCCCTCGCGACCCACCAGGCGGCGCTGCAGAGCCATCGAAGCCGCGGCGCGAATGAGGTCAACCCGCAGTCAAGCTTCTCTCCCTCCCCTTCTCTATCTCCCTTTTAGCGCGCGCCGCCGCCAGAAAACAACGCAGTAAAGTCTTGGAGCGTCGTATCTCGGGTGACTGTTACCAAGAGTTACGTCTTCGGGGTCTTAAAATGAGGCAACCGTGAATTCGAAGGTTTCTGAGTATTGCGGTGTTATTTTTGCGCGTGTGTGTAAGATTCGTGTTGTATTGTAATGGTTATGGAAAAGAATATTTGGGTAGTGAACGTAAAAGTGAAGGGAAGGTAGACTCAGAGGGTTCAGAATGCTTTTATATATTTGCTCTTTGTGTTTTTTCGAGTTGAATTTGGAACGGCAAAGAATCATGAAAATATGAAAAAAAAGGAGCCACTGGATGAAAAAGATAATAGAAATAGTAATAAAAATAATATTAGTAATAATAACAATACATAACATGGAGTGAACATAAAGAAAAACAAAAAAAAAAAAAAGATAGCCCGTTCTTCTTGAGTCCATTTGACCTATTTCCTCCTCCTCCTTCTCTCCCCCCCCCCTCCTCCTCCTCCTCCTCCTGCTCTTCCTCCTCCTCCTCCTCCTCGAGACAAACAAACAAGCAGGCAAATATTATGATTAATCTCTTGATGTGGCACTCGGCCGGTCTTCGGGGATGGCATCAAAGGGGGAGGCGGAGGGTCAATGTGCGGATGTGTGTGTGTGTGTGTGTGTGTGTGTGTGTGCAACTAATACATACCAGGAGGGAAAGGAAAGGAAATCTCTCTCTCTCTCTCTCTCTCTCTCTCTCTCTCTCTCTCTCTCTCTCTCTCTCTCATCTGTGTGTGGCAGCGCGAGGTAAAGGAGGAGGAGGAGGAGGAGGAGGAGGTGGAGAAGGAAGATGAAGGATTAAGGAGTAATGGAGGAGGGAGAGAGGAGTGCGAGAGGGAGGGACGGATGAGAGAGGAGAGGAAGGAGAGATGGAGAGGTGAGAGCGGAGGCACGCCGGTTTTGAGGAGGAGGAGGAGGAGGAGGAGGAGGAGGAGGAGGAGGAGGAGGAGGAGGAGGAGGACGAGGAGGAGGAGGGAATACATGAACGGGAAGTGGATTGGAAGAGGTCTGATGGAAGAAGAGTAGACGTGGAGGAGGAGGAGGGGAAGGAGGAGGAAGAGGAGGAGAGAGAGGAGAGGAGAGAGGAGAGAGAGAGAGAGAGAGAGAGAGAGAGAGAGAGAGAGAGAGAGAGAGAGAGAGAGAGAGAGAGAGAGAGAGAGAGAGAGAGAGAGAGAGAGCATCACAACCACACCAAACGAGAGGTCGATGTTTCTCTCCCACGCCTCAACACACTCTTTGTAATCTCTCTCTCTCTCTCTCTCTCATATATATATTTCTATCTATCTATCCATCTCTCTCCACTCTATTCTCTGCTTTATTCTATCCATCTATTCCTTCTTCCCTCATCCGTCTATCCGTGTGTCAACTGTCTATCTTTCAACCTATCTGTGTGTCTGTCCCTATATCTCTCTGTCTCTCTGTAACCTAATCCTGTATCCATTGCTGTCTATTCAACTTGTCAATCTATCTCTATTTGTCTATCTATGTAACGTATCTATCTCTCTATGTCTGTCTTTTTGTCTTTATCTATCTTTTGTCTTTATATAAGTCTATCTGCCTAATTTTGGTCTATTTATCTATCTCTATATTTCTATCTCTTTGTACTGCCCATATAATAACTACCTCTCTATTCCTGTATCTGTCCATTTCTTTCTGTAACCTATCTATCTATCCATCTACCTGTCTGTTACCAATATATCAATCTACATCTGTCTTGCTGTCTATCCGTTACTTATCTACCTATCTCTATGCCTGTCTATTTGTCTCTGTATCGCCAGTCTACTTGTGTGAGGGTGTCAAGCCGCCTGCTACCTCTGTGTCACTTCACGCCTACGCTGCCTGTCCATCAGCCTCCAGGGCCCGGCAGGTGGCAGCGGCGATCGGTTAGGGTGGGAGCCGCGCACCTGTCCGGCCTGCAGGTGATCAGTCAGGGGCACGCATACATACATACATACATACATGGTTTTATTCATACATAAATACATACACACATACAATTACAGTATTTTTTTTTAGTACAGTATGTGAATGTTTGCGTAAAAAAGAAAGAAATAAGAAAAGATAGATAGATAGATAGATTTTTTTTACAACAAAGGAGACAGCTCAAGGGCACACAAAAAAGGAAACAATAATATAAAAAGCCCGCTACTCGCTGCTCCTAAAAATAGATAGACAGATAGATAGAGAGAGAGAGAGAGAGAGAGAGAGAGAGAGAGAGAGAGAGAGAGAGAGAGAGAGAGAGAGAGAGAGAGAGAGAGAGAGAGAGAGAGAGAGAGAGAGAGAGAGAGAGAGAGAGAGAGAGAGAGAGAGAGAGAGAGAGAGAGAGAGAGAGAGAGAGAGAGAGAGAGAGAGAGAGAGAGAGAGAGATTCTTACATTTCCTCAACTTGGCCGAGTGAGCGGGACAAGTAGAGCAAAAGAATCTATTCTCTATTCGCCATCTGCTGCCCCTCCTCCTCCTCTTCTTCCTCCTCCTCCTCCTCTTCCTCTTCCTCTTCCTTCTATTTCTCCTAGTTCAATATTTTTCTCTCTTCTTCTCCTCCCCTTTCCTCCCTTCCACATCCTACACCTCTTCTTCCTATTTCCACTTTTCTTCCTCCTCTTCCAACTACTTATTTAGATTTTCCTCTTCCTCCCTCCTGCTTCTATTTATCCTCCTCTCCCTCCTTATACATCTACTCATCATCGTCCTCCTCTTCCTCTTCCTCCTCCTCTTCCTTCTACTTATTTATAGTTTCCTCTTCCCCCTCCTGCTTCTACTTATCCTCCTCTCCCTCCTTATACTTCTACTCATCATCGTCCTCCTCCTCCTCTTCCTCCTCCTCCTTCTCCTCCTCCGCCTCCTTCCATTACCGCCGTTCATCCGCGTTCATGACTCCTTGATGCACGGCAGAGGCAGCTAAAGGTCCCAGAAACACAAAGCAACAAAGGGCGGGGTAGAATTATCATATCCCTCACTTTCCCTCATGTAATATCTCTCTCGCTTTCTCTGTCTCTCTGTCTCTGTGTCTCTGTCTCGCCTCGTCTCGTTTCTCTCTCTCTCTCTCGAAACATAAAAAAATGAGGAAGTGAAGGAAAAGAAAAGAAAACACGAAAAGGGAAAGATGAAAAGAGAGGAAACAATAAGAAAGTAATAAAAGAAGAAAAAGAGAAGATATGAGAAGAATGTAAAAGAAGAAAACTTAAGAAGAGAAAATGAGGAAAACTAAAACAAAACAGAAAAAAGAGAATAAGAAAAAAGAAAAGAAAAGAAAGTGAAGAGAGAGAGAGAGAGAGAGAGAGAGAGAGAGAGAGAGAGAGAGAGAGAGAGAGAGAGAGAGAGAGAGAGAGAGAGAGAGAGAGAGAGAGAGAGAGAGAGAGAGAGAGAGAGAGAGAGAGAGAGAGAGAGAGAGAGAGAGAGAGAGAGAGAGAGAGAGAGAGAGAGAGAGAGAGAGAGAGAGAGAGAGAGAGAGAGAGAGAGAGAGAGAGAGAGAGAGAGAGAGAGAGAGAGAAGAGGAGACAGAAGGAGAGAGAGAGAGAGGAGAGGAGAGGAGAGGAGAGGAGAGGCGACAGGAGAAGAGGAGAGGAGGAGGAAAGTGAAGGGAAGGGGAAAATAAATAAAATGAGGGGAAACTTTGGGAATCAACATAACTCGGAGGAGAAAAACAGGGTCCAAAAAAGGCGTTTCCACAAGTTCCAAACTAATGAGGGACAACATTGTGGTGACGGCCGGGATTATGAGACAAGGAGGAGGAGGAGGAGGAGGAGGAGGAGGAGGAGGAGGAGGAGGAGGAGGAGGAGGAAGATAAAAACAAGACCGAGATGAAAAATATTAAAAAGTGCAGACAAGAAAGAAAAGTAAAAGCAGTGATGAACAGGAAGAAGAGGAGGAGGAGGAGGAAGAAAAAGACGAAAGCAGGAGGAGGAGGAGGAGGAGGAGGAAGGAGAAAACAAGAGCAATGACGTAAAGAGTGAAGACAGGGAAGAAAAATGAAAGACAGGAGGAGTAGGAGGAGGAGGACGAGGAAGAAAAAGACGAAAGAAGAAGGAGGAGGAGGAAGAAAAAAGAGGAGAGGAAATGGAGGTGGAGGAAGAGGAGGAAGATGAAGTAAACAACGAAATGATGAAAAAGGGGAGACGGAAGAAGACGAAAACGAAGCCGAGGACGAAAAAAGAAGAAAAAGCAAAGAAGAGGAAGAAACAACAACAAAAAATAAGAAGTGAGAGAAAATGGAGGAGGAGGAGGAGGAGGAGGAAGAGGAGGAGGAAGAATACAAAGACGAGAAAAGTGAAAAGGAGCAAGAAGTAAACAGATAAAGGTAATTCAAACACACACACACACACACACACACACACACACACACACACACACACACACACACACACACACACACATGACAAACCTCTGCATACAGGTGATAATGAAGACACTTTAAGACAAACCACCACCACCACCACCACTACCACCACACCACCACAACCACCACCACCACCAACAATATATATGGACACAGCAAGGCACGGTTTAATAGGTTACAATATGCACAAAGCCGATCCTGGCAATCAGTTGAGTTCCCCCTGCGACCTCCGAGCATGTTTGAGCTTAAAAAAGAGGATTAAGTCGTGGGATATTGAGATACTGGGAGCACCTTTATTTACCGTTTTTTGATGATGGATTCGTTGGATGTGTGGATGAAGATGAAACTAGGGAATTGAAACTGCCCAAAGAACGAGGATAAAAAAAATAACGATTAAATTTTCCTTTTTACCGAGGCAGGGATATGTGGTGATGGTTACGTTAGAGGTAGAAAACTGATAAAAAATAGTAGTTTCCTTTATATCCCTGAGGTTTTAATAGTTAGCAGGTGGCGCCAGGTGAAGACGAGCCGTGAAAAAAAGAGAAAATCACACCTCGCTAGTTAATTAAGGGACAGGTGAGGAGAAACGAACCAGGCTCCCAAATTTACACGCAGCACAAGCATGGTAACTTCGGCACGTGGGAAGCCTCGACCCGCGCACTGTTGCCGGCTGATCACTACAATAAACATAACAATCAGAGCGGACAGTGTTGCCAGCAGGGATTAAAGGCCAGTCATTGCGGGGCTCCCTATTACTGATGGCGCTGCAAATATTGGAGATGGGAGTTCGGAATAGCGTTTTTTGGAGCTGGGTGAACGGTTAGGGATGTCTATATTATCCGAACAGTTTCCCGTGCACC
Organism: Eriocheir sinensis; assembly: GCF_024679095.1. Taxonomy (NCBI): domain Eukaryota; kingdom Metazoa; phylum Arthropoda; class Malacostraca; order Decapoda; family Varunidae; genus Eriocheir; species Eriocheir sinensis. The sequence goes on along the minus strand of NC_066555.1, from coordinate 3,092,757 downwards.
GAGGGAGAAAGAAAAGTGTTAACTTATGAAATATATGAAAAGCTAACGACCAAGAATATGAGAGAAACAAAGATAAATATAAGTGAACGGGAAAAAAAAGGAAAAGCAGGAACAAAAATTTAAAAGAGGGAATATAAGTAACACTAGGAATGGAAGTAAAGACAGGAACGATGAGTAACAGGAACAACAACACAACAAAACAGGGGCATAAGTAACAACAGAAGGAAGAAGAAAGGAGAAACAAGAATAAAAAAGCAATAAAAGTTAAAACAGCAAAGGGAAAAATAAAAACAAAGAGAAAAATAAAAATGAAAGTAAGATTAGTAAAAAGAAAAGTAAAATCATAAGTAGAAAACCTGGAATAAAAATAACAATAGGAATAAAAACGATACCCCAGCAGGAGTAAGTAACAACAGCACCATAAACAACAAACACAACAACAACAACTAACAACAGCAAGAGGAGGAGCCGAGACTTACGTAGCAGAAGAGAGAAAATTGGGCGGAAAAAGAGGTAAGTGGGTTCATATTTACTGCACGAAGGCCTCGAAAGCTTCCGTGAGTGGTGGGAGAGAGAGAGAGAGAGAGAGAGAGAGAGAGAGAGAGAGAGAGAGAGAGAGAGAGAGAGAGAGAGAGAGAGAGAGAGAGAGAGAGAGAGAGAGAGAGAGAGAGAGAGAGAGAGAGAGAGAGAGAGAGAGAGAGAGAGAGAGAATGTGTGTGTGTGTGTGTGTGTGTGTGTGTGTGCGCGAACACTAGCATGCACGAACGTTACTATTGAAGAAAAATACACCAGACGAGGACCGGAAACACCCTCAAAATAGCTGTCACGTTCTGGACCCTTTCTGGTGTAAGGTATTCAGTCCGCTCATAAGGGATACACAGAAGCCGTACCCAGAATAGACTCCAATTCAGACCCATCCATAGAGACGAGGAGGTCAAAGAAATGTGGGTAAATGTATGAAAGGAAAGCCGAAGAGGTGAAGAAAGTTGAATAGAGGAGGATTAACATTATGAAGTAGTAGTAGTAGCAGTAGGTAGGTAGGTAGGTAGTAGTAGTAGTAGTAGTAGTAGTGGTAGGAGGAGAAGGTGGAGGAGTATGATTCAGCAGTAAAGAATGATAAAAAAAACGTAGGAGAGGAAAGCGACAGATCACTAATCTTCTCTCAAAATTAAAATCCCTCGTAATCCAGCTGATGTTGAATTGGGCGTCTACGAAAACCTCAATATCGATCTCCAGGGAAAGAAGATGAAGGAAAGGGCTAAAAATAAGGTAGCCCATGAGACCTCCCTCCCCAATCCATTCCACCCACACCTACACTCATTTTATCAATCGGAAGAAAAGGAAAATGAAGAGAGGAGTAAAAATGAGGCAGCCTATGACACTCTCCTCTTCAGTCCATCCCATTCACACCTCACACACACACTCCATCGATCAGAAGAGAAAGAAGATGAAGGTGAGTGATGAAAATACTGTTCTGTATGACAACTCCCTCTACAAACAATCTCTCCCACACCTACACACACTATCGAACGGAAGCGAGAGAAGAAGATGAGAGGTAAACATTAGCCTTCGTATGACACCAGCTTCTCCGCACCCTCCCACCCACACCTACACACAGTTTATCGATGGCAAGTGAAAGAAGATGAAAATGAGTGTTAGAAATGAGGGTCTAAATGATACCAGCCTTTCCAAACCATTCGATTCACACTTACATTCTCATTCATACTTACACACGCTATTTATATCGATAGGGAGGGAAGGAAGGTGTGTGTGTGTGTGTGTGTGTGTGTGTGTGTGTGTGTGTGTGTGTGTGTGTGTGTGTGGAAAGAAGAAATGAGTGTGTGACGAAGGAGAGGAGTTGAAATGAGACTACCTATAATATTACCCTCTCCATACCATTCCATTCACATCAACACACATTTTATCAATAGGAAGGGAAGGAGGATGAAGGAGAGGCGTAGAGAGAAAGGGCCATATTTTCAGACACACAGACACACAGGTCACATATTTAACAAGGCTTTCATAAGAGTTTGCGGTATTTCCATGGGTAAATTTATGAACCTGGTGGTAGTTAGACCCTTCTTCTGTACCGTGAACCTAAAAAGACACTCGTAGTAGCCCCACTGACCTCCTTTTCGGCCTTTAGAAATAGCTGATGTGAGAGGAAAGGGCGTCTGACAATATCGCTCAAAGACACGTATAACACCTCCCTCTTCAAACCACTCCTCCTACACCTACACACACACCTTTCGAACCTCCAATTAACCTTGCAAATTCCCCTGGCCCACGCACCTGCCCAAAACGTTTCACCTTTACCTGCGTCCACCAATCACATGCCTCCCCTGGTTTTGCTTGTGGGACGGTGAATGATGATTGGTTGATGGGTTGTTGGGGGAATGGGGAAAGAGGGGGATGGCCTTGGTTAACTGCGAGGTCAGAACGAATTGGGTATTGCTATGTAGGTCTGTTCTTTCACTATATCTACACTTCTATAGTTTTAAATATGAGCTAAACACACTTATCTAGTCGTCCACTCACACTCACTCACACACATACAGCTAAACACTCACTACAAGACACACAGACAAACAAAAGCAGATACGTAGTTTTAGTTTCTTCTCTCTAAACACATTTCACACCAAATTAGTCATGGATCAAAATTGCATAGACATAATACAGACGAGGATAAAAAGCGTCCATTCACATAATTTCAAAGGCGATTAAATTAAACAGTCTCTATTGCACTTTGTTATTAATAGGTGAAAAATACGCCACAAAAACGACACACAAAAAGGATATCTATGAAATGTTTATATATATACTTTGGGTTCCTCGATCGTGAAAATATTAGTAAACGGTGTGTGTGGGAGGGGGAAGGGGAGAAAATTGAGAAGGAATCCTCTGACTCCCTTCCCCTCCCCTCCCTTCCCCTCCCCTCCCTTCCCCTCTCATCCCTTCCCCTTTCCTCCCTTCCTCCCCTGCCCCCCTCTCTTGATCCTCACCCCCCCCCTTGTATCTCAAAAACTGAATGAAGGAGAGAGAGAGAGAGAGAGAGAGAGATTATGAGGAGGTGAAGGATTAAGCCATATAAGAATCCTATTTTTATCATCTCTCTAGATCTCTCTCTCTCTCTCTCTCACCCCTCTCTCCTCTCCTCTAACCGCCCTAGTCCAGCGGGATACAAAGACGCGCACTGAGGCAAGGCGCAGCTTTAAACGTACCCAAGAAGACGTGCATTCAAGACTTCGGTGCTCATAGGGACTTGCGGAAAGGGGGGGGAAGGGGGTGAAGAGGGGGCAGAAGGGGGGAGAAAGAGAGAGAGAGGGTGGCGGGGCGGAAGGGGGAGAGGGAAAGAGCAGGAGGAGGAGGTTGGGGATGGAGGGGAGGGGAAAGAGGGGGGTAGGGGTGGGGGTTAAGGGGGGGGGGGTTAAGGGGGGCGGGGGGGGAGAGAGAGTGTAAAGGTTCATGTTATTCAGCGGAAAATTTTCACAGTCAAAAGGTGAAAAGGTCAAGGCGGGTCGATGGCGTGTGTGTGTGTGTGTGTGTGTGTGTGTGTGTGTGTGAAGGTAAGGGAAGGTCGAACGTGATCATGGTTGTTGTTGTTTGTATTTTTGCGGAATTTTCACATTGTTTTTTTTTTCTTTTCCTTTATTTATTTTATTTTTTTTTACTTTTCCTTTCCGCGTCTCTTCACCTATTCACTTGTTCTGTGGCACTCCTCCTCCTACTACTACTACTACTACTACTACTACTACTACTACTACTACTACTCCTTCTACTCCTCCTACTCCTCCTCCTCTTGCATTGCTTCTAAAGTTATTATATTTTTTTTTCCTTTTTTCGTGTGCGTGGGTGGGAAGGTTGCAGAGAAGTTGGAGGATGGAAAGTTCAGTGAAAATACATCTTACCATTTGCCATTATCATTATTTATCTCATTATCATCATCATCATCATCATCATCATCATCATCATCATCATCATCCTTCTTTTCCTCCTCATTATCATCACTCTCCTCTCTTCGTCATGTTTTCATTCATCATTCGAGTGGACTTCAATTATGTCGTTCTTTTTTTCATTCACAAAATTTTCTTCATTTCACTCATTCTTTTATTCTTTCATTTTCTTTCATCTTGTTTCATAATATTTGTAATCATGCTTTTCATTTCCTTTCTTTCCTCGCATTCCTTATTTCCATTTTCTTCCTTCTCTTCCTATTTTCTCTCTCCTTTTTTTTCCTTCTTTAAACCACTTCCTTTTAAACATTTCTGGTGGTCTTATTTACTGGTCCTTAATATTCCAGTCAGTCAGTCAGTCAGTCAGTTGGTCAGTCAATCTGTAAGTCACTGTTTTCTGAATAAGTTATCTCTCTCTCTCTCTCTCATCTAGTTTTTCTCCTTTTTCTCAACACATCTCTATCCCCTCCTCCTCCTCCTCCTCCTCCTACTCCTCCACCTTCTCATCTTCTCCACCCTATATTTGATACATATCCATCCACTTTTTTTTCTTTACCTTTCTCTCACCCCTCCACTTGTGACCTTCCCTCTCAATAACTTATCTCCTCCCCCTCCTCCTCCTTCTCTTCCCTCTTCTCTCAAGTGTGTCCGTGTGTTTCCTCTTCTTCATGTTACCTTTTCCTCTCTCCCTCTCTTTCCCTCTCCCTCTCCCTCTCTCCCTCTCTACCATATCTCCCCCCATCCCATACGTACATTCCCCTTCTCTCTCCCCATTCTTTCTTTACTCCATATCTCCTCTCCTTTCCACCCTCATTTTTCCCTCCTCTCCCTCCCCCCCTCCCAGCCTCCTCAATGGTCATAACTAGAGTCTATTTATAACACTGTTTAGTTATCATCGCTTTTCTCAGCAGTCTCTGAACCAGGGTTGAAATAAGTAATTTCATCTCATAGAGCAAACTCTCAGATGAACAGGCTCCGTGAACAGACTATAGCGTCGCGTTATAACAAACGGGTCTAATATATCGTTTAACTGCTGATATATATATGTGTGAAAGACTGATATATGGGCACCATTTTCCCTCCGCAGCCCCAGAGTAGTGGTGGAGGTGGCGTGTGTGTGTGTGTGTGTGTGTGTGTGTGTGTGTGTGTGTGTGTGTTTTTGGGGGGGTGAGAAGGGGCGAAAAGGGAGAGGGGAAATGGGAAGGGGAGGGGAAAGGTGGGGAGGTTGGGGTGGAGAGTACAGGGGGAAGGGGGAGGCTGGGAAAGGGTAGAGAAAGGAGGAGAGGGTGGGGAGGAGAGGAAAGGGGGAGGGGGAGGGTGGGAAAGGGAGGAGGAAGGGAAGGGGATGGGGAAAGGTGAGGTTGTAAGGGGGAAAGTGAGAGAGGAAGAGGAAGGGTGAGGAAGAGAAAGATAAGAGGGAGGGTGAAAGGGGAGAGATGGGAAGGACGAAGTGGGAGGAGAAGGGGGAAGGGAGGAGAGGGAGGGGAACGAATCACAGTAAAGGAGAAAAAAAAAACAGGACTACTAGAATGAAAGAAAAAAATGAAAGTAAAGGAAAAAACAGTACTAGAAAAAGAGTAAGAAAGTAAGTACGAACAAAAGTATAAATAGGAGGAAGCAAGAAGAGGCGATGAATTGAAATAGAATAATAACTGGAAATTGAATACAGAAGAAAAAGGATAAAACGTCGAAGAAAAACAAGGACAAAAAAGTTAGAATTAAAGTGAGGAAAACGATCCATGAAAAAGAATATATTCACAACAGTAGAAGCAGCGAGAAGAGAGATACTGACGCACAATTAAAGAAACGCAAAAAAAAAAGGAAAAAGCAAGATAAAACAGCAAGACAAAAATAGCACGAGAAAAAATGGACGAAACTGAACAGGAAAAAAATAATATAGGGAGATTAAGAACCGACGAAGAGAGAGAATGACGCACAATTAAAGAAAAGCAAAAAAAGGAAAAAGAAAGATAAAACAGCAAGATAAAAATAGCATGAGAAAAAATGGACGAAACTGAACAGGAAAAAAATAATATAGGGAGATTAAGAGCCGATGAAGAGAGAGAATGACGCAAAATTTCAAGGAACGCAGGAAATAAAAAAAAGGAAAAAAATAAGAAACAGCAGAAAAAAATAAAAAGAAAGAAAAGACGAATGAGAAAACGAATAAAAACTCATAAAAGGAGATTTAGAACAGCAAGAACAGAGAGAGAGAGAGAGAGAGAGAGAGAGAGAGAGAGAGAGAGAGAGAGAGAGAGAGAGAGAGAGAGAGAGAGAGAGAGAGAGAGAGAGAGAGAGAGAGAGAGAGAGAGAGAGAGAGAGAGAGAGAGAGAGAGAGAGAGAGAGAGAGAGAGAGAGAGAGAGAGAGAGAGAGAGAGAGAGAGAGAGAGAGAGAGAGAGAGAGAGAGAGAGAGAGAGAGAGAGAGAGAGAGAGAGAGAGAGAGAGAGAGAGAGAGAGAGAGAGAGAGAGAGAGAGAGAGAGAGAGAGAGAGAGAGAGAGAGAGAGAGAGAGAGAGAGAGAGAGAGAGAGAGAGAGAGAGAGAGAGAGAGAGAGAGAGAGAGAGAGAGAGAGACGCAGAACTGAAGAAAGACAGAACCAAAAATAGAGTTAGCAAAAAGAGTAGTGAAAAATATGAATAAAAAAAGAAAACAAAAACTATTAGAGGAAGAAGAACAAGAGCAGAGAGTCTAGCGCACAAATTCAAAACAACAAAAAGTAAAAAAAATAGTTAGGAAAAAGTGTGGCAGAAAAGAATGAGTGGAAAAAACAACGAAACTAGAAGAGAAGCAATACAACAGAAGCAAGGAGTGAAGGAGCACAGAGACTGAATCACAAGTCGGGGAAAAAACAGTTAAAAATAGTTAGGATGAAAAACGTTGTAGAAAAGAAAGAATGCAAACAACGAAACAAAAATAAAAAGAAAACAATAACACACGGAGAGTAAGAATAACAGAAATAGAGAGACTGACGCAAATGTGAATAAAGATAGCCGAAGAAAAATTGTGAAAAATCGTACCAGAAAAGAATATATGAAAGAAACAGAAAAAGGAAAATAAATAATGATAATAGACGGATAATAAGAATAGGAAGAAGCGACTGACGGACAATTGAATAAAAACAGCCAAAAAAATGTTAAGAAAAAGCGTAGCAAAAAAATTGAATAAAGAAATTAACTGAATAAGGAAATTGAATAAGAATAAAGAACTGAATAATGAAAAGAATAAAGAATAAAGAATAAAGAAAATAATTGAATAAAGAAAATACTGAAAAAAACAGCCCCCCAAAAAATAGCAAGAAAAACCGTAGCAGAAAAAGAAAAAAAAGAGAAGTAAAAAACACGAGGAAACTAAAGAAAAAGTAAAAAAAAAACAATAAAAGGGAAAAAAAAAGAATAACAAGAAAAAAATGTTACACAATTAAATAAAAAAAAACAGCAAAAAAGAGAGTTGTGAAAATGCGTGGCAGAAAAGATAAAAAAAGTGGGGAGAGATAAAAAAAAGATAAAAACGGAAGATATAGCAAGAATAAACTGCTAGAAAATTGGATGAAAACAGCGAAATAAATGTTAGGGAAAAGCGTAACTGGAGAAACAAGGAAAAACAACAACAACGAACCAAAAAGAAAAAAATATATATATACACAGAGAAAAACAACAAAAAGACAAAAAAAGACAAACTGACCCCCAAACACCAACGAACGATAGAACAGCAAAAAAAGTTAGTAAAAAGAGGAAACAAAAAAAGAACCATTAGAAAAAAAAACTAAAATAGAGGTAAAAAGACGAAATATGAAAGAGAAAACAACCGAAAAATAGCGCAACAGTAATAGAAACAGACAGACTGACTGACGCAAGACCGACACAACGCAACGGACAAACACTGGAAAAAAAAGTTAAAAATATTTGTAAACGAAAAAAAAAACGGAATATTTATGGGACAACGACAACAACAACAACAATAACAGTACCAACACACACAAAATGACACGACATAAAACAGTGAGACAAAAATAAAAGTGACACAAAAGCCTGAAACATAGTACAAAAACAAAACAAAAAAAGCATAAAGCAAAAAACGAGATAAAACAAAAAACACACAAAAAAGATGAAAAATTAAAGGGAAAGAAGTGCCCCCCCAAAACGCGAGAATATTAGTAAAAAAACAACAACAGGAAAACAAAACCCGCGCGAAACTTAAATGGGAGAGAGACTGAGAAAGGCAGGAAAATATTGGAAAGAAAATAAGGAAAAAAGTGAAATACTGAGGTGAAAGAAACTGAGAAAAAAACAAGAATATATTGGAAAGAAAATGGAAGGAAAAAAAAGATTATAATAGAGGAAAAAAAATAGCAACAGCAGTAACAGACAGACAGACAGACGCAAACTGAAAAAAAAGCAAAATTAGAAGGAAAAAAACAATAGAAGAAAAAAAAGCGAAAAAGAAGACGAAGAGGAGAAAAACTGGAATAGAAGGAAAGCGAAAAAAGAGGAAGACAGAGAAGAAAACGATAAGAAGAGGAAGAGGAAGAGGATCAGAGACATGAGAAATAAGAGGAGAAAGAGGACGGGGAGATAGAAGAAGATGACGGAAGAGGAAGAAGAGGAGTATGTGGAATATGGAACAGAAAGATAAGGAAAAAGAGGAGAAAGAGGAGAAGGAAAAAGTTAGAGTAGAATAAATGGAAAAGGAAGAAAAGAAAGAGGAAGAAAAAGAAGGAACAGGAAGAGAAGAAAAAAGTAACGAGGATGAAGAGGAAGACCAGGAAGAGGAAGAAAAAGAAGGAACAGGAAGAGAAGAAAAAAGTAACGAGGATGAAGAGGAAGACCAGGAAGAGGAAGAAAAAGAAGGAACAGGAAGAGAAGAAAAATGTAAAAAGGATGAAGAGGAAGAACAGGAAGAGGAACGTTACATATGGTCGGATGAACACTATCCATCTTTTTGGCATCCGTCCCATATACGGTAATATTTTTTTTGTGTGGCTTAGCTCCCCCTCACGTGGACCACAGTACTCTCTCTAATGCATAACTCAGAAACAGATATTTTTTCCTCTTTTCCTGTTTCCTTTTCCTTCGTTATTTTCTCTTTCTATCTGTATGAACTCACTAACGATCTCTCTCTCTCTCTCTCTTCTCCATTACGAAATTGAACTCCTTTTTCCCAATTATTTTTAAGGGAAATTTGAATGGCGCGGAACAAGTTTAGAGAGCGAGGCATTCAGGGTGAGGAAGAGGAAGAGGAAGAGGAAGAGAGAAGGAGAAAAGAGGGAAGAAGATCGTGGGAGGAGGAGGAAAGAATATGGGAAGGAGGTGGGAGGAGTAAGATGGAAGGAGTTGGGAAAGAGAACCAGATAGATGGAGGGGAAGAGAGAGAAGAAAGGAGTTGTGGAGGAGATAGAAAGAAGAAGGAGGGAACAATTAAAGAAGAAGGTTGAAACGAAATGAAGAGGGTAAGGAGGGAGAGAAAGATAAAAGAAGAGGAAGAAAGATCGGAGGAGAAGGAATGGTTACAGGAGGAGGAGGGAAATAGGAAATAGCTGGTAGGGAAAGAATGGAGGAGGAGAGGAGGAAGGAGGTAAGGAAAGATGAAGAAAGAGAGGAAGAGGGTAAGGAGGGAGAGAATGATTAAGAAAAGAGGAAAGAATGGTGGAAAGTAGGGAAAAAAGAAGAAAAAGGAAGAAGAAGCAAAGGGAATGAAGGAAGGGAGGATGTAGAGAAGAAGGAAGGAAAGAAGAGGAGGAAAAAGAAAGCAGGGAGAAAATTTTAAAGGAAGTAGCAAACGAAAGAAAGAATGAAGGGGGAAGAAAGAATGCGAAAGGGAGGGAAACTATGAAGAAGAAGGAAGGGAAGGAAGAGGAGAAGAAGGAAGTAGAAGGAAGAGAAAAAAGGGCGTGGTCGATGGAACGAAAATCTGATAAGAAAGTTAAAAAATGGTAAAATATAAAGTGAAATGGAACATATTTAATCTACCTTCCTATGCATGGAAATCCAGAAGGGGAGGGAAAGAAGGAAGGAAGGAAGGAGGGAGGGAGGGAGGAAAAGGTGGGCGTGGTCGAGAGCTTAAGAAAAGGAGGACAGGACGAGAGGGAACGCTAAAAGTAAAGTGAAAAGGAAGATAAAAGTAAACGAGAAAGAGAAAGTAAGAGAATTAATTTAGAAGTTGCTATATGGAAGACATGGAGGGGAAGGAGGGAAAAAGTAGGAAAAGGAGAGAGAAAGAAAGGAAGGAAGGGTGGATGCTAGGTAATGTGAAAAATGGTATAAAATGTAAAATAAAGAGATAGGAATGTAGTTAATTTAGTATCATATATATGGGAGGGTCCGAAAAAAGGAAAAAGAGAAGGGGAAGAAAGAAAGAAAATTAGCAAAAAAAGAGAAGGTTCAAAGGAGGAAGCGAAAAAATATATTGTAAAGAGTAACGAATGTAGTTTTTTTTATGCTTAATACGTATAGGAAATCAGATAAAAGGAAGGAAAGGGAAAATGACATAAGGAAAAAAAGAAAGGAAGAAAGGAAGGATGGTAGGCGAAGGATTATCAAGTTAGAGAGATGAAATAAAAAATTAAAATAGACAAGAAAAAAAGAATACATAGTTAATTTGTTATCTTGCATATGGGAGACCAGGAGAAGGGGAGGAGGAGGGAAAGAGGAAGACCAAAGGAAACAGGAAGTGAAGGAAGAAACGAAGGAAAGAAGGAAGGAAGGAAGGAAGGAAGGAAGCTAGGAAGGAAGGAAGGAAGCTAGGAAGGAAGGAAGGAAGGAAGGAAGGGGGCTAGGAAGGAAGCTAAGAAGGAAAGAAGGAAGGAAGCTAAGAAGGAAAGAAAGAAGGAAGGAAGGAAGAAAGGAAGGAGGGAAGGAAAGAAGGAAGAAAGGAAGGAAGAAATTGATACATGCGTGAAGGAAAGAAGGAAGGAAGTAAGGAAGGAAGGAACGAAGGAAGGAAAGAGGGAAGGGAAAGGAAAGAACGCAGGAAGGAAGGAAGGAAGGAAGAAAGAAAGATAGTAAGGAAGGAAAGAAGTTAAGGAAGGAAGGAAGGAAGGTTGACAAAAGGCTATTAAGGAGAAAAAAAAATCAAAGAAAAAATAAAACAAAAGAAAAACAGAATATAGTTAATCTACCATCCAGCGAATGTATGCATGGGGAGTCACCTGGTTTAGGGTTACCTGGGATTACCCGGGGAAAGTAATTACCAACCTGCCCTTCCGTTGGTGTGCCCTAAAAGTTAGATTCATCAGAGGAAATAAATTGTGTGTCAACATGAGAGAAAATAACAACGGAAGGAAAAACATGACTCGCTTAAATACCGTCGCACTTGTTAAATATTTCCCCTTTAACAAGATTTGCCATTTTTCGAAGACGTGGTAATGGCCTGAGGCGAAGGAGAAGGAAAAAAAGGGAAAGGGAATTAAAGATAGAAGGAAGGAAAGGGGTATAAAAGGAAGAGGGGGAGGGGGGGAAGGCAGGAAGAGATGATGGAAGGAAGGAAAGGGAAAAAACAAGGAAAGGAAGGAAAGGGAGAATAAGGGAAGTAAAAAGAAGGACAGAGGGAAGGAAGGAAGGGGGGGAGAAGGAAGGAAGGGTGGGGAAGGAAGGAGGGGGAAATATGGGAAGAAAGAGGGGAGGAAGGAAGAAAGGAGGGAAAAATAAGGAAAGGAAGAGGGGAGGAGTGAAGGATGGGAGAAAAATAAGATAAGAAAAGGAAGGAGGAAGGAGGGAAAGGAAGAGGGGAGGAAGGAAGGAAAGGGAAAATAAGGGAAGGGAAAGGAAGGAAGGAAAGGGAAAAGGGGGTAAGGAAGAAAGAAGGGAAAAAAAAAGAAAGGAAAGGAAGGAAGGAAGGAAGGAAGGGGAAAAGAATGGGAAGGAAGAGGAGAGGTAGAAAGGAAAGGGGAAAATAAGGAAAGGAATGAAGAAAAGAATGGGGAAAGTAAGGAAAGATAAGGAAGGAAGGAAGGAAGGAAGGGAGGAAGGGAAGGAGGGAGGGAGGAAAGGGAGGGGGGAGACAGAGGAGGGGAGGAAGGAGGGAAGGAAGGGAGGAAGGAAGGAAGGAAGAAAAGGTAAGGCGAGTGAATGTGAGGTAAAGAAAAAAAGAAAAAAAGAAGAGATAGTTTACTGAAGTGGAGAATTAGAAGATAAATTGGAAGGGAGTTAAGAAATTGAGTGGAGAGAGAGAGAGAGAGAGAGAGAGAGAGAGAGAGAGAGAGAGAGAGAGAGAGAGAGAGAGAGAGAGAGAGAGAGAGAGAGAGAGAGAGAGAGAGAGAGAGAGAGAGAGAGAGAGAGAGAGAGAGAGAGAGAGAGAGAGAGAGAGAGAGAGAGAGAGAGAGAGAGAGAGAGAGAGAGAGAGAGAGAGAGAGAGAGAGAGAGAGAGAGAGAGAGAGAGAGAGATAGAAAAAGAAAAAAAAAAGAAGTGTAGGGACCAATAAGTCTGAAAAGGAAGAACAGGAGAGAGGGAAAGACAGATTGAGGAGGAAGAGAAGGAAGAGAAATGGAGAAAATGACAAAAAATACAGAACAAAATAACCAAATGTAGAATTAAAAGGAAGAAAGGAAAAGGAGCAACAACAGGAAGATGAATACCAAAAGAGAAAAGGAGATTAAAAGAAAAAGGAAAAATAAAAGGTGAAAGAGGAGAAGGAAGAAGAGGAGGCAGAGGAGAAAGAGGATAAAGAGGAGAAAGAGGAGAAGGAAGAAGAGGTAGAAGAGAAAGAGAAGAGAGACGAGAAAGAGGAGAAGGAAGAAGAGGCAGAAGAGAAAGATAAAGAAAAGAAGGGCGGGAGAAAGAAAGAAGAATATTAATTAAACACACTGAAACCTTATACAAAAAAAAAATATGTGTATGTACATATATATGTGTGTATGTCTGTGTCTGTGTCTATATTTCGTATGTGTACCAGACTCAAGCATTACCGTACAAACCCCTCCTTTACCTTCCCTTACCTTTCCTCCGTACCCTCTTCCATCCCCTCGCTTCCCCTCCCCTCCTATCCCCTCCTATCACACACGCCCCTCGTTCCCCTTGCCCTCCCCAATCTCAGTACCCCCTCTCCTTCCCTCCCCTCACATTCCCCTCTTTTCCTTTCCCCTTCCACCTTCTCCATTGCAACCCCTCCTATCCCCTCACCTCCCCTCTTCTCCTCTCCCTTCCCTTCTCCTTCCCTTCATTCCCTTCACCTCCCCCTTCCCCTCCCTTCGCCCTGCCTAGCCCGCCCTGACATACTTGATGGGTCGGAGGCTCAGGTATGTGCCTACAAGTCCCCGTGATGGCGCTCGCTTCCCGCGCCGCAAATTGGACACAGGTGGAATTGGCAACGTGTTTCCGAAGCTCCCTTGAACACCTGAAGAGGCAGAGGAGGAGGGGAGGAGGTAAGGGGGAAGAGGAGGAGGAGGAAGTACTTGGAGAGGGAAGGCAAGGATAGGGAAATGGATGGGAAGTGAAGAAGATGCTGGAGATGAGGAAGAAGGAATGGGGAGGAGGAGGAGGAGGAGGAGGAAGATGTTATGGAATGGAGGGGAGGGAAAGGAACGGTATGATAAGGGTACAGACGAAAAAGAAAAAGGAGAAGAGACTGAATGTAAAAGAGAAAAGAGGGAAGATATGAAAAAGAACCAAAGGGACGAGAAGGGAAGGGAGAAGGGAAGGGAAAGAGGACAACTAGGAATAAGGAAAAGAGGATGTAGAATAACCAGAAGAGGAGAAGGAAAAAAAAGGAGTAAAAATAAGCGAAGGAAAAAAAATGTAGGGATGAAAGATTAAGGACAGAAGTGGAAAGGAAAGTGAATACTACTACTACTACTACTACTACTACTACTACTACTACTACTACTACTACTACTACTACCTCTACCACCACTACCACCATCATTAACTTACAAGATACAGACATGGAACAAGAGTTGAGTGGAAGAGGAAATGGAGGTGGGCAGAGAAGGAAGGAACAGATTATGAAGGGAAACAGAGAAGGATAGATGGAGGGGGATAGATGGGAGGGGTAGGAAGGAGGGAAGAGGGGAAGGAGGGGAAGGAGGGGAGAGGAAGAAACAAGTAAGGAGAATGGAGAAATAAATAGGAGTAAGAAAGGAATGAGAGAAAAGGAGAAGGAAGGAGTAGAAGAAGACGGTTAGGGAAAAGAGAAGGAGAAAAAAGAAGAGAAATGAAAGGACAGAGAAAGAAAGAAGGGGAAGAAAGTGAAGGAGGCTTTGAAGAGAGAGGAAAAGAGGGAAAGAGGAAGGAGGAGAAAGAGCGTTTGGAGAGAGAAGTGAGAAAAGTGGGAGGAAAGAGGATGAGGTTGGGAGAGACACTTGAGAAAGATGAAAGGGGAAAGAAGGAGAGAAAAGGGAAGGGAGGAAAAGGGGGAGAAGGATGAGGGAGAGGCGATGAAGAGAAGAGGAAATAAAGGCTTTTGAACTCTTTTTCCCTTTTCATAAACTCTCAAGAAGAAGAAGAAGAAGAAGAAGAAGAAGAAGAAGAAGAAGAAGAAACAGCAAAAGAAAAGAAGAAAAGAAAAAGAAAAGGCAAAAGAAGAATAAGGGGATAAAGATAATAAGAAAATAAGGCAAAAAAGAAGAAAAAGAAGATAAAGAAGAAAATGAAGAAGAAAAGAAGAAAAAGAAGAAGGTATTTTTATTCCTAACAGCCTGACACATTCTCAAGAAAAAAGGAAAGTGGAGTTAAAAAAAAAAGAAAAAAAGTTAATGTCAACCACAAAAGTGATTTCTCAGAACCGGTTTCCGAGTGTGTGTGTGTGTGTGTGTGTGTGTGTGTGTGTGTGTGTGTGTGTGTGTGTGTGTTAAAGTTAAGGATCAAAGACCAACCTTTACAATATTGGGGTAGAAAGTGGGTCTCTCTCATTCATTCACATTCCATCCCATTTATTGGCTGGGAACTAAATATTTTGTCGTTAGTATTGTTGTTGTTGTTGTTGTTGTTGTTGTTGTTGTTGTTGTTGTTGTTGTTGTTGTTGTTGTTGTTGTTGTTTCCACGAAGCTTGAACTCTTCCCCGAAACCATAACATCGAAAGGGAAAAAAAGAATAAACATAAAACCTCAAATGAGAAAGAAAAAAGAAAAAAAAAGAAACACCCACTTACACACACACACACGCACACACACACACACACACACACACACACACACACACACACACACACACACACACACACACACACACCGGCCACTTAAAACACGGGACGAGCCAGCAAAACACAATTAATTTTCTTGCTTAAAAACTAATATATTCTAAGCGAGGTGTTTTTTTTTTTCCTTTCTTTCATGTTTCTTTTTTTCTGTTCCTCATTTACATCATAACGTGCGAACCGACATGACGTAAGAGAGAGAGAGAGAGAGAGAGAGAGAGAGAGAGAGAGAGAGAGAGAGAGAGAGAGAGAGAGAGAGAAGAGGGACGAGAGAATAAGAACGAGAAAGAGGGGAAAGAGAAAGAGAGGAGGAAAAGAGAAGGAGAAAGAAAAGGGGAAGAAGTAAGAGAAGGGGAAAGATGAGAGGGTCGGAAGAAGACTTTTAACCAAGGGAAGGGGACGAAGAAAGGTGTGCAAGAGTGCGTGTCAGGTGTGTAGGCGTGCATGAAGGTGTGTGAGTGTGTGTGTGGATGTGTATATGTGTAGGCATATGGAAAAGGAGAATGGAGGGGACGAGAGAGGAGAGGGAGTGGACGATTTGAAAGCCAACGAAGATAGGGATGGATGGAGATGGAGGGGATGCCTGTAGTAGTGTATGTGGTGGGCATATGGAAGGAAAGGTAAAACGAAAAGGAAAGGAAAGGAAAGGAAAGGAAAGGAAAGAAAAAGAAAGAAAAAGAAAGGAAAGGTAAGGAAATGAAGGGAAAGGAAAGGAAGGACACGAAATAAAAGGAAAGGAAAGAAAAGAAAAAGAAAGGAAAGGAAAGGAAAGAAAAAGGAAAGGAAAGGAAAGGAAAGGAAAGGAAAGGAAGGACACGAAATAAAAGGGAAGAAAAGAAAAAGAAAGGAAAGAAAAAGAAAAGAAAGTAAAGTAAAGGAAATTAAAGGAAAGGAAGGGAAAGGAAAGATAAGGAAAGGAAAGGAAAGGATACGAAATAAAAGGAAAGGAAAGAAAAAGGAAGAAAAAATAAAGAAAAGAAATGAAAGGAAATGAAAGGATAGGAAATGAAATGAAAGGAAGGGAAGGGAAAGGTAAGTCATGTAGGGTTGGGAAGGAGTGTGAGTGGATGATTAGAAAGCTACCGAAAATATAATGTGGATGAATGGAGTGGATGACTGAAGGAGTATGTGTAGTTGGCGTATGGAATCTCGTATTAAGTAAACCAAAGTAAAATATGATGTAAGTATGAAGGGTTGGGAAAGAGTGTGTGTGGATGATATGAACAGCCAACGACAAGAAAATGTATATATGGGTGAAGGGAATGGCTGAGCTAGTGTATGTAGTGAGCGTGTGAAAGGGAGTGGAAGGAAGAGGTATGGGGTGGAAAAGGGTAAGAGTGAAATGGGGTGAGAACTGGGGCATAGTATTTCATTTTTTTCATCCCTCTTTGTTTCTTCCCTTTCCCCTTTTCTTCCTCCATTTCTCTCCCTCCCACTCCTCCTTATATTATTTCTTCTTCACTTCCTTTTATTCATCTGTGTGTGGGTTTGAGAGTATTTGGGTTAAGCTTGAAATGCTATAGGAAGAGGAAGAGAAGGAATTGTATAGGAGAAAAGGATGGAGAAGGGGGGACTAAGGGAGTGATGGAAAGTCAAGGGGTAGAAGAGAATGGAAACTAGATGAAGGGGAGGGAAGGGTAGAGGGGTAGAGAGAGAGAACGGAGGAAGGGAGGTAGAGAGGAGACAACTAACTAGAGGCCTGCGGTTGGGTGGTTCCTGTCAAAATTTTCCGATAGTTAGAAGCATTTTGTTGTTGTTGTTGTTGGTGGTGGTGGTGGTGGTGAAGGAGGACTTGACCGAGATGTTATTGATGGGAGAGGATGTGGTGTTGGTGGTGGTGGTGGTGATGTTGATGATGGTAGTGATGGTGATGGTCAAGATGGTACCAAACACCCCCTGCTTCTCTCTCTCTCCCTCTCCCTCTCTCCCTCTCTCTCTCTCTCTCTCTCTCTCTCTCTCTCTCTCTCTCTCCAGGTGTTTTCTTCCCGAAGTATTACGCCTGGAGGAAGCTCATTAATTTCCTCCACTGTTCCTCCTCCTCCTCCTCCTCCTCCTCCTCCTCCTCCTTTTCCTCCTCCTCCCACTCCTCCTACTCCTCCTCCACCCAAATGGCCCTAAACCTCATCCCATTCCTTCCTTCCTCCCTTCTTTCTTCCTTCCTTCCTTCCTTCCCTTACTTCCTTCACTTACTTATTCTCTTGTTTTACTTCCCGTCCTTCTTACCTTCCTTCTTTCCTCCTTTTCCTCTTTCCTTTTTTTATTTATTTATGTTTTCCTTCCTTTCTTCCTTCCTTCTTTCCCTTACTTCCTTCCTTTGCTTATTCTCTTGTTTTACTTCCGTCCTTCTTACCTTCCTTCTTTCCTCCTTTTCCTCTTTTCCTTTTTATTTTTGTGTTTTCCTTCCTTCCTTCTCTTTTCTAATTATTTTCTTTACTTTGCTTCCTATCTTCTTTTCTTCCGTTCTTTCCTGCTTCCCATCCGTCTTTCCTTCTTTCTCCCTTTCTTCCTTTTTATCTTTTCGTGTTTTATTTCCCTTCTTTCTTCCTTTCATTATTTTCTTTGATTTCTCTTAGCCATGTTTTCTTTCCCTCCTTCCTTTTTCCATCCCTTTCTATTCTTTCTTTCCTTACTTCTTTCTTTTCTTATTTTCCTCTTTATTCGTTTATTTCTTCATCTCTTACACATTATCCCTCCTCCTCTTTTATAACCAGTTTCTTATTCTTCTCTTTCTCTTCTGTTTTTCTTTCTCCTCCTCCTCCTCTTCTTCCTCCACTTAGATATATTTTGTTTTATTTCTTGTATTTTTCTTCTCTCTCACTTTCCTTTCTCTCTTTCGTTTTCCTTCGCTTTTCATCTTCGTTTTCTGCTCAGTGTTTCTTTTCAATCATCCCTTCTCCTCCTCCTCCTCCTCCTCCTCCTCCTCCTCCTCCTCCTCCTCCTCCTCCTCTGCTTTGTCCTCTCCCTCCTCTCCATCATTCACATCCCACACATTTTCCTTCTTACTCGATCAGTCCTCCTCCTCCTCCTCCTCCTCCCCCTCCTCCTCCTCCTCCTCCACTTTTCCTCCTTCACCTCAGTTTATTCCACTTCTTTCTCTTATCTCTCCTCCTGTCTTCTAATTCTCTCCTCCTCCTCCTCCTCCTCTTCCTCCTCCTCCTCCTTTTCCCTCCTCTTCTATTAATGTCTTTTTCACCTCCTATTCTCTTTTTTACACTTCTTCTCCTCCTCCTCCTTATCCTCCTCCTCCTCCTCCTCCTCCTCCTCCTCCTCCTCCTTCTCCTCCTCTTCCTCCTCCTCCTCCTCCTCCTCCATCTCCCTCAATTCTGCTAAGACAAGATAAATAAGTTGTGGATCGCGGAGGGCGAGAGAGAGAGAGAGAGAGAGAGAGAGAGAGAGAGAGAGAGAGAGAGAGAGAGATAACAGATTCCCTCCCTGATATATTAGCGTGACAAACACTCTCTCTCTCTCTCTCTCTCTCTCTCTCTCTCTCGTCGCTGCAAGATCAGTGAATCGTGAAAGGAAGGTCGTTAAAAAGAGACAGACAGAGAGTGCAGCTGGAAATACAGATGAAGGAGGAGGAGGAGGAGGAGGAGGAGGAGGAGGAGGAGGAGGAGATTAAGAATTATGATGTAGAAGAAGATAAGAAGACGAATACAAGAAAAAAAAAAAAAGGAAAAGAGAAGAAAATTAACAGCAACTAAAAAAAAGCAACAAAGTAAACAACAAAAACAAGAAAACAAGAAAACAAAGAAAACAACAAAAACAAAACAAGGGAAGAAACAGAAAATACAGAAAAAAAATCAAGAAATCAAAACAAAGGGAAAAAGGGAAAAAAGTCTATCTATGAGAAAAAACAAAACAATAAAGCGATTTACAAAGAGGAAAAAGAAGAAGAGGAGGATGAGCCAGAAAGAGAAACCCCGAGGAGGAGGAGGAGGAGGAGGAGGAGGAGGAGGAGGAGGAGGAGGAGGTAGGGTGCAGTTCTAAAGGTTGAAACTATTTTGGGTTGGATCAATGAAGGGCAGAGGAGAGGTACACGCCTCCATTTGTTTATACCGTTGCGTCTGACCGCTGGCTCTCTCTCTCTCTCTCCTCCCACACCCAACATTATTACCCCTCCCACGCACCTCAATTGCATTCCCTCCTCCTCCTCCTCCTCCTCCTCCTTTTTTTCTTCTTCCTCTTCCTCTTCTTCCTCCTCCTCCACCTCTTCTTTCTTCCCTGTAATCATAGCTTTAATTCTTCTTCTTTTTCTGTATGATTTTCCAGTTTATCTTTAGTTCCATTCTTCTTCTTCTTCTTCTTCTTCATTTTCTTCCTCTTTTTCGTCCTCTTTTTCTTCTTCTTCCTCTTCTTTTTTCCATTTTTTTCTTCTGCTTCTTCTTCTTGTCCCCTCTCTCTCTCTCTCTCTCAGCACGTGCCCTTTAAGAAATAATACATTGATTAGTTCGGATTTTTTCCCTCGTGTTCTTTTTTTCCTTTTCTTTTCCTCTCTATTTTTACCTCATTCTTCTTATTTTTCCTCTTTCCCCTTCCTCTCTCTCATGTTTCTTTCGTTTCGTTTCTTTTTCCTTCTCATTTTTCCTTCTTTTTTTTTATATCTTTTATTGCTATTTTTCCTTTCGTTTTGTTTTCTGCTTTCTATAGTTTTTGCTTCAGTTTATCTTGTTTTTATTTTACTTCTCTTTTCATTCTTTCTTTTTCTTTTTCTTTTCCTTCTTTGTCTTCTCTCGACTTAATTTTGTTTCCTTTTTCCTCCTATTCCTCTTCTCTTTAATATTTCTTCTTTATTTCCTATTTTATATTAATTTCTCTTCTGTACACTTCCCTCCCTCTGCTATTTCTTCTTCTTCCTCCTCCTCCTCCTCTTCTTCCTCCTCCTCTTCTTCCTCCTCCTCCTCTTCTTCCTCCTCCTCCTCCTCTTCCTCCTCCTCCTCTTCCATATTCTCCAGCTCTATTTTCTGCATTCCTTTCCTCTTAGACATCTCTCTCCTCTCTCTCCCTTCATTCCTCTCCCTCTCCCACTCCCTCTCTCTCTCTCTCTCTCCTTCCCTTCCTCACACACCATCTGGTTTATATTCATTTCTCTCACATCATTTTCTCTCCCCATTTCTTCCCCTTCATATCTCCCCCTTCCCACTCTCTCCCCTCCCCTCATATTTCCTCCCCCTCCTCCCATTTCTTACCTTATATCTATCTGATTTTATTCTCTCTCTCTCTCTCTCTCTCTCTCTCTCTCTCTCTCTCTCTCTCTCTCTCTCTCTCTCTCTCTTTACGTTTCTCCCTCTAATTTCTCTCTTCCTTTTTCCCATTTTCAGTCCCCTCACATCCTCTTCCTCCTCTCCCCTTTCCCTTTCTTTCTCCTTTCTCCCTCTTCCTCTATCTTCCCTCCTCCCTCTTCTTCTCTCTTTCCGCTTCTTCCTTCTAATCTGTCTCTCTCTTTCCTACTTCCATTCCCCATCCTCTTCCTTCTCTTCCCCTTCCAATCACACCCCTCACTTCCTCTTCTATCTCTCTCTTTCTTAACTTCCATTCCCTTCCCCTCTTCCCCTTCCTCTTCCTACCTCTCCCCTCTCAAGCCTGTCTACCAAAGTTTCCCCTTAGCTCCTACCCTCAGACAAAATAGCTACTTCAGCGGAGAGAAGGGGAGGGGAAGAAGGGGAAGGGAGCAAGAGGAGGGAGATAAGGTAGGGGAGAGGGGAAAGAAAAAAGAAGGGTGATATAGGGGAGAGTAAGGGGAGAGACGGAGAAGGGAGGGAGGAAGGAGAAGAGTGAGAGTACAGAAAGGGAGGATGGAAGGGGAGGAAGAGAAGGTAGAGGAGAGGGGAAGGAGGAAAATACGAGAGAAGGATATCAAGGGAGAGAAGGAAGGGTGAAGGGAAGGGAGGATGCAAAGGAAGGGAGAGAAGAGTGAGGAAAGAGAAAAAAAATAATGAGAAGGGTGAAGTGGGGTAGGATTATGGAAGAGAGGGAGAAGGAAGGAACGAGAAAGGAAGGATAGAAAAAAAAAGAATATTAGGGTAGGGAGAGAAGAGTAAGGATGGGGGGTGGGGAGGGGAAGAGAGGAGGACATTAGGGGAGGGAAGGTAAGGGGAGAAAGAGGCATAGTAGAGATAAATAATGAAGGAGGGAGGTTAGGGGAGGAAAGAAAGGGAGGGTGAAGATAGGGAAAGGAATAAAGGAAAGATTCAAAGGTAAGGAACGAAGGGAGGGGAGAGTGGGTAGGAAAGGGAGGGGAGAGGATATGGGGAGGGTAATGTTTCCCCTCTTGGCTGAGATTATAGTCAAAGTGTCTTATGGTACCGAGAGGGAGAGGGAGAGAGAGGGAGAGGAAGAGGAGGTAAAGGGAGAAGGGTGAGAGGTAGGGCGTTAGACAAAAGAAGTTGAAGGGTGTGTAAGGGAGATGAAACAGGGAGAATGGAGGGAGATGGAGGATGGAGGTGATTAAGGCGAAGGGAAGGGAAGGTGAAGATGAAGGAGGAAGAGAAGGAGGGGGAAAGGGAGGAGGAAAACAAGGAGGACGAGAAGAAGGAGGAGGAAAGGGAGGAGGAAAACAAGGATGAGGAGGAGGAGGAGGAGAAGGTTGGGTAAAGAAGACTTATAGAGTAGAAAGATTTAAGAATAGTGAACAGCGAAATTATGCAAGAAAGAGGAGATAGAGATACTGAGAGAGAGAAATAGATATAGAGAGAGAAAGAGAGAAGGAAGTTATACTGATAAAAAATTAAAAACTAATGAAAAAAAAAGAAAAAACAACAAAAACTTAAAATACTGATATAAATCGACTGACTCCTATACGCATTTTCTTCCTCCTTTCCTTCCTTTTCCTCTTCTTCATCCTCTCCTTTTCACTATCCCTTTCATCTTCTTCATTCTTCCTCCTTCATCACTTTCGCATCTTTTGTTATTAATTTTCCTCTTTTACCCTTCTTCATCCTTTTCATTTCTACTTCCCGTTCCCTTTCTTCATCATTGCCCCTTTCTCTATTTCCCCTTCTCCTTCCTCCTCCTTCCCTATCTCTACTTCCCCTTCTTCCTCCTCCTTCCCCTTTCTCTCCCTTTAATGTTGACTCGTTTATGTCCGGGTTGCAAAACTGAGAACTTAACGACACCCATTAAGTACTAGTCAGCCCTTAACCCCTTCCTCCCTCCCTCCTTTCAGTACCTTTCCCTTCCTTCCCTTTCCTGTACCATTCCTTTCTACACTCTCCTAACCTTTCCTTTCTTCATCCCTTCTCCTTCCCCATTCTCTCTTATCCCTTCCCCTTAACCCTTTCCTTCTCCACCCCTTTCCGTTCGTCCATTCTCTCTCGCACCTTCCCCTTAACTCTTCTTTCTTCACCCGTTTTTCCCTTTCCCATCCTCCCTCCCTCCCTTTACACTTTAATTTAACCTCTTCCCTTCTTCACACTTTACCCTTCTCTGTCTCCCCCTTTCAACCCTTTCTATTCCTCCCCTTCCTTTCTTCAGTACCTTCCCCTCCCTCCTCTTCTTACCCTTCTACCCATCCCATTATTTTTTTCTTCTTATGAGGGGACCAGAACATAACACATATATAGTAACATCGAAAATAACACACACACACACACACACACACACACACACACACACACACACACACACACACACACACGGAAATCGGCCCTCCCATCTCCCCCTTCTCCTTACAATGTTCACGCTCTCATTGTAGACTCCGTGACTACCGGCCTTAAGTCACCTGTTTTAGCCCCCCTTCCCACCCTCCCCCCTCTCCTCCCTCCTGTTGGGTTACACTTTTCTTGACCCCAACCCCCCTCCCCCCTCCTCCTCCTCCTCCTTACCCCCCTTTTCTCTTTCGCAATAAAGGTTATTTTTTTAATCTTTTGTATTCCGGCTATTGTTCTCTCTCTCTCTCTCTCTCTCTCGCCAGATCGTCAACATGTTTCCTCACAGAATTTTTTCTCTTTATCGCCGAGACAGGAATTTATACTGAAATAATGTGTGTGTGTGTGTGTGTGTGTATAAGAAACACACACACACACACACACACACACACACACACACACACACACACTTTCCATTATCTACGAGACAAGAGTTCAA
>NC_066555.1:2997097-3064597 GCF_024679095.1 Eriocheir sinensis | reverse complement strand
CTTGTCTCCTTTCATTCCAAGTATCTCTTCTTTGTCTGCCTCTCTTCCTTCCTTAAGACCCTCCCTTTCTTTTCCTTCCTTCCTCTCTCCCTACCTTTTTTCATTTCCCTTTTCTTTCTTTATCCTTCTTTCCTCTTCACTCCAACGACTTCCCTTCCTTCTTTCCTTTCATCTCAACCCCCCTCCCTCCATCCCACCCTCCCTTACCCACGCCCTTAAATCTAGCGACGGGGCGATTCACACCATGTTATCGGCAAGGCTTCGAAGACCCATCCCATGAGTTACGCCAAAGGGGAGCATCCTCAAACTGCCCCATCCCCCTTCTCTCCTAACCCCCTCGCCCCCCCTTCTCTTTCTCAGGCAGAGGTTGTTTGGGGTGGGGGTCGGGGGGGGGGGGAGATGTGTGACGTACGGCATATGGTGGGAGGTGAGGTGGAATGAGATAGAAGGGCTGATGGGATGGCGGAGGCTGGGGAGTGGGAGTGACTGGGGGGAGGAGGCGCAGGAGAAGAAGGGAGGAAGGTAGTAAGAGGGAGAAGAAAAGGAGGAGGGTGGCAGGGACAGGGAGGAGAGGACAAGGAGGAAAAGGTAGAGGAAGAAGATGGCGCAGAGGAGGAGGAGGAAGGAGAGTGGTAGAGATGGATGAGGAAAAAAAGAAAAAAAAAGGAGAAGAAAAAGTAGGACGGAAGGACGGAACAGTGAGCTGGGCGTGAGGAGAGAGACGGAGAGAGGAGGAGGAGGAGGAGGTAAAGTGCCAGGGATGGAAGAGGACGAAAGTAAAAAAGAAAGAAGGAAGAAAGGAGAAAGGATGAGGTTGACGAGAAACGGAGGAAAGGAGAGTAAGATAAAGAGGGAAAAAAATGAGGTAAACAAGAAGGAAAAAAACAAACAAAGAAGACAGAGGAGAGAAAAAGAGAGAAGGGGGGAGGATGAACAGGGATGTGTACGGAGATGAGAGAATATGTGTTTATGGAAGAAAAGAAGATAGAGAATTCAGGAAGGATATACAATAACTAAATACAAACAAAAACACGCTATCATACTAAGCCAAAAAACATCCCGCGGACGCAAAAAAAGGAATAAAAAAGTATAAACAAACACGAAAACGAAAAAAAGCTTAAACATGCTAACTCCTACTTTTGTGTGTGTTATTTAGATACGCACACACAAACACACAAACAAACAAGCAATTAAACGTATCTCGCACACTGCAATTAAAAACAACGCCCACATTTTGACCCTTGGAGGCCTGCATAGCTACTCTCCTTCCTCCTCCTCCTCCTCCTCCTCCTCCTCCTCTTCCTCTTTTTCCTCTTCCTTCTGCCCCTTGTCCCTCTTATCCTTCTATTACCTCTACTACTGTTTTTTTTTCGTTCCGTGTCCTCCTCCTCTTTTTTTTCTCCTCCTTCTGCCTCTTCTTCTTCCTCTTCCTTTTACTACCATTATCATTTTCCTTCCTCCTCCTCCTCCTCCTCCTCCTCTCCTTCTCCTCCTCTTCACTCTCTCTGTACCAATGGATGTCTACTACCCTTCTACTACCCTACACTCACCATCACTACCATCATCATCATCATCATCATCACCATCATCATCATCATTCACCTTAGCGACACCATCTCATCCCTCAAGGCGAGTTATCATTTTATTTTCTTGATTTTTACTCCAATTTTAAATGCTCCACCAAATTAGTGGACAAAAAAAAAGAGTGGAGTGAACGTGCTGTGGTGTGTGTGTGTGTGTGTGTGTGTGTGTGTGTGAGAGAGTAATTACGGGAGATAAAAGTTGGGACTGTTTGCAAAATTACGTCAGAGTTAAAAGGGAACGACGGTGATTTATGTGGGGTTGGGTTACGCACACACACACACACACACACACACACACACATACACACACTGCACTTTCCCCCTTCCCAAACACATATCATACACTTCCCCCTTACACACACACACACACACACACACACACACACTGCACTTTCCCCCCTCCCAAACACATATCATACACTTCCCCCTTACACACACACACACACACACACACACACACACACATTTTCTATCTTTAAAATTACTACATCACTGATCCCCACATTCCACAAAGCTCCCATCACCCCCCGTATAGACCAAAATCGATTATATGGTTATGGAGATGGCCACTATCATTCACCCAATCAGTGTTTTTTTAATCGAAATGTACCTTTAAGGGGCCAAATAATGCCATGGGAGGATTTGGGACACTTATTATGGTTGTTCTCTGGTTTACCCCTTCTGGTTTACCCAAGTGGATTTTTAAGTAAGGTCGCAAAGTCATTAATTCACTCAGTCAGAGATAATTGATGTCCTAGTGAGTCGTTACGTTGTCGGATTATCGTATTCACTATATTGTATTAACCGTTTTCGTACCAGTAATTATTGCAGAAAGACCAATAATTCACCATTTCAACGATGACTATACACGAATCTAGTTATTGGGGTGGAGGAAACAGTTTTTGAGTCGGGAATCCGCAAATATAAAAGGGTGACACGATGATCTGGCAACATTGGTGAGCAGGTGGGATGTCCAGGTGTACTCACGGTGATGTGGCCGAAGGAAGAATACACACGCCAATCTCACCTGTAACGAGAGGAAAAGTGTTACAATAAAGGGAAAAATAATATAGGAAAAAATATATTAAAACAATACTGCAAGAAAATAACAACACCTACAACAACTACTATTACTACAACAAATACAACAACAACAAGCTATTATGTTCTTCCAGGGTAAAAAAGCGTGGCGAGTTATTCCAAATGGTCACCTTAAGTCTTTCAATCAGTCGCTTTCATATTCAATTATTCGCAATCATTCAGTCAGATTATATAGGAGTTCCCAAAAAATTTACCACCTCGAGATTGTCACCTAAGGATGTATGTTTTCATGAGCAATTGGTGAGTAGATCAAGTAAAGCCATTTGGGGGGGTATTTTTGATTACGGAGTCGCTTTCATATTCAGCTATTCGCAATCATTCAGTCAGGTTATATAGGAGTCCCCAAAATTCACCACCTCGAGATTGTCACCTAAGGATGTATGTTTTCATGAGCAATTGGTGAGTAGATCAAGTAAAGCCATTTTTTTAGGTATTTTGTTTAAGGACGGACTAACAACCAACGTAATCTCTCTTTTATACTCGTAGGGGCAGTGATAAGCGGTTTTTTTTTCTCTCTCTCTCTCGGTTATTCTTTTTGAACTTGAGCTTAATTATACTTTACAGTCACTTGCTTTACTTTACTGTCCTTTACTGTAAATATAATAACGTACACAGACACACACAGACAGGCAGACAGACACACGGATAACGACTACAACATCATAGCAGTCTAAGAGCCGTCGAGGTGAGCGATAAAAAAAAATAAAAAAAATAAACGAGAGCATTATATTCTTATGGGACGATAAAAAAAATCAGAAAACGTTCCTTATTCATATTTATTCCTTTATCTTATACGCTATTTGTTATTTTTATATATTCTTTCCTTCGGCACATTTCATTTAGGTAGACAGATAGATAGATAGATAGACAGATAGATAAAGAGAGAAGGAGGGAGGGCAGGGGGGTAAGTTACTATCAGGATCTTAAAAACGCGATAATGGGAAGAGATACGAGATGATGAGGGAGTTGGAGGAGGAGGAGGAAGCGGAGGAGGAGGGATTGAAGGAGCCATATAGAGGAGGATAAGTGGGTGAGGAAGAAAGGAAGGGGAAGGACGAGGAGGGAAAGAAGGAAATAGAGAGAGATAGAAGAGGGCATGCATTAGGAGTAGCATAGGATGTCTGGCTAGGCTGAATGAAGAAGAAAGGAAGGAAAGATGAAAGAAAACGAAGGAAGTAGGAAGGCAGGAAGGAGAGACTATAGAGATAACTGAAAGGAAAACAGGAATAAAAATAACTGGTAGATAGTCTGAATGAGGAATGAATGAAGAAATGAAAGAAGGAAAAGAAGGAGGGAAAGTTTATATAGAGGAGAGAGTAAAACAGGAAAGAGAGGCATTGTTCTACACTGAAAGGAGAAATTAAGGAAACAAAGAAGAAGGAAAAGAAGATAGTTAATATAGAAAGAATAGAATGGACAAAAAGGAAAGGCATAACTTTACTACTCAGGGATGAAAAAGATGAAACAAGGAAGAATAAAAGAAAGAGAAGGAAAGGAAGAAGGAAAGGAAAGAGAACAAGGAAAGGACGAGAGGACAAAGAACATAAAGAAGGGAAGGACAGGGAGGAAGAAAAGAAAGAAAGGAAGGCAAGACAGGAAGAAAGAAGCGAAGGAAGGGAAGGAAGGAAGGAAGAAGGGAGTGCTTGGGGAAGGCAGGGGGTTAAATTGAAGAGGGAATGAGAGAGAGAGAGAGAGAGAGAGAGAGAGAGAGAGAGAGAGAGAGAGAGAGAGAGAGAGAGAGAGAGAGAGAGAGAGAGAGAGAGAGAGAGAGAGAGAGATAGAGAGAGAGGAGAGAGAGAGAGAGAGAGAGAGAGAGAGAGAGAGAGAGAGAGAGAGAGAGAGAGAGAGAGAGAGAGAGAGAGAGAGAGAGAGAAAATAAGAAAAAAATGTGATACTGAAATAAAAGAAAATAAGAAGATAGGAAAATAAGAATGAAAAAGTAAATAGAGAGAAAAGATTAACTAAAGGGAGAAAGGGAAGCAAGACAGCAATAAACAAGACAAATAAGGAGATAAAAGAAAATGAAAATAAGAAAATAAAAATGGTATAGGATAAAGAAGAGAAAAAAATAGGAGGAAGAGGAAGAGAAAAACGAGTAAAATGCAAACCAGAAGAGAAAATAAATGGCAGAAAATAGTTTAATGACAATAGGAAAGAATAATAAAAAGGCTGATGAGAAAAAATGATTATTGGGTGAACCTGAAAGAGGAAAAAAAGGAGAAAAACTATGAGAGGGGAAACAACATAAATGGAAAATAATGAAGGAAAAAAGAGTGAAGGGGAAAGAAATGGATGGGAAAAGTGAAAGGGAGGGGAGTGAAGGGAAAAAGAGAGCGAATGAGTGGAAAAAATTAAGGGAAAAAAAGAGGGAAAATGAGAAAGAGAGAGAGAGATGAAGGGAAAAGGAAGAGAAGAGGGAAAAAATCATGGAAAAAGAGGGAGGGAAAAATTATGAGGGGGAAATAGAAAGTGAAAAGAAGGAAAGAGAAATAAAGAAAAAGATGAATGGGAAAAAAAAGTGAGGAATAGAATGAGAGAAAGAGGGAAGGGGAATAGAGTGAAAGGAATAATGTGAAGGGGAAAGAATAAGAGGAAAGAGAGAATAGAGATAAAGGAGAAGAATGTGAAGTGAGGGAACGAAGAGGAAAATGAGAGGAAAGATGAAAAGAAAAAGAATGATGGAAATGAAGGAAAAGAAAAGGAAGAGAGAAAAAGAGGAAAGAAAGGGATGAAGGGGAGAGAAAGGAAGGGAAGAGAAAGGAAAGGGTTAGAAAGGAAGGGGAGAGAAATGAAAAGGGAGAGAAGGAAGAGGATAGAAGGACAGGAGAAGAAATGAAGGAGAGAGAGAAGGAAGGAAGAGAAAGAAGGGGAGAAATGGAGGGGAGAAAAGTGAGAGAAGTGTAGGGGAGAGAAGGGAAGGGGAGAGAAGTGAAAGGGAGAGAAGTGAAGGGTAGAAGAGAGAGGTGAGAGAAGTGTAGGGGAGAGAAGGAAAGGGGAGAAAAGTGAAAGGGAGAGAAGTGAAGGAGAGAAGAGAGAGGTGAGGCTGCATCTCTCCTTAACTCCCCCTTCTCCCCAAATACTTTCCTCCCTCTCTCTCTCTCTCTCTCTCTCTCTCTCTCTCTCTCTCTCTCTCTCAGCTTAGACACAAGAGGAGGAGGAAGAGGAGGAGGATGGGAGTGAAGGAGGGAGGGAGAAGAGAAGGAGGAGGTCAGGGGAGGTTGGGAGGTGAGGGAAAGAGAGAGGGGAAGGGGGAGAAGGGGGTGAAAGAAGGGAGTCAGAGAAGGGAGTAAGGGGAAGAAGGGAGGATGATTGAAGGGGAGTGAAGGAAGAGGCTTGAAGGAGGGAGGATTGAAGGAAGGGGTGAAGAGAGGGGAGTGAGGTAGAGAGAGGGGAGGGGGGAGGGGAGGGGAGTTAAGGAAGATGGTCAGGGGGTGAAGTAAGGGGAGAGGGAGGGAGATAAAGGGGGGGTGGGGGAGGAGGTCAAAGGGGATGAAAGAGATAGGGAGGTGAGAAAGGAGGGTAAAGGAAGAGGCAGGGTGAGAAAGGACGGTAGGAGAGGAGGTTAGGAGGGGAGAGGAAGGGTGGTTGAGGGGGGAGGAGGATAGGGGGAGGGGGGAGGGGGAAGAGTCTGGTTGATATGATAACAGGAAGGAGCATAGCTTGGGGCGTCTCGCTCTAACAAGGTAATTATATAGTTATAACCCGCTTAGAAGGTCGTTAGGATACTCTCTCTCTCTCTCTCTCTCTCTCTCTCTCTCTCTCTCTCTCTCTCTCTCTCTAGAGAGAGAGAGAGAGAGAGAGAGAGAGAGAGAGAGAGAGAGAGAGAGAGAGAGAGAGAGAGAGAGAGAGAGAGAGAGAGAGAGAGAGAGAGAGAGAGAGAGAGAGAGAGAGAGAGAGAGAGAGAGAGATGAAAGGCAGGAAGGATGAAAAGATAGAGAGAGGAGGGAGAGAAGTAAAACAGGAAGAGAATAAGAAATGAAAGTACAGTAAAGGAAGAAAAAATAAAGGTGGATTCTCTCTCTCTCTCTCTCTCTCTCTCTCTAATCCCTCCAAGGTCTTTACCAATGGCTCAAGATTTTACCCCAAAATTTCCATCTTTCCCGACGTCCTTTCCTCCTCCTCCTCCTCCTTCTCCACCTCTTCCTCCTCCCCTCCTCCTCCTCCTCCTCCTTCTCCTCCTCCTCCTCCCCCTCCTCCTCCTCATACTCCTGCTGCTACTCCTCCTCCTCCTCCTTTTCCTCCTCCTACTCCTCCAGACGTTTATGAATACGAAGGGCGACATCAATATAGGTTTTCCTGTTTCTTTGACAAGGAATATTTGGCAAGAGGGAAAATCTGTCTGATATTGTCGTATTTCCGAAGAGGAGTGGAAGGCTGGGTCTCTCTCTCTCTCTCGTCTA
The DNA here is from genome assembly GCF_024679095.1 of Eriocheir sinensis. NCBI lineage: Eukaryota > Metazoa > Arthropoda > Malacostraca > Decapoda > Varunidae > Eriocheir > Eriocheir sinensis. Next base: position 3,057,513 of record NC_066555.1, on the reverse strand, counting down.
TTTACATATCTATTTCAGTCTCTCTTCTTCCTTTTATCAAATCTTCCTCTTTCTCCATCTATTTATGTGTGTGTGTGTGTGTGTGTGTGTGTGTGTGTGTGTGTGTGTGTGCTCTGAATTACCTCACTCGCCATCGTTTTTTCCCTCCCTTACCATTACTCCTTCCCTTTCCTCCCATTATCTTCTAAAAGCCTCCGTCATCACTATTAGCTAACATCACCTATCCTTCCCCCTCCGACCTTACCATTACCACCACCACCACAGCCTCCATTACTACTACTACTGCTACTACTACTACTACTACTATTACTATCTACTAATATTTCCTGAATTAGCTCTTAATGACTTAGTTTGTGTTTCTTAGTAATTATCAATCCATTTTTTATATATTTCCAATGTTTGACTTTCATTTCACTAGCTTTTTCGTATTTATTTGTTTCGCTTGATCTCAAAACTTTTTTTTTCAACTTATTAATATTTCCATTTTTTCTCACTCCCTTTCATCTCCCTTACTCCCTTAATCACTCTCTTCCTCACTCACTCGCGTGCTCTCTCTTTCTCTCACTCTATTCCTCACTCTCATTCTCACTCACTAACTCTCACTCTCATCTTTTTCGTCCACATATTCATCCCTGCTCCTATAACGCATCCCCACTTACTGTTATTTTCCTGGTTAGCTACACACACACACACACACACACACACACACACACACACACACAAACAGGAACCAGCAAATCTCTCGCCAAATGTTTACACGGACGGAACGGCGAACAGCTACAGAGAACCCGTGTGTGTGTGTGTGTGTGTGTGTGTGTGTGTGTTAGTGTAGCCGCGCCCACATAATACTATATACGTGTTCTTGGAAATGATGAAGGTGAGAGTCGCAAAAACGAAGCACACACACACACACACACACACACACACACACACACACACACACACACACACACACACACATATACAAAGGAAACAGAATCAGAAGTAGAAAACTGAATTGGAAAAAAAGCTAACTAGATAACTTTTTTTTTTTTTTAGTCCCTCCCACAAGATGCATATTACCTTTATTCTTGACAGTGAAAAATTAAATATGAACAACTTAACTAGAAAAAAAATATCAATAGAGGTTGCCGGATGCTCTCTCGCTAAAGGAACAAAATTAATAAAAGAAGAAAGTATAAAATAAAATGTTTCGAATCAATAAAAAAAAATGTAGGATATACGAAACAAGAATAAAACAAGATCATAAAAAAAGCAAAGCAAAGACATAAATAAAAAAAAATGAATGCAAAATTATAAAAAAATCAACAACAGCAACATTCCGTATCAAAACAAAAAACAAAAAAACACAAACTTTCGTATATCAATCAACATCAAAAGAACACCAAGCATATTCTCCTCCCTTATAACTTTTTCACGCAAGCTCAGTTCCCGTTTTCTTTTTACATATGACAAGGGTAAACTATGCTAAAACACGCGGGACAGAGACGGGGCAAGACGAACAAGGCACAGACAAGGAGAGAAAGCCGGGGCGAGGTAGGACGGGGGGCGAAACGGGACGGGGCGGGGGATAGGGGTTGGACGGGGGTTGAAGATACTGGGCGAGGTAGGACGGAGGCGAAACGGGACGGGACGGGGCTGGGTCGGGAAGGGTAAGACGAGGACTCAAGGATCGGCAACGTAGGCAGGGCGGGGTAGGAGTAGGGGGAACTAAGGCTTATCGGGCGGGCTGTCAGGAGGTAATTTTGAGCGTGGAGAGTTAAGCGCGATAGCCAATCAGACCGTCCATTCAGTAGCCCTTCAGCAGCCGGGCGAGGGTGTGTGAGCGAGCGAGTCCAGGGGGAGAAAAGGCTTGTGAGTTCATGGAAGACTGAAGGGGAAAATGAGGAGAGCTTGAGAGAAGGAGGGAGAGGAAGGTCTGTGATGGGGGAAGGCAGTGTGAGTGAGTTCAGAAGGAAAGAGTTGACGGATAAAAGAAGGAAAAGGAGTAAAGTAGGAGAGCATGAGGAGTGACTAAGAGATGGATAGAGGAAGATTTGTAATGGGGGAAGGCAGTGTGATTGAGTGAGTGAGTCCAGCTAAAGTAAAGGATAGAGGAAAAAACTGAGTAATTAGCGAGGAAAATGAATATGAGAGACTGAACGGAGAGGAGAAAGTATGTAGCAGTGAGTGAGTGAATGAGTGACTTCAGGAGGAGAAAAGAGTTAATAGATAGAATGGAGAATAAAGGGGACACGAGTAATGAAAGGGAAAATGAGTGGGAGAGACTAAAAGAAGGAGAAAAGAAAGTTTGTATAAGGAGAAAGCAGAGTGTGAGTGAGTGAGTTCAGGGAAAGAAAAATAGTTGAAGGATGGAAGAAAGTCTGTAATGGGAGAAGGCAGTGAAAGTGAGTGAGTTCAGAAGAAAAATATTGAGCTTTTCTTTAAGAAGGACTGAAGTGAAGGGAAGAAATAGGCAGGGAAATGAGATGGTGAAATGAAAATCAGTAGAGGAGTAAATAAGATAAAAATATAATTGAAAAGAAAACATTAAGAGAGAGATATATCCTTGCAAAGTAAAAGTGCAAACAATAGAAAATAAACTATAGAAGAACATCACCTTTTAGTCTCAAGAATGTGTGAGCTCAGCGGACAAGATAATTTGAAGGCAGTATTTCTTAACCTTCTACAAGTGACGACAGACCCTTTATGAAACCTGATGAAAGCCACGGACCCCTTGCCTTTGCTTTCCACGGGCTTCAGGACTAATTGCTTGATTGATAAGTTCTTGCAATGCGTCAAATCCATGGAGTTATTCTGAAAGTCCCAACCTGATGTCACCTGTACTGCGTGTTACCTGTATGTAGTATTTCACTTTGTTGTACTCTTTAGGTTAACATTAGTAAGCTGTAACTTTTGTGTATATAACGACATTAACATTTGAAGTACGTAACCAATGGAAACTTTACTTTATAATTTAGATTTTAAAAGAACGACCGTAAAGACACAAAAAAGAGCCTTGCTATATTTGTAATCGATAAAAAAACTTCTATAAAAACACTGAAGTAAAAATATATTAACCGTGTCACTAAATGATATAGATAAATATCACGGGAAGAATTAAGGTTCATTAAGACACACACACAAAAAAAAAAATTACCAGATGAAGTGAACTGAAAGAATGGACCCAACTGAGCGTTAATGATGAACTGATTTGAACCGACAATGAAAAACGATCTCATAATAAAATAAAAAAAATAAAAAATAAAAAACTTGCCACTCAGAAGGCCGACAGGTAAAACAAGCTCGACACCGGAAAACGACGATAAGAAGGCGACGAAGGGAACGACGGACGCGCCATAAAACGAGACAAAAACGACATCCAATCAAGATCAGGAAATTATCAGGGCAAAAAGTGCGTCGCTGCCAATCTGCGCCAGGAAATTTTAGAGGAGAAATAGTGAGTCGGGTCGCGGCGAGGGGGCGTCCGCGGCACCCTGGAGGAGCTGGACGCGATGGATGGACACCTCTTCTCTCTCTGTCCATGCTTCCTTCCTTCCTTCCTTTCTTCCCTTTTTTTCCTTTTTTTCCCTTTTTCAGTCCTACCCTCACTTATATTTTTCTTCTTTTTGTCCTTAACTCTTATTTCCCTTTCTTTCTCTTCTTTTCTTCCCTATTCTTTGTTTTTTTCTTTCTTTCCTTCTTTCTATTTTTCTATCTTTCTTCCTCTCAGCTCTTATGTTTCTCACTCTCCCTTCTCCCATTTATCTCTCCTCCTACCTTCTCTTCTTCCTCCCTTCCATCCTTCCTTCCTTCTCTTTCCACTCTTCTTCTACTTCCTCCTCTGACACTAACGCCAGTTCCCTACTTACATTCTTCTTTCTCTCGCTCTCCCCCTCTCTCCCTTCCTCTCTCTCTCTCTCTCCTTCTCCCGTCTCCCTCCTCTTCTCTCTCTTTGTTAACTTCCTATCTTGACATCCCCATCACCTCATCATCTTCGGCATCATTATCACCCATCACAGCCATTGACACCTTCAATGACACAGTACATCTTCTTCTTCCTCCTCCTCTTCTCCTTCTTCTCCTCCTCCACTTTCTCTTTTCACTTCTTCCTCCTCACCAACGTCACGCTAATCCACCCATACTTTTCCCACCCCTATTATTTCCACTTCCTCCACCACCACCACCGTCACCACTACCCTCAACCACCTACCTCCACCTATTCATGTAGCCCTAATCCATTGCATAGTCCACCTAATTCCACCTACAGCATCTCCATAATCATTATTATCAACTCCACTTTGTTACCTACCTCCAATGCACTCTTCCACTCACCTCCTCTTCTTCTTTGCTACTCCACATCTACTCCACATCCATTTACCATCCATCTTCACCCATCCAATCTGTACCACCAACATCATCACCATCAACACCACCACAATCATCACCACTATCACTTCTCTACTATCTTTCCCACCTCTACACCACACCGCCCCACACCCCCACCAATCACCACCATCATCACCATCATCATCACCATCACCCTTCTCATCACCATCCAAGCGTTTATTTCACTGACTCATTTCTTTCTTAGGCATCTCTTTTAACAGACCTTACCCCCTCCACCACCCCATCCACCCCCACCACCTCCACCACCACCACCCTCATCACCCCCCAAGCGTTCCTCTACTCTCCCTCTCTTGAATAGGCGCTACTTGGCACCCTTCCGTCCTTGTGGCCCCATTGGCACCGTGGCACTCTTTTCACCCGCATGCACGCTCTCAATGCCAGCGCGGAGGGTCATTTGTGATTGGGAGGGTCAGGTATTCATCCCCCCTACCTGCCTACCTATACCTAGCCCCCACCTATCTCCCTTCCTTACTCACCCTACCTATTTTTTTCCTTTGGTTTGTTCATTTTTATCTTTCTGCCTGTTCGTCTTTCCTTCTTTCTTTCTTTCTTTTAATTTTCCTCCTTCCTTCCCACAACCTACCTTCTTTCTATCTTTTGTTATTTCTTTCTTTCTACCTGTCTGTCTCGCTTTCCCTCCTTCTTTCTTTCTTTCTTTCTTCCTTTCTTTCTTTCTTTCTTTTACCTTTCTTCATTAATTCCTTCTCCCCCAACTCCTTCACCTACCCACTACCTTCATTCTCTCTTTCGTTATTTTTTTTATTTCTGCCTGTGTGTTTTTCCTTTTTTCATTCTTTTTTCCTTCCTTCCTTCCTTCCTTCCTTCCTTCCCCTCTACCCCTTCCTCTATTCACAACCCACCCACTCACCTACCCCACCTACCCACCACACCTTCCTACCTCCCTTACCTACTCACCTACCCGCCTACCCACCTATACCCCTTTACCCATCATCTATAAGCCCCTAAAAAGAAAAGAAAATGTCTAAAATAAAAAGCCAAGATGATGAAAAGGTGGCGAAGAGGATAATTTTTTATGCTTTTCTTTGTTTTCTTTGTTTTTTTGTTTTTTGTTTTTGCCCTTGACCTGCTTCCTTTACCGTGAAATAAAGAAAAAAATGATTCCAATGTCGAAGGCCAATCTGTGTGTGTGTGTGTGTGTGTGCGTGTGCGTGTGCGTGTTTGCGTGTGTGTGTGTGTGTGTGTGTGTCGCAGGATACTAATAAGGAGGACCTATACGGAGCCATGGAACTATTTTTCTCTGTATTTCTTTCCTCAACTTTTTCTATTTTTTTCCCTCACGCTTATTTTTTTTTCCCACGACCCGAGCGAGGAAGAACAAATGAGGGACTGATGAGGAGGCGCCCGGCTGTTGTTGCTGTTGTTCTTGCTCTTGTTCTTCTTCCTTGACCGTGAATTGTGTTGTTCTGGGAGCGAGATGAGAGAGAGAAAGGGAGGAGGAGGAGGAGAAGGTGAAGGGGGCAGTGGTGTGTGTGTGTGTGTGTGTGTGTGTGTGTGTGTGTGTGTGTGTGTGTGTGTGTGTGTGTGTGTGTGTGTGTGTTTTCTTTTTGCGTTCCTGTCGGTTCATCTTTGTGTGTTTGTCTCGGTCTCTATCTCTATCAATCTGTCTGTCTGTCCATCTGTCTATCTTTCTGTCTGTCTCTGTCTACTTGTCTGTCACTAACATTCTAATTTCTTTCGGACATTCTTTCTTTCATCTGTCTTTCCACAACTTTATCTATCTATTTATCTTTCTTTCACTTTCACAATCTCTAACTAAATAAAAAAAATCACATTAACAATAAGAAAATTACTAAACAAACACTGACACATAAACAAAACAATCACAACCCTTCAACAAACAAACCCAAACAAACAAAACACAAAAAACAACACACTCACACACACACAAACATACCTAAAAAAAATCCGTCCCCTAAGTGTTAATGCACCCCAAAAAAACTTCACCCTCAGAGCGGACCTTTAATCTTCACCTGCGGCTGACTCACCTTTCTTAGGCAGGTAAAGAAGAAAGGAAGAAAAAGGAAAACTCCGACCCATTTTTTTTTCTTTTCCTCTTTAGAAGCTTGAACGTCCGAGTTAAATTTCTGGGAAGTCGCCTATAGAGTTCTTTAAGTGGAGAAGGAGGAGGAGGAGGAGGAGGAGGAGGCCAGGAGGGGAAGAGAGACAGAGAAGGGGAGGGTAAAAGAATTAGGAAGATGATAAGGGGGAGGAGGAGGATGAAGGTTAGAGGAGGGAAAGTAAGAGAGATGAAGAGAGTTAAGAGGAAAAAATAAGAGGATGAGGAAGAAAGTACAGTAAGGCAAAGGAAGAGGAGGAGAAGCAGTAAAGATGGGAAGATGGACGGCAAAGGAAAAGAGAAAGAAAAGGGGAAGAAAGAAAAATAACAAGAGGATGAGGAAGAAAATAAAGGGAGAGGAGGAGAAGGAGGAGGAGGAGTTAAATTGTGAAGAGAAGAGGAAAAATGAGATAAAGAGAAAATGGAAGAAAGGGAAGAGGAAAAATATGGAAGAAAATAAAAGGAACGAAGAAGAGAGAGAATAAAGAGAGGAAGGGTACAATTCGCAGGAGAAGGAAGACGAAGAAGAAGAAGAAGAAGAAGAGGAGGAGGAGGAAGAAGAGGAAGAAGTTAAAGCAAAATAGGTTAAAAGAACGAAAGGGAGGGATTAAGGCAGAAGGGTGAGAGAAAGCATAAAACAAGGAAGGAAGGAGAAGTAAATAAGGGAAAGGAGAGGAGGGAGGATAAAGAGGAGATTAAGAAGGAATAAAGGAGGAAAGGAGAGAAAGTCAAACGTTATAAGAGGAGAAGAGGAGAGTGATACGTGGGAGAGAGAGACAAAGAGGAAGTGGAGGACGAGTTGAAGGAGGAGGAGGAGGAGGAGGAGGAAGAAGAGGAGGAGAGGAGGTAAGTAGCACATCTTACGTCAGGGGGAAGAATGTGCTATCTTTGTACACGACTGACATTGAGTAAAAAAACAATTGTAAAGAAAAACACAAAAAACAATATTAGAACAACAAAATCTCACAAAAAAACGGTAGTAACAAAAATAACAATAACAAAAGAAATAACAACGATGATAAAGATAACAACAATAAAGATGACAAAAAATAATAGTAATAATAACAATAATAAATAAATACGGATTCTATCTATCTATATAAAGGGGTAACAGTGCTTGCGACCCTTCAGTTACCCGCCGGCCACAGACACGGGCGGGTGTTACTCTATCGATCCGCCGCCTGTATGGAGCGAGCGAGAGAGAGAGAGAGAGAGAGAGAGAGAGAGAGAGAGAGAGAGAGAGAGAGAGAGAGAGAGAGAGAGAGAGAGAGAGAGAGAGAGAGAGAGAGAGAGAGAGAGAGAGAGAGAGAGAGAGAGAGAGAGAGGAGAGGGGGAGACCTTGGTGGTTTATGATAATTGAAATGTTCCAATGCTGTATGGGAAGGGGAGAAAAGCTGGTCTCTCTCTCTCTCTCTCTCTCTCTCTCTCTCTCTCTCTCTCTCTCTCTCTCCTAGACACACTGGCACTGGCATGGCTGGCCCCGTGCCACCACCAGGCAACCCAACACGCGACTCACCACCATCATCACCACCACCACCACCACCACCACCACCACCATCACCACCACCACCACCATCACCACCACCACCAACAACAACAACAACATCACCATAAACAAAAGAGAACAAAATCACCACCATCACCACCACCACCATCTCCATCACCACTACCACCACTGCCATCACCACCACCAGAGTGCCACGTGTTGGAGAGATTGAAGAAGAGGAAGAGGAGGGAGGGAACGAGTTAGGGAGGGAGGAAGGGAGAGGAGGAGGAGGAGGAGGAGGAGGAGGAGGGAAGGGAGGTTATGTGGAGGTATGAAGGAAGAGAAATGGGGAAACTGAATGACGGAAGGGAGGGAAAGAAGGGGAAGGTTAAAGGGAGGAGAAGAATGGAAATGAAGAGGAAGAAGAAGAAGAGGAGAGAGAAGGAGTGAGGAGAGAGGTATTAGAAGGATTAAGGAATGAGGAGAAGACAATTGAGGAGAGAGAATGAAGGGAGAGAAAGGAAGGGGAAGGAAAGGGGAGAGGAGATACAGGGAAGGAAGGGGAGAGAGGGAAGAAAGAAGAGAAGGAAAAGGAAGGGGAAAGGAGAGAAGGAATAGATTTAAGGAAAGAGATTGAGAGGGGAGGGAAAAAAAGAGGGAAGGAGAGAGGGAAGGGAGAGAGAGAGAGAGAGAGAGAGAGAGAGAGAGAGAGAGAGAGAGAGAGAGAGAGAGAGAGAGAGAGAGAGAGAGAGAGAGAGAGAGAGAGAGAGAGAGAGAGAGCAAGGGAGGAAAGGTTGTAAAGAAGGAAAGGGAGAGAAAGCAGAGAGAGGAAGAGAAGGGAAAGAGGGGACGGAGGTAAGGGGAGGGAGGGAGGGAGAGAAGGGAGGGAGGGAGGGAACTACCTTCTCTACCATTTTTTCTCTCCCCTCGAAACGCGTCATTCCGCTCCCCTCCTGATCTCTCTCTCCCTCCCTCTTTCTCTCCCTCCTCTCCCCCTTCCCTCTTCTCCCTTCCTCCTCTCGTTCCTTATTCTCCCCTCCGTTATCTCCCTATACACCTGACCTTCTCTCTAAGCTCCCTCCCTTCTTCTTATTGCCAGTCCCTTTGTATCCCTTACCTCCTCCTCCTCCTCCTCCTCCTCCTCCTCTTCCTCCTCCTTCTCCTCCACACATACGCATTTCGATCGGCCTCGTGGTTCCAGGGCCGCGACACAGGTTTACGCATCACACTGTAGCTTTGACGTTTATGTTGAGTTACTTAGCTTTTTGGGACACCCTGCACGTTTGACTATATCTCTCTCTGTATATATATTTCTTAGGTTAGGTCAGGTCAGGTAGAGATAGATTAAGGTAGGTTTTATTTCCATTCATTTTGAAACACACTGTAAGCTCTCTCTCTCTCTCTCTCTCTCTCTCTCTCTCCCTCAGGTTAGGTTAGGTACAAAATGATTAGGATAGGATAGGTTTGATTGGAAATGGTTAGGTAAGGTAAGGTTAGGTTAGGTAAGGTTAGGTAAGGTTAGGTAAGTTTAGGTAAGGCTAGGTAAGGTTAGGCTAGGTATACAATAGGGTAGGTGAGGTAAAGTTAGAGTAGGGTAAGTTAGGATGTACTGGAAAAGGTTAGGTAGGGATTAGGTAAGGTTAGGTAAGACTAGGTAAGGTTAGGTGAGGTAAAGTAAGGTTAGATTAATACGTTGTGATATTCCATGGTTCGTCTCGCTCCCTGCACACACACCCACGAGGCAGTCAGAGGTTGGAGGGGCCGAAGGGAACGAGAAGGAAAAAATCAATAACAGCAGCGATGAAGTGACCTTTTTTGTGCTGCTCGGAAACAAAGGCCGAGATTATATGTGTAGTTTGGGAGGGTGTGTTTACGTGTGTGTCTGTCTGTCTGTGTCTCTCTCTGTCTCTGCCCCTGTCTGTCTGTCTCTCTGTCTCTTCTTTCTGTCTGTTTTTCTTTCTCTATGTGTATCTTCTCTGTCTGTCCTTCTGTCTGCGTCTGCGTGTGTGTCGATATGTGTGTGTGTGTGTGTGTGTGTGTGTGTGTGTAATTAAGAGGAAAACACACACACGCACACACATACACACCCACACATACTTACACACACACACACACACACACACACACACACACACACACATAATCACCCCTCTCCCCCCTCCCCTCCCCCCGCCGCTCCCCTCCCCCCACCCACCCACACCTCCTAAAAACAAAATATGGGTGTCGATATTACATTAGAGAGACGAAAATAGAGGAAAACGGAGAAGAAATTTTAGACACTGAAAAGACATGACCATAACAATATTTTAGGAGCCGCGAAGACCGCCATCACGTCCTCCTCCTCCTCCTCCTCCTCCTCCTCCTTCTCCTCCTCCTCCTGCTCCTGCTACCACCGGGCTATTCTTGTAACAGACAGGCATCAAAAAATAGTTATTAGTCTTGTTATTCACGTCACAAATAACAGCGTCGGAAAAGTTGGAAAAATTAGGAACAGAAGAAAAGGAGACGAGATGTATTTATAGAAGCGAGGAAGACGAGGAGGAGGAGGAGGAGGAGGAGGAGGAGAAGAAGAAGGAGGAAAGAGAAGATAACAGTGAATTAGCTCGTATCGTGGGAGGTAGAGAGGGAGAGAGAGGAGGAAAAAGATGGAAGAAACAATTGAATACAAGAGAGAGAGAGAGAGAGAGAGAGAGAGAGAGAGAGAGAGAGAGAGAGAGAGAGAGAGAGAGAGAGAGAGAGAGAGAGAGAGAGAGAGAAAAGTAGGTGCGCGATGTTAAACTCCGTGTTGCTAGGCGGAGGACAACACGATGGAGGAGGAAGAGGAGGAGGAGGAGGAGGAGGAGGAAGAGGAGGAAGAGGAAGGGGAGAGTCGTATTTGGAGCTACGTGGTAAATCTGCGCAACATCAGAATCAAGAGAATGACGGAATTAGAGAGAGAGGAAAAATGAAGAAGAGGAAAGAGGAAGAAGGAGAAGAAACAAACGGTAAAAGAGGAAAATAAAAGAGGAAGATGAAAAAAGAATAGGGAGAAGATTAAAAAGAAGAATAAAGAAAGGAAAAAAAAGAAGGGAGGAAAGGGGGGAAAAAGCAAGAAGTGAAAAAGGAAAAAAAAACAAGATGAAGAGGAAAAAACAAGAATTGGGAGAGGAAAAAAAGAGGAGGAATAGGACGAAAACTAGAGGTAAAAGAGGAAAAAAAGAGGAAGAGAAAACAGCAACAGAAAAGGGAAAAAACAGGAAGAGGAAAAAGAGGAAAAAACATGAGTTAGGAAAGGAAAAGGGGAACAAGAGAAAAAAAGGAAAGAGAAGAGGAAAAAAAAAGAGGAAGAGGAAAATAAAAAGGATGACGGGAGGAAGAAGCGGCATTAGGAAGAGAGACAGCAGGTGAAAAGTGAAACAGGAGGAGGAGGAGGAGGAGGAAAAGGAGGAGGAGGAGGAGGAGGAGGAGGAGGAGGAGGAAGACAGGTGTAAACAGAGACACCGCGTCGGAAATAAACTTTCGCTTACTCTTAGGAAGGAGGAGGAGGAGGAGGAGGAGGAGGAGGAGGAAGAGAAGGAGGAGGGAGGGAGGGAGATGAAGAGAGCGAAAGTGAGGGGACGAGAGAGAGAGAGAGAGAGAGAGAGAGAGAGAGAGAGAGAGAGAGAGAGAGAGAGAGAGTCATTATGAAGGAATAAGGAGATGGAAGAGAGTGATAACCTGAAGGGGAAGATGGCGAGAGAGATAATGGAACCAAGATAATGGAATGAGAGAGAGAGAGAGAGAGAGAGAGAGAGAGAGAGAGAGAGAGAGAGAGAGAGAGAGAGAGAGAGAGAGAGAGAGAGAGAGAGAGAGAGAGAGAGAGAGAGAGAGAGAGAAGGAGGAAAGATAATTATGAAACGTAAGATATAGGCGATGTGACAAAATGAGAAAGAAAGAAGAACAAGAACAAGAACAAGAGGAAAAAGAAGAACTGGAAGACAAAAAGTAAATGAACGAGGAAAGGAAAAAAATAACAAAAAAACAGAGAAACAAAGAGAGAGTAACAGATAAGAGCAAAAATTGAAAAAAGAAAGAAGAAAGGGAAAAAGAGCAAAAAAAGAGAAAATGAGAAAAAAAGAGAAAAAGATGAGGAAAAAAGAGGAAGAGTAGGAGGAGGAGGAGGAGGAGGAGACCAAGTATCGGCAGAAAAATAAAACAAGATTGAATGGCTGATACACAAGGACAGAAAAGACAGAGGAAAGCACAGAGAGAAAGAGTGGAAGGCTGAAAAAGAGAAGAGAGGAAAGGAGAGGAGAGGAAGAGAATGAGTACAGAGAGACAGATAGAGAGTGTGAGAGAGGGTGAGTGGGAGGCAGAAAAGAGAGGAAATGAGAGGAGTGAAGAGGAGAGAAGAGGAGAGGAGAGGAGAGGAAGAGAATGAGTACAGAGGAAGATAGAAAGAGTGTCTGAGTGAGTAGAGGGCAGAAAAGAGGAGAAAGAAGAGGAGAGGAAGACTGGATAGGAGAGGAAAGGAGAGTAGAGGAGAAGAGAGGAGAGGAGAAGAGGAAGAAATGGACAGAGAGGGATAGAAATAAAGAAGAAATGTGCTGAAAATAAGACAGGAGGAGGAAAAGTAGAAAGAAAAGAGAAAAAGAGAAAGTGAATTAGTAGGATTGAAAGAGAGAACGGGAGAGAGATGAAAGTGATTAGAAGGGAGAAAGAAAGAAAGGAGGAGGAGGAGGGAAGAGAGAATGGGAGGAGGAAAAAGGGGAAAAGGAATGAAGCTGCGAGATTAAGAAAAGGGTGAATTAAAGGTAAGAGAAGAGGGAAATGGAAGGGAGAAGAAACTGAGAGAAGAAGGAAAGGAGATAAAAGATAATGGGATGGGTTAAGACGAGGGATGAAGAGGAAAGGAGGAAGAGAGCAGTAAAAGGGGTGAAGAGTGGAGAAAGATGTAGATGGGAGAGTAGCTGAAGAGAGGGAGGAAAGGGTAGCAAGGGAATCAATGGGTTAGTCCGATGGGTAAGGGGGAGGAGGCAACAGTGTCCAGTCCCTTCCCTTCCCTTCCCTTCCCGCCTGATTTACGGGGTTAGTTCGACACATTCGGTGATTTTTTTGGGGGGGAAGGGAGAGGGGATTTTGTTGTATTTTGTGGAAGGGAGATTTTTTTGGGGGGTGGAATTTTTATTGAGGGATTTTTGGGAGGGATTTTTGCATTTTGGGAGGAAGGAGACTTTGTATTTTTAAGGGAAACTTTTTTTGGGGACCGTATTTTGGGGGGATGGGGACTTGTGTTTATTTCATTTGCGGACTTTTTTTGGGGGGTGGGAACTGTTGTATTTTTTGGGGGGGACTTTTGCATTTCCTCTTGTGGGGTGGGGGTTGTATTTTTTGAGGGGGGTTGTATCTTTTTTCTGGGGGGGGGAATTTTGTTGTTTTGTGGGAGGTTGTATATTTTTTTTGGGGGGGCAGGTCTTTTGTTGTATTATTTTCCTTTTTTCTTTTTGTGTGTGAGTTTTGTGTGTGTGGTGTCGAGTATGAGCCGACCAGTCAACCAACCAGACAGACTCGACCAAACAGGCATAACTACATCCTATTTTTTGTGTCTCTCTCTATTCTACCTGTACAATAAAACTAATACTACCATTACTACCACTACTACTACTATCACTACTACCACTACTACTACTACTACTGATTCTCCTCCTCTTCCTCCTCCTCCTACTACTACTACTACTACTATTACTTCTACCTTCCTGTACCTACTCAACCTCCCCTCCGTACCTGCCCACATTCTTACAGGTGACTCGCATACCTACGTGACACATCTACAAGTACTTATGCATAGTGAGGGGACTTAAAGTGACTCTCCTGCCTGGCTGTTGAGAGCATTACCGCATCATGAGTCGTTTGTAAAGGAGGTGATAAAAGGGTTGTTGGTATGTTGGTTATTTGGTGGTTGGGTTGTTAGGTGAGGTTTGGTTTGGTTTGGTGAGGATGGTTTAGGTGTGGTTTGGGTTGAATAAGTTAAGGTTGGGTTAGGTTGGATTAGGGTTGGCTTGGGTTGAATAAGGTGGGATTGGTCAGGTTTGGTATGGGTTTACGTGGAAATAGATGAGGTTAGATTGCTTATATATTTGGTTTGAAAGTAATGTTTAAATACTAATGCTAATATACGATTCTTCCTTTCTTTTCTCTCATTCAATCACTCATTCTATATATCTATGTATCTACCTCTATCTGGTTATATCTATTCCTCTATCTATCTATGTATCAATCTACCTACGTATACACATATATATTTTTATGGTAAAGGAAACAGTTCAAAGGCATAAACAAGAAAAGAAAAAAAAAAGTCCTCTAATCGATTATCTTATATGTATCTTTATCTATATATCCAGCAATCTCTCTCTCTGTCTCTCTCTCCACCCATCCATATATCCATCTCTCTATCTGTCCATCTATCCATCTTTCTTTCTCTCTATCTCTCCTTCGTGATCCACTTGCCGGCGTCTTCTCAAGGGCTAAAAACGTCCGCCCCGTCACATCGCGGCCTCGGCGGCTAACAAACCTTCGCTCTCCGCCCACGTCATTCACTTGGTTTGGCCGAGGACGCGAGATTTGCATGACGAGTTTTTGTGAAGTCTTTGATATCACGTATGTTGACTCACTCTCTCACTCACTTCTTCGCTTACTCACTTTCATACTCGCCTCCACTCTTCCTTTTTTTTTTTTTTTGCTCTTGTTCGAGTTCTTTTGTTTTTGTTGTTTTGTTTTGTTTTTGTTTTCTTTTTTTCTTTTTCTGCTTCTTCTTCGTCTTCTTATGCTTCATGTTCTCTCATACTCTTCCTAATTCGCCTTGTTTTCTCACTGCCAACATCATTTTCAGTCACTTTCTCTAATACTTGCTTTCGCTTTTTCTTCTATTCTTTCTATTATTGTATTTTTCATTTTCTTTCTTGCTTCCACATTGTCCCCATCACCATCATCATCATTATCATTTTCTCATTCATATTATACTTTATTTTCTTTCCCTATCTCTCTTTCCTTCACTCTTTCAAGCTCACCTTCATTCATAAGAACATAAGAACATAAGAACGCAGGAGTCTGCAAGAGGCCGGCAGGCCTGTACGAGGCAGCTCCTTTGACCCTAAGCTCCCGTGTATCTAACCCCACCTAATATCGCTGTCCATGAATTTATCTAGTCTATTTTTGAATGTGACAATTGTATTGGCACTCACCACATGACTGCTAAGCCTATTCCACTCATCCACCACCCTGTTAGTAAACCAATTTTTGCCTATGTCCCTGTTGAATCTGAATTTATCCAGTTTAAACCCGTTACTTCGTGTCCTACCCGGTTCTCTTACCAACAAAACCTTATGAATGTCTCCCTTATTAAAGCCCTTCATCCATTTATAAACCTCGATCATGTCTCCACGCACCCTTCGCCTTTCTAGAGAATGCAAGTTTAACTGTTTGAGTCTTTCCTCGTATGGCAAGTTTCTCAACCCCTGAATCATCTTAGTCATCCTCCTCTGCACCGATTCTAACATTTTGATATCCATTCTATAGTAGGGTGACCAGAACTGAACCGCATAGTCAAGATGAGGTCTAACTAATGCTAAATATAGTTTGAGGAAGACTTCGGGGCTTCTGTTGCTTACGCTCCTTGAAATAAATCCCAGTACCCTATTTGCTCGATTTCTAGCTTGAATGCATTGTGCCCTTGGACGGAGATCAGAGCTCACTAAGACCCCTAAATCCCTCTCGCACCCAGACCTACTTATGAGAGTGTCATTTAAGCAATAGTTATGTGAGGGGTTGTTCCTACCTACACTCAGAATACTGCACTTCCCTACATTGAACTCCATCTGCCATTTATCCGCCCAGTCATATAATCTGTTGAGTTCACCTTGGAGAATACTAGCGTCCTGATCCGACTCAATTACTCTACCGATCTTGGTATCATCTGCAAATTTACTAACATCACTACTAATTCCTGTGTCTAAGTCATTGATATAAATAATAAACAAAAGTGGACCTAATACCGAACCTTGTGGGACCCCACTCGTAACACATCCCCAGTCAGATCTTTTACCATTGATTTGCACTCTTTGCTTCCTGTTGCTAAGCCACGCCTTGACCCAGTTCAAAACTTTACCCTCTACTCCGTGAGCCTGTAATTTAAGCAACAGTCGTTGGTGAGGAACTTTGTCAAACGCTTTACTAAAATCAAGATAGATTACATCATAATTTTCATCTCTGTCAACCGCCTCAAATACTTTATTGTAGAAGGACAAGAGATTGGTGAGGCATGACCTACCTTTTGTGAACCCATGCTGCGAGTCGTGAATTAAGCTATGTTTCTCTAAATGCTCCCGAATGTTCCTGGCTATTATGGACTCCAGCATCTTCCCTATAACCGATGTTAAGCTAATTGGGCGATAGTTTGAAGCAACTGACCTGTCCCCCTTTTTAAAAATCGGCGTCACATTAGCAACTTTCCATAGGCTCGGCACATAGCCAGTATTTACTGACATCTTAAAGATGTCGGTTAGTGGGTCACTGATTATATCACCTAGCTCCTTTAATACCCTCGGAAATATCCCGTCAGGACCTGGCGACTTGTTCTTCTTAAGCTTATCTATCTCATCCTGAACTACTTGCCTGGTAATGATTATATCCCTCAATTTATCGCCATCCCCGCCCTCGTACACCTGAACTCTTTCCGGTATAGTCGTTCGATCCTCCTGTGTGAATACTGAAAGGAAGTAGTCGTTCAACAATGTGCTCATATTTTCGTAATTTTCTACTAGCTCCCCTGTGTTTGATTTCAGCGGTCCAATTTTCTCCCGTGTTTTTGTTCTATACATCTGAAAGAAGCCCTTAGGATTACTTTTCGCCTCATTTGCTACTTTGATCTCATAGTTCTTTTTTTGCTATCCTTCACGGCATGTTATCTCACGTTCTTTTACTACTTTCCTTCCCTGCCATTATCATCATCACCATTTTCATTTTCATTACTAACTTTCTTTCCTTTTTATATCTCTGCAGTGCGTTCTCTCTCTCTCTCTCTCTCTCTCTCTCTCTCTCTCTCTCTCTCTCTCTCTCTCTCTCTCTCTCTCTCTCTCTCTCTCTCTCTCTCTCTCTCTCTCTCTCTCTCTCTCTCTCTCTCTCTCTCTCTCTCTCTCTCTCTCTCTCTCTCTCTCTCTCTCTCTCTGCGGACGCGGACTTGCTATTTTAATCCGTAATGCGTTTGTCGGCTTTATTTTCATCGCCCTCGCCTCTAAGTATCTCGTCTCCTTTATAAAGCTTTCTGCATAACGGCGACAGCTATTTCTGGCCTTTATGCTCTCTCCTTTAATAAGATAAACTGTGTCTGTCCTCTTTCTTTCCCTCCTCTCTCTCTCTCTCTCTCTCTCTCTCTCTCTCTCTCTCTCTCTCTCTCTCTCTCTCTCTCTCTCTCTCTCTCTCTCTTCACGGCACAAGAATAAGAATTAGAACTTAAGCTCATACTAACAAAAATATCTTCCCTCTATTTTATTTTCCATATTATTTTTCTCTGTGTTAAAGACGAAAACTGATCCAAGACAACAAACATCTTTTCTCGTTCACTTATTAACACCAATACTAACAAGAACTTAACCTAAATATCCTACCTCCATTTTTTTCATTATTATTATTATCTGTGTTAATGACGAAGGTGATCTAGAGTAATAAACAGATTCCCCGTTCACCACTAACACCAATACTAACAGCACAACAATAGCCATCCCTCCTACCTTGGACCAGAGGACTGAGTCACGAGTATACACACCTGTGGGAGAGAAGGAAAGACAAGGTGAGTATTTTGGAAGGTATAAAGGCAGGTACATAACATAGCAGATTAGTGACCTCTCTTTTTCCTTCTTTTGTCTAGTGTTTTTCTGTATTGGAGAAGTGATTGAACAGTTTTGAGAGACAAGAGAATATATGGAGGGGAAAAAATGATGAGTAACCTTGGTAAAAAAAAAAATGGAGTGACGAATAGATCAATTTGTTAAAGTTTAGTCTCTCTCTCTCTCTCTCTCTCTCTCTCTCTCTCTCTCTCTCTCTCTCTCTCTCTCTCTATCTCTCTCTCTCTCTCTCTCTCTCTCTCTCTCTCTCTCTCTCTCTCTCTCTCTCTCTCTCTCTCTCTCTCTCTCTCTCTCTCACACACACAACCTGAGGCCATACCTCCATTAAAAACTTAAAAATCGATGACTCTGAAGGAAGATAAAAAAAAAAGAGAAAGGGACAAAATTTAAAGTAGTTTCGCCCTTATGAAAAAAATGTTTGTGGGGGTGGCAATTTTTTTTTCCAAGAGCTGAGGAAGGGAAGGGAAGGGAAGGCAAGGGATGGGAAGGCAACGGAAGGGAAGTGAAAGAGAGGAAAGGGAAGGGAAGGGAAGAGAAGAGAAAGAACGATAAGGGAAGGGAAGAGTAGAGGAGTGATGGGAAAGAAAGGGATGGTAAGAGAAGGAACAGAAGAAATGGAAAGGGTTGGAAAGGGCGGAAAGTGAAGGGAAGGAAAGGGACGGGAAATGGAGAAATGGCAAGGCAAGGCAACGCAAGGTAAGGGAAGGGAAGGGAAAGGAAGGGAAAGGAAGGGAAGGAAAAGGTAAATAAATGTAGTAATGAGAAAAGAAAACAAGAAACCGGAGGAGAAAAGAAAACGATGGGGAATCAAAGGAGAGCAAACAGAAGAGAAAGAAAGGGAGAAGAAGGAAAATGAAAAGAAGTTAAGAGGGAGGAAAAATGGAAAGATAGATATTCGGAGTTACAGACAGGGATAGACAGATAGACAGACAGATAGACAGACAGACAGACAGACGAGACGAGATCCGACGAGACAAGATGAGGGGGATAAAAAGATGCTGGAAAAGAGGAAGATGCTGAAGGAATGGAGATATCTGTACTGAGGAGACAAATACGGAGGAAGAGGAAGAAGAGGAGGAGGAGGAGGAGGAGGAGGAGGAGGAAGACAAGGGGAGTAAAGGAGGAGGAAGACCATAAGTAGGAGGAGCAAGAGGAGGAGGACCATAAGGAGGAAGAGAGAAAAAGAGGAAGAGGAAGAGGAGGAGGAAAGGGAGAGGTATTCTATTGTCCTTGTGTGGTGAACCTTGATAGATGCTGACGTGCAATGAGGGGAGAGAAGGGAGGGAGGGAGAGAGGCAGGCAGGCAGGCAGGCAAGAAAGGAGATGAGAGAATCCCAGAGAGGAAGAGGAAGAAAGGAAGAGGAAAGGGAGGTATTGAGGGGAGGAGGGATATACGAAGGAAGGGAAGAGGAGGAGTGAATGTGAGAGGAAAGAAGGAAGGAAGAAAGGAAGGAAGGAAGGAAAGATGGAAGGAAGGAAGAAAGGACAAAATGAAGCAAGAAGAAAGAAAGAAAGAAAGAAAGAAAGAAAGAAAGAAAGAAGAAACAAAGGAAGGGATGGAAAGAGAAGGTAGAAAGAAGGAAGGAAAAGAGAACTTCGAAAAATGAAGGAAGGAGGAAAGAAAGAGAAGAAAATGCGATATGGAGACAAGAAGAAAATACAGTTTGTGAATGAAGGAGTTAAATGAAGAAAATGAAGAGAAGAGAGAGAGGGTAGGGGGGGAAGGAGGCCGTGAGCTGATATCTTGAAAGGAAACTTTGCTACAGACAGATTAGGCCGAAATTCTTTCCCAAAAAACTTTAATTGATCTTTACAGTAGCCTTCTCTCTCTCTCTCTCTCTCTCTCTCTCTCTCTCTCTCTCTCTCTCTCTCTCTCTCTCTCTCTCTCTCTCTCTCTCTCTCTCATTCACCCTCCCTTCCCCTATTCTTCTGTTTCCCCTTCTTCCTGTCTCTCTCTCTCTCTCTCTCTCTCTCTCTCTCTCTCTCTCTCTCTCTCTCTCTCTCTCTCTCTCTCTCTCTCTCTCTCTCTCTCTCTCTCTCTCTCTCTCTCTCTCTCTCTCTCCCTCTCTCTCTCTCTCTCTCTAAACCTCTCTATCTCTCTCTCTCTCTCTCTCTCTCTCTCTCTCTCTCTCTCTCTCTCTCTCTCTCTCTCTCTCTCTCTCTCTCTCTCTCTCTCTCTCTCTCTCTCTCTCTCTCTCTCATAATACAAGGTAATTTTTTGAAGCCTAAAATTACCTCAAAAAATAATAAAAAAAACACCTAAGACAAAAACACCATAATGGGTTCATTCGCCTCCAATATATATTCTGGAAAATTTTTACTTCCACTGTTTTCTTGGGCCGAAGTTTTTTTTTTCTCTTCCTCACTTTTCTTTCCCGGTCCGTAATTAGCTTTTCCATCCACACTTCTTTAATTCCTTGTAAGACTTTTTCATCCCCCCGTCCACGCCGCGAGGCCAGAACTCACTCTAGTGGATAAGAGAGCGGCGCAGAGATAAGAGAATATACGAAAGTACGAAACATGATAGACAATTAAAAGGGAGAGATAGCAATGGTGAGGACAAACACTTAGGGTGGAAGAACAGGAGATGGACAAAAAGAGACAGACTTGGTAAATTAACTGATGTAAATAGTCCAGATAAAGGTTAAGTTGGGCAAACACTTAGAATGAAAAACGAGAGACGGACAAAATGAGTGAAAAGAGAAATTAACTGATGTAAGAATGACCAGATTTTGTGATGAAACTAAGAAGCATACAAGACTCGTAATGACACTGACTATAACTTGAGAAATCGATATGAGAAACAAGAACAAGATACATAACAAAACTAAGATAAGAGAGTTATTACAGTCCCCTAAAACAACACAATAACAAGAAACACAGAACAAGAAACCAAAGTAAAAGAAAAAGATGATGTTTTTGAAAGCTTTATATTATCTTTAAAACCACAGGGGATCAATATCGAAAGAATGAGACAAAGAAAGCAACAGAAATACAAAGAACAACATGAAACTCACAATAGCAAAACGGATATACAGGTAAAGAAAGAAAACACGTCCTTTATTTTTCTATTTTCTATTTCTATCATCATTGTCTTTGCTCTTGAGGGACACAGTAACCGGATCCGCCGCATCGAACTCGGACGATTGAGGAGAGTCGCTCAAAGTTTCGGGTTATTCTTGGATCCGCTAAATATGATCCCTTTTATTGGGGATTCGAAGCCGACCTGAATCAAAGCCTCTTACGTTACTGACCTGCTCAACCCTTCGGCGGGAGAGAGTGGTCAATATATTTTTAGGGTAGATGAAAAATAATGGATACGAGAAAAGAAGAAATAGAGCTGGATACAGGTAGAAGGATAGAAGGTGTGAGGCTGGTACAGATTTATTGTTTTGAGAGCTGGATGATAAAAAAGAGACGAAATAGATTGAAGAATTGTATAAGAAAAATGGTATAGATAAAATAAGACAAAGAATAGATTAAATTATAACGATAGAAGGAAGACTTAACAAAGAGAAAAGACAAAAAATAAATACAGACTAGTGAATAACCAAAAAAAAAAAATGCCAAGACAAAAATATGATAGAATTAAAGCAACAGAAGAAATACTTAAAGAGAAAAGTGCAAAAAACATTGACCATTTATAACAACAACAAAAATAATAATAATAATAATAATAATAATAATAATAATAATAATAATAATAATAATAATAATAATAATAATAATAATAATAATAATAATAATAATAATAATAATAATAATAATAATAATAATTCCTTGAAAACCAATTGAATGGGGGACTCTTATTTTCAAACCTGCTTCAGTATACGAAGCTGGGGGGCAGCACTGTCGGACCTAACTAACTGATCTTTCTGTCCGGAGCGCCTTAACACCTGACAGACGGACAAGCGCTGCCCTCTCTATGCAGGCACCTTTAATACCGCCCCCCCCCACCCCACCACCACCCACCCACCTCCTTCCTCCCCCGTTAAAGGGCCAGACTTGTTCCTTTCCTTCACAAATTGCTATGAACATTACGCTTAAAAGAGGTAAATACAGTTATCCTCAAGCATTTCCTTCTAACGTTTAATGGCAAGCTATTCTAAAACTTTTATTCTCCAGTGGACGAGAATCACGCAACTTCTCACTCACATGTTAAGAAAAATAGGCCTACTCTCTCTCTCTCTCTCTCTCTCTCTCTCTCTCTCTCTCTCTCTCTCTCTCTCTCTCTCTCTCTCTCTCTCTCTCTCTCTCTCTCTCTCTCTCTCTCTCTCTCTCTCTCTCTCTCTCTTCGTAATAACCAAACTTTCCCCTCCGCTGCCCTCTCTCTCTCTCTCTCTCTCTCTCTCTCTCTCTCTCTCTCTCTCTCTCTCTCTCTCTCTCTCTCTCTCTCTCTCTCTCTCTCTCTCTCATGGGTGTGGTAAATGTATTGAGTGCGTGGGCTATAAGTGTGTGTGTGTGTGTGTGTGTGTGTGTGTGTGTGTGTGTGTGTGTGTGTGTGTGTGTGTGTGTGTGTGTGTGTGTTATTTGTGCTTCTTTAGGTCAACAAGGACGAAGGAAACAAAGAACGGTAATGTAGTAAAATAAAATAAAAAGAAGATATAACAAACAGTAATCAGATTGGCCAAGAATGGAAGCTGGTACATCAACATTTGCTCTCGTGTTTTGCGTATTAATAGAAGGCCAAAAGAAAAAAAAGAAAAGATCATTATTCACATTTACAGGTATTAAAAAAAAGTCACTCATTCATTTGCATATAAATGACGTATAGCTCATGTTTTTAGATGAAACAGAGCCTCATCAGCCCGCCCTTATTGTTCACATTGAAAGAGTTTAACGCTTTTATAGAATGCACAAATAACGTTAATGCGAATACCGGGATGGGTTGACATCGTCCGGTTTGGGAATAATACACCTTGGTTCCTCTTTCCAAAAATATGGTTTGCTCAGTTTTGGTATTTATATTCTCCCTCATTAGATTTCTTCCCTTAATGATTTCCCGATGCATTTATTTGTGTCTGTAGTGTCATTATATCTGTTATTATATTTGCTTCTCGCCCTAAATTATCTTCTTTCCTTCTCCTTTATTTATTATTCTCCTTTTTCCTTCTTCGTTCTCCTTCGTGACCTGATTATCTGTTACCTAGTTCTGTTCTTCCTCTTATTCCCTCGTTTCTTATCCTCTCGCTGCCCTCATTCCTTCTTTCTCTTTATTCTTTTCTTTAATCATCACTTTTCACTCTAAACATAAATTTCATCCACATTGTCAACTCCTATATTCCTCTACGTCAGCCAATCCTTTCTTATTTCCATTCTTTAGAGTTCAAACATCTTTTAATGGTTTTACCCAGACCTTCAAGACATCCACCCTAGTTTTACAATGATCCAAAACTCCCATTTAGCTTCAGACGACTTGCAGGTGAGGTGCACAGGTAGGAACCAAGCTCTTTTAGTCCAAACAAGAGCCTCGCCTCTATTCAGCTTCTCGCAGTGACCATATAACGACAAAAAAAGACACTGATTGGAGTTCGTTTCTCGCATTCTGTCTAACTGATTTTCAGATATGGTTAACCTATTCAAAACCAACCTATTTTAGCCCGAACAAGAACCTCGTCTCGACCCAGCCTCTCTTAGCAAGCCCATAGCGACAAGGGCCACTGAACAAGGTCTTTCCGTATCTCGAATACATTGTAATTGATTTCAAGAGACTAAGGAGATGGTCAACCTATTCAAAACCAACCTATTTTAGCCCTAATAAGAACCTCGCCTCGACCCAGCCTCTCTCAGCCAGCCCACAGCAACAAAATAAGCACTGAACAAGCTCTTACCGTATCCCGAATGTCGTGTAATTAAATAAATGAGACTAAGGAGATGACCAGCTTATTCAAAACCAACCAATTTCAGCCCTAACACAAGCCTCCCCTCAACGCAGCCTCTCTCAGCAAGGCAACAAAAGAAGCTCTGACCATGTTACTTCCATATCCTGAACGTCTTGTAATTGGTTTAACGAGACTAAAGAGAAGGTCAACCAATACAAAACCAACCTACTTTACCCCTAACAAGAACATCCCCCTAGCCCAGCCTCTCTCAACAAACACATAGCGACAAGACTCACCAAGCAACGTCTTTCTGTATCCCAAAATACCTTGTAATTGGATGAACGAGACTAAGGGATGATGGTCAAGCTATTCAGACGATCCGATTTTAGCCCTAACAAGAATCTCCCTCGACCCAGGCTCTCTGAACATGCCATTAGCAACAAAAGAGGCACCGGCCGTGTTCTTTTCGTATTCAAAATCAAAATATCTTGTAACTGGTTTGAGCGAGACTGAAGAGATGGTTAACCTATTCAAAACCAGTATAGTTTAGCCCTAACGAGAACCTTCCTCGATCCAGCCTCTCTCAGCAAGCCCATAGCAACATAGACACAGAGCAAGTTCCTTCATCATTCAAAATCAATATATCTTGTAATTGGTTTTAACGAGACTAATGCGAAGGTGAAACTGGTCGAGACAAACCTATTTTTTTCCTAACAAGAACTCACCTCTATCCAGTCTTTCTCAACAAGCCCATAGCAACGTAGACACAGAGCAAGTTCCTTCATCATTCGAAATCAATATATCTTGTCATTGGTTTTAACGAACACTAAAGCGTATAGGTGAACCGGGTCAAGCGCTAAGCCTCAGTCAAGCTTTTTCTCTGCGGGTCCAAAGCGATACGAGTCACGATCGCGTTCTTTCCCCGTCCCGAGTGTGTCCTGTGATTGGTTCAAAGCTCCAGCAGATCGCCGGCCATTACCTCTCCACTCCAGAGCAAAGGCCCCGTGAAACTTTTGTCTGTTGGGTTTCTATTTGATGTTACGTTCTTTTTATATTTGGCTTGGAGTTCAATAGACGCACTTTTTTTCTAATGCCTTGAGTGTTTGTCTGTTTTAAGTTTCCGTTTTCTATTGATGTGTTTTTTTTTGGAGGGTATCTTATTTATCTTTCGTTCGTTCCAGCTTTTCTTTACTGTTTGTTTCCACGTGTGTTTATAAATTTCAACTTGGGGTCATATATATTAATTAAACCCTCGAAAAAATAACGTAGACCCAACATGATCAGTGAGGGAATGCATTTAAGGGCATCTGATAAATAAAAAAAGATTATTTCATCATGTTATTGCAAGTGTTCGTTGTTATTTTAATCATGAAAAGTATTAAAATGTCAACTTATATTCAGAACTACATCTCTCTCTCTCTCTCTCTCTCTCTCTCTCTCTCTCTCTCTCTCTCTCTCTCTCTCTCTCTCTCTCTCTCTCTCTCTCTCTCTCTCTCTCTCTCTCTCTCTCTCTCTCTCTCTCTCTCTCTCTCTCTCTCTCTCTCTCCTTAACCTCTCTTCCCCTCGCCATTCCTTTTATCGGTTCGCTCTTTTTCTCCTTTCTCCTTCCTTTTGTTTTCTCTTCTCTCCCCTTCTGTGTCTCGTTCATTCCTTCCTTTATTTCCTTCCTCCCTGCACGTCTTTCCATCACTCCTCTCTCTCTCTCTCTCTCTCTCTCTCTCTCTCTCTCTCTCTCTCTCTCTCTCTCTCTCTCTCTCTTGCACTTTGACCTTTCTTCTCTCTCCTCGTTTATTTGTTCTCATTTATTACTTCTATTTCAACACTCCAACTCTCACATCTTTCCCTCTCATCACCTCTCTCCGTATCTCCTCCTCCTCTGTTTACATTTATCTTCCTCCTTTTCTTACTCCTCTCTTTCTCTCTCTCTCTCTCTTTCCTTCTTGTTCTTGTCGTTCTCTTTATTCTTCTCCTTTTCCTACCCCTTCTATTTGTCCTTTTTTTCCTACTCCTAATACTACTTTTCTTCTTTTATTTCCTCCTACTCCTCCTCCTCCTCTTCCTCGTCTTCCTCCTCCTCCTTTCCTCCTTCATCTTGTTCTCCTCCTCCTACTCTTCCTACTCACCCTTCCTCTCTTTCTACTACTACTACATTTTCTTATATTTCCTCCTCCTCCTCCTCCTGCTCCTCCTCCTCCTCCTCCTCCTCCTCCTCGTCTCACGCAAGGCAGCTATTAGAGTAAAAAATAACAGTAAAACAATACATATAAAACAACAATATATATTTCCGCTGCTAATTTTTCCTACCTTCCCTCCCTCTCTCTCTCCCTGCCTCTCTCCCTTCTTTCCTCCTTCCCTTCTTCCCTCCCTCTCCCTGCTTCCCTCCCTCTTTTCCTCCCTCCCAAGAAATCCGTCTCTCCATCATGCCTAATGTAAAATAAATGAAATATTCGGGTTTTTTTTCATTATTTATCCAACAACAACAACAACAACAACAACAACAACAGCAGGAAATTATTGAAGGATTGAAATCGTTTCCCTCCACAATAATAATTTTGGTCCACAGTTATATATATTTTTTTATGCTTTTTATGCTTTTCCAATCTTAATTTCGGGACTTCAATATTCAGGTTATAATTGCCAAGGATTTTTATTTCCTCGCCTTTTCCCTGAAGTCTTAAATATCTGTGACATGTTTACGACGGAAGTGAAAGGGGGATGGTGGTGGTGGTGATATATAATAGTAGTAGTAGTAGTAGTAGTAGTAGTAGTAGTAGTAAGGTAAAGACTAATAGAAACGAAGACGGTTAATGATAAGAGGGTGAAGAAAGAGATGAAGAGGGAGAGAGACACAAGAAAAAGAGGTATTATACTGAGAAGAGATACGAGCTGTGTGCGTTGGGAAGGTCTTAAGGATGGAAAATAAGCAATGTGTGTGGATGAGAGGGTGGATACGGGGTGGATGGAGTGTGTGTATCTGCGTGTGAAAGATGCTCCTGATGTGGAATAGGAAAATGGAAGAATGTGTAAAGTGGAAGTATGGATTTGGTAATTGTTAAAGCTATGACTACGACAGGTGTGGAGATATGGGCCGGTATTATAAGAAACACTCGCTTTTCATATCAACTATTTCTAAAGATCAAAGAGGGGATCAATCGGGTTCTAATGAGTGTTCCTTTAGATTCACGGTACAGAAGAAGGGTCAGACTACTACCAGGATCATAAAACTACTCCTGGAAATGCCCCAAACTCCTATGAAAGCCTTGTCAAATGTGTGTTCTTGGACGACGAAATGTTTAGCAATACGGCCCATGATGTGCGGAGGTGCGGAGAGGAGACAGAGGCGGAGGTATGGAGAGAGATAATATTAGACAGTGAAGTGTGGATTAAAACGAGAGGAAATATTGTCAAGGGTGCGATTAATGAAGAAGATAAAATAGGGGACGTTGGGATAGAAGTAATAGATGACTGTAGGATTTGAAGAGAGTGTGAATATGTGAAGGTGAAAATGAGTATAGCAAGGATGATTTAGGGTGAAAGGAAGGGAAGCTAATGTACGGTGAATCTGTGAAGGTGAAGATAAGTATAGCAAGGATGATTTGGGATGGAAGGGAGGATAACTACTGTAAGGTAAATATGTGAAGGTGAAAATGAGTATAGCAAGGATGATTTAGGGTGGAAGGAAGGGAAGCTAATGTACGGTGAATCTGTGAAGGTGAAGATAAGTATAGCAAGGATGGCTTAGGGTGGAAAGTAAGGTTAGTTGGCGTGGGTAGTGTTTGCCGTGGCTGTGGGCGTGGCACCTGGCTCTAATTAAAGGTGTGCTGATATCAGGTGAGCGTCGGGTGTCACAGGGCGAGTGGGAGCGTCAACACAGAGTTATCAGAGGTGAGAGGCTGCTAAATCCCTCTCACTCCCTCTCCCTCTCCCTCTCTCTCTCTCTCTCTCTCTCTCTCTCTCTCTCTCGCCGCCTGACACCTTCCCACACACTGACCTTTTGCACCTTGAAAGCAACGCATGACCTATGAAAATCTGGGTGAGGTGGGAGGTGTGTGTGTGTGTGTGTGTGTGTGTGTGTGTGTGTGTGTGTGTGTGTAAAAGGCAAACCTGCATGACCCTTCACACACACACACACACACACACACACACACACACACACACACACATACACACACACACTAATGAGTTGGTGGGGGTTTTATTGTTGGTGTTGACAAATGCATTATATTGAAGAGGGGCTGATGACAGGAGGAGGAGGAGGAGGAGAAGAAGGAGGAGAAGGAGGAAGAGGAGGAGGAAGAGGAGGAGAGATAAAGGAGGAAGACAGTAATAATGAAGACAACGAAAAATGAGAAAAGGAAGTAGATTTAAATAAATT
Source organism: Eriocheir sinensis (assembly GCF_024679095.1). Classification (NCBI taxonomy): domain Eukaryota; kingdom Metazoa; phylum Arthropoda; class Malacostraca; order Decapoda; family Varunidae; genus Eriocheir; species Eriocheir sinensis. The sequence goes on along the minus strand of NC_066555.1, from coordinate 3,029,507 downwards.
CCCACATTAAAAATTCTAATCTATTTTTTGTAATAATTATTTGTACTGTAACTGACGTTGGTTCTCTTTTGTAATTACTAGTAAACATTAATTTCTTACTATTATTATTATTATTATTATTATTATTATTATTATTATTATTATTATTATTATTATTATTATTATTATTATTATTACTACTACTATTACTACCATTGTTAACTTTGCATGAATTATTATATGCAATCTATCTCCCTCTCCCTCTCTCTCTCTCTCTCTCTCTCTCTCTCTCTCTCTCTCTCTCTCTCTCTCTCTAAAAATCTATTGGCCTCACGAGAGTTCCGCCTCAGCCGTCTAAGAGGAAAGTGCTGTAACTTTTTTTTTTTTTTATCCGTTCCTATTTTCTTCCCTGATGCCCTCGCTATCATGGCCTCCTTCATTCTCCTTCCTTCCTTCCTTCATGTCTTCATCCTTCTCTCCTTCATTCTTCTTCTTTCCTTCATGTCTTCATCCTTCTCTCCTTCATTCTTCTCCTTCCTTCCTTCATGTCTTCATCCTTCTCTCCTTCATTCTTCTTCTTCCTTCCTTCATGCCATCAACTTCCTCTCCTTCATTCTCCTCCTTCCTTCCTTCATGCCTTCATCTTCCTCTCCTTCAATATTTTCCTTCCTTCCTTTCCTCATTTTTCTTTTTTTCCTTCCTTCCTTTCCTCATTTTTCTTTTTTTCCTTCCTTCATTCCTTTCTCCTCTCCTTATCTCTATTTTCTTCCTTTTCTTCTTTTCTTCCATTCAGTCCTTTGCTGTCATGACCTGTTTCCTTCTTCTTTTTCCTTCTTTCATGCCTTCATCCTCCTTCCTTATCAGTTTTTTCCTTCCTCTATTCCTCCTTCATCTTATTTTCCATTCCTTCCTTCATCCATTTCTTCTTTCCTAATCTATTTCCCTTTTGTTTTTCTTTCTTCTCTTAAATTCACTGTTATCATGACCTGCTTCATTCTCTTCCTTCTTTCCTTCATCCTCTTTCTTCCTCCGTTCCTTCTATCCTTGGCATTACTTTCTTCCTTCCTTATTCTTATTTCGTCTTTTTTCCTCTTTCTCTCATCAGCTTTCTTTTCTTCCTTCCTTCTTTTTCTTTCTTCCTTCTCCTCCTTTCAACCTGCCATGCATAAATTATTTTCATCAGTTCTTCCTTAACATTATTTTCCATCCATTCTTTCCTTCAACCTTTCATTCGTTTTCTATTTCTTTTAAAGGTCTTAACTATCATGACCTACTCCCTTCCTTTCTTCCTTCTTTCCTTCCTTTCCCGACCTTCTTGCCTCTCTTCTTTCATTCATCCTCTTTCTTATCTTCTTCCTCCCTCCCTCCCATCTCTCTCACTTCCTCTCTCTTCATCTCATCTCTGACTAGTTTCTTTCCTATCTCTCCGTCTCTCCCTCTCCCTCCTTCTCTCCCTCTCTTGGCGTTTTCTCTCCTTTATCTCTCCTCTTTTCCTCTTCCCTTCGTTCAAACATATCAGAGAACGGCTACAGAATCTTCTTGCACTTAATACGAGAAGAGAAAGAGGAGGAAGAGGAAGAGACGAGGAGGAAGGGAAGGAGAAGGAGGAAGGCCACTCTTAATGTCTGCCTCGTGAATTATTTAGTCCAGGAAAGGTCGCCGATCACAGGTTCAGACGAGTTTGTGAAATACCTCAAGAAATACACACCTTGACTTCGTTTTACCTGTGCTCTCTCTCTCTCTCTCTCTCTCTCTCTCTCTCTCTCTCTCTCTCTCTCTCTCTCTCTCTCTCTCTCTCTCTCTCTCTCTCTCTCTCTCTTCTGATTACCTGTTTTTTCCTTTTTTTTCCTCTTTTCCACCCTTATCTACACCTACGCTTCCTTTCCTCCCTCTTTCCTCCTCTTCCTCTTCCTCTTCCTTATCTTCCTAATCATCAATCCTAATCACCACCTTTTCCTTCCTATATTTTTCTCCTTCGCTTACTCCTCCATCTTTTTTTCCTACTCTTTTCTTTTCCTTACCTCTAATCTCTTCTCTCCATTCTTCCTTAATTCCCTATCCTTTCCCATCTTCCTTTTTTGCTTAACTCATCCTCTTCATTTTTTCTCCTCCTTTCCCTTCACCTTCTTCTTTCTCTTCCACCTCCATTCCTTTTCCTGCGTCCCTTTCCCTCATTCTGTCTGTCCCATTCTTTTCTGTTTCCTCCTCCTCCTCCACCTCCTCCTCCTCCTCCTCCTCCTCCTCCTCCTCCTCCTCCTCCTTCTCCTTCTCCTCTTTGTGTCGCTGCAACATTTTATCGTCGCAAAACAATAACATCGAAGAATAAAAACGCGGCCCGACCAACCTCATTCATTTACTTTTTTCGGTCGGTTTGAATATCTTGTAAAAAAAAAAAGCCGGGAAATCATAAAATCATTTCCTTCTTGCTTCTTGCACTCTCTCTCTCTCTCTCTCTCTCTCTCTCTCTCTCTCTCTCTCTCTCTCTCTAGATAGATAGATAGATAGATAGATAGATAGATAGATAGATAGATGGATAGACAGATAGATTAGGAGGGAAATAGATAGACAAAAATAGACAAACCAAGTAAAACAAATTATGAAAAACCAGTAGTGTGTGTGTGTGTGTGTGTGTGTGTGTGTGTGTGTGTGTGTGTGTGTGTGTGTGCCCCTAATGAAACAAAGGCATACATGATAATTAGCTTCTCCCTCTCATTATCATCATCATTATCATCATCATTACTACTACATCTTTCACTACCATCATCAGTTGTCATTGTTATTCATTTTCCCTCTCAATCACACACACACATAATGTTGCTCTTCGTTATAAACCAGCAATCTTTTTAATTACTCCTTTTTCAATGTTATATATACTCGGTCTGACGCCATAAAGAGTTAGTGGAAAACGAGGGACAAAGGATAAACCAAGAGTAAAAGGGAGTAGAGTAGTTAGAGGGAGTGAAAGATAATAAGGAAAGGTAGAAGAAGTAGGAAATAAAGAAGGAACTGGGAAGGGAAAGGGAAAGAGCAAACTGGATAACATAGGAGGGAGTTCAAAAATGATAAAAGAGGAAAAAGGAAATGGGAATGAGAGAGTGTATAGGGGAGTGAAGGATGACAAAAGGAGGGAAGGAAACATGAGAAGAAAAGGGGAATGTCTGCATGGGAAGGGGGAAGGGATGGGGAAGGGGGAGAGTGAGAGGGGGAAGGAAGGGAGGGAGAGGAGGAGGAATAGTTTGCCAAGGAAGTTAAGGAAGGAGAGAATGTCATGCAGAGAGAGAGAGAGAGAGAGAGAGAGAGAGAGAGAGAGACTTATGAGGGCTCGTGGTGGTTTGTCAGTGCTTGCAAAGGGAAGGGGTGAGCCTCCTCCTCCTCCTCCTCCTCCTTCTCCTCCTCCTCCTCTTCCTGTCACCATGGCGACCAGCAGACAACACGAGCATCCCGGCACACACACACACACACACACACACACACACACACACACACACACACACACACGCACACACACACATCGTCTGTCAGTCAGCAGTTATTTTTGTTGATGTTTTTTCCCACATTTTTCTTCTTTATTTGCAGATTTTTTTTTTCTTAATCTCTTTTCAGGTAAAATGTAAAAAAATTCTCTCTCTCTCTCTCTCTCTCTCTCTCTCTCTCTCTCTCTCTCTCTCTCTCTCTCTCTCTCTCTCTCTCTCTCTCTCTCTCTCTCTCTCGTTTCTTTCTTGTGTGTGTGTGTGTGTGTGTGTGTGTGTGTGTGTGTGTACGTACGTTAAAGGCGCAATGCCGGGCCAAACATCTCGCTTAATTTTCTCACCAAACTTCTCGCGCTAATAAATAGGGAGAGATTTTTTTTTTTTTATCTCCTTAACCCAGCTTTATTTTTATACACATTTTCCTCCTCGTGAAGTATTATAGATCTCGTGTGTGTGTGTGTGTGTGTGTGTGTGTGTGCGTGTGTGTGTTACTATAGCTATCATAATATTTACAAACCCCATTTCGAGCTGACTTTAGTGTTATTGTTTCGAACCGACAAACGAGACACGATTCACACGCAAACACACGATTCGAGACCTTCAACTCCTTCTAAAATTAGCTAAGACCAAAATATAATTAGTAAGTTCTATAATTAAAAACACATTACGCAACTGGGACCCGAATAATCCCTAATAATTTCAAAACCAAGCTTGCAGTTAGGCCTAAAATGCTCCGAAACGATTACAATAAAGGTTCAATTTTTTTTTTCGAAGCTTCAGATGGATGGAAAAGGGAGTCAAAAGATTAGTAGAAGAAGCCAGACCTTTCTTCTTTTTCTTTTCCTTTTCTTCATTTCCTTTTTTCTTTACCTTTTTCCTCTTGTCCTTTTTTCTTCTTTTCCTTTTTCGTCTTTTCCTTTTTTCTTCTTTTCCTATTTCTTTTTTTTTCCTTTTTCTTCTTTTCCTTTTTTTTCCTTTTCTTTTTTCTTTCCCTTCTTTCTCTACTTTTTCTACTACTACTACTACTACTACTACTACTACCACTACTTCTACTACTACTACTACTACTACTACTACTACTACTACTACTACTAATAATAATAATAATAATAATAATAGTAATAATAATAATAACAATTCTTCATTTTCATCATCATCACCATCATCCGTTGACTTAAGCAACAGACACCTAACGATCTTTTTTATATATTTTTTTTCCTTTATCATCCTTGAGCTATTTACCGAAAAAAAATAGAAGCGTTCCATCGACACCCGGAATTAGGTGCTTCACTGCTGGCGATTCGAACAGCCAATTTGAAGCCCGAGTGACCAGCAACATGAGTCATCAGTGAAGCGTAGAGGGAGAGGGAAGCGGGGGGGGAGTGGTGAAAGTGGAGGGGGGAAGGAGAAGAAGAGGGAGGGAGGGGGAAGGGAGGGGGAAATGGAGAACAGAGGGAAGGAGATGGAAAGAGGGAGAGGAGGAGGAGAGGGAGGAAACTGGAGAAGGATGGAGAAAAGGGAAAAGGAAGAAGGATAGAGGGATGAAAATGGAGAAAAAAAGGAAAGGAAAGGAGAGGGAAGGAGGGGGATGGAAGTAGAGGGGGAAGAAAGTGAGGATAAAGGGAGTGGAAAAAAAAGGGAGAGGGAGAGAGAGGGAAAAAGAGGGAGACAGCGGGAGGGAGTGGGATAGAGAGAGTGGAGAGGGGAGAAAGGGGGAGAGAAAGAGAGAGAAGAGGCGGAGAGGAGGAGGGGGGAAGAGAGAAGGGGGGGGTTGGAGAGGGAAGGGGAGGGAGAGGGAGAGGGAGAGAAGGAGAGTAAGGAAGCTTTTTAACTCTCACGCTTCGATACTCGCTTCAATTGAGTCTTCCAGAAACCAAAGGCATCAACGTCTCTCTCTCTCTCTCTCTCTCTCTCTCTCTCTCTCTCTCTCTCTCTCTCTCTCTCTCTCTCTCTTCATACTCATTTTCCTATGCTTACTTCTCTCTTTCTCTCCTCTTTCATCATATTCCATTTTTTTTCCATTTCTTCAATATTCTCTTCTTTGCTTTTCTTCTTTTCTTCTTGCTTTTCCGTAAAATCCTCCAAATCTTGCAGTACCTACTCAATTTTTCCTCTGTTTATTTCATTTATATTTCTTCTTATTCGTCTATGTATATTATTTTTATTATTATTCTATTAATATCACTGGTCTTTCTTCTGATTCTTCTTTTCTTTTTTATCTTAATCCTCATCCGTTTTTAACACTTTCATTTATAGTTACTCTTTTATGCTTGTTCTTCTTTCTCATTCTCTTTCAGTTTATCCAATTCATCTCTCTCTCTCTCTCTCTCTCTCTCTCTCTCTCTCTCTCTCTCTCTCTCTCTCTCTCTCTCTCTCTCTCTCTCTCTCTCTCTCTCTCTCTCTCTCTCTCTCTCTCTCTCTCTCTCTCTCTCTCTCTCTCTCTTCAGTGTTCTCTCACTCCCCACTTCTTCTTATAATTTATTTTTCCTTTTTCTTTCCCTTCTATTTCTTGTTATGTTATTCTCGTCCTTCTCTTCCTCCTTTTCCTCTTCCTCGTTTCTCTCCTCATTCTTTTACAAACATTTATTATAATTTTCTTTCTCCTCCTCCTCCTCCTCCTCCTCCTCCTCCTCCTCCTCCTCCTCCTCCTCCTCCTCCTCCTCCTCCTCTTCCCCTTCATTTATATTCCCCCGACTTACCCAACATCTGACACCCTTCTCTCCAGCCCTACCTTTCTCCATTTACTTCTCTCCTCCTCCTCCTCCTCCTCCTCCTCCTCCTCCTCCTCCTCCTCCTCTAACGCCGCCGCCTGGAGCTTTTCTTTTTCACCTCCGACTAACCTCAAACCCCTTGCTCTCTCTCTCTCTCTCTCTCTCTCTCTCTCTCTCTCTCTCTCTCTCTCTCTCTCTCTCTCTCTCTCTCTCTCTCTCTTACCAAATGGTCACAAAAACAAGGAATTCAACTAAACGTCAAACAAAGCCACGTTCACGGCCTTTATTTTTCATTTTTTTGTTATTATTTAAACTCGAGCATCGGCGTAAAATGTTTTCAATGCAGGTAAATTAACTCCCATTTTAATTTGTCCTCCAGAGAAAAAAAAATAATAATAAGTCCATTCTTCATTTTTAAAAGGCAATAGAAATAGTAATAATGATAAATGGGTTGGTAGTGAACTTCATCCAGACGCGATTTATTCATTATTTTATTTTTCTTGGTTTCTTTTTTTATTTCTTTTCTCCTGGAGGTAAACATAATAAGGTGTCGCAATTGATTAACGATACAATTATTATAAATGAAGGTTATCGATGAGCATTTTTTATTCCCATATTTTGACGGTTTTCAGTCCTCTTCGTGTGGGTGGAAATATGAGCTGTTTTTTTTTTATTAGTTTCGTTTATATCACCACCATCATCATCACCAACACCACCTCCACCACCTGATATCACCACCCTTTTCACCACTACCGCCACCACTATCACCAGCAGCACCACCATACCTAACAACACAATCATCACCATCACCACTACAACACTCCAACCATAATCATCACCACTACCACCATCACCACAAATACCACCACCACCACAATCACCATAACCATTAACGCTACCATTATCACTACTGCCTCTCCCGCCACCATTACCACCACCACCACCACCACCACCAGCGTCCCTGCATAACAAAACCAGTCTTAAAACCCCCGCACAGAGAGATTAAAATTCCATCACCTGGTTTCTGTAATTAAATAAGAAACGTCGCCTCAAGGGTTAGTCGATGCGGGGGTCAAAATATTCAACTTTTTCCCTTTTATATTTCAGGGGCGGTAAAAGCAGGAGCGGGGCTGTTATGGAGGCTGGGTAACCTTAACCTTTGGAACAGTGGCTTCGGGGGTGGTGGTGGTGCTGGTGTGAAGGGTGGCAGTGGGCGGCGGCGGCATTTAGATACTGATCGGGGGACAGATTTTATGAACGAGGCTTGACGAGAAATATGGAAGCAGAATGGATCGGGTGTGTTTTTTTCATCCTTTTTTAATTTGTTCACTGGTGCAGTTTATGAAGTGTTATGGATGGTGTAGTATCAGAATGGTATAATATATTTTTTTTAAACTCGTTATGGTGGAGTTTTCAAAGTTATACAAAACACACAGACTGAATGGTATCGTTTTCTTGTATTTTTTCAGTTCATTAAATGGTGAGATTTCCGATGTTTTGGGGGAATATATCAGAACAGAGTGGGTTAGTTTCTTCTTTTTTAATTCGTTCAGTGGTGATTAACTTTTCAAAATTATATATATAGAGAGAGAGTAAATAGTAACAATACGGTCAAGGATTTTTCTATGTAATTCGTTCGATGGTGAGTTTTTTGAAGTGTTACAGAAATTATGTGAATAGATTGGTAGCGACGTTCTTTTTTTTATTTGTTCGGTAGTGATGAGAACGGAGAGCCTTTTCTTTTCCGTTTAATAGTGGGATCAACGAAGCTTTACAGTAATCATCGGAGCACAACGTTACCGCTTTAATTAATTTCAGTTCGTTTACGATGAAATGAACGAGACTTTCCAGAAAGCATAACAATGAAATGCCAGGTATTATTTTTTCCTTCACCTCGTTAACTGATGGAATTTCCGGGGCTTCACAGGAAATATCGTGATGAACTGGCGGGGCCTTCAGCAATGCGTTCAGAGGTAAAATTTACGAAGCTTTACCAAAAAATATCACAACTGTAGCGGCTTTGTTTTATTCAAGGTCGTTCAATGTAAAAAAAAAAAACGGAATTCAAAAAGTCGAAATGTGAATGTGATGATCTGATAATAGTCTTGTCAAAACGAAAATTCACACACAAAAAAATATACCGTCAAAAATATTATTGTCTCCCTTTCTCAAATTCGTGTGATAGCGAAATAGCAGGAAATAGGTAAAAATCAGAGTTGTATGTGTTAAAAGGAAATTGGGAACTGTGTTATCAATTATATTATTTCATCTCCTATTCCTCCTTTAATTCATCTCTCTCTCTCTCTCTCTCTCTCTCTCTCTCTCTCTCTCTCTCTCTCTCTCTCTCTCTCTCTCTCTCTCTCTCTCTCTCCTCATTCATACATGCTTTCCCTCCTTAATTTATTTTCTTCTTTTCCTTAATCTTTCTTCTCCTTTACCGTTTGCATATTCTCTTTCTCCTCCTACTTGTCATATATATTCTTTCATTTCCTATTCCTTCTTTACTTCATCTTTCTCTTTACTCCTTCCATTCCTCATCCTTATACGATTATTCTTTTATTCTCTTGATTAATATTCTTCGTTTTCAATATTACTCTCCTCCACCTTATGCTTCTCCTCTTACTTATCTTTCTCATCTTCTTACTTGTTCTCTTTTCTCCTCCTCTCCTTACTTCTTTTCTTCTCCTCCTCCTTCCTCATTTTTCTCTTCTTCTCCTTCTCCTCCTCCTCCACTTCACCACTATACCATCCCCACCACCACCACCACCACCTCCTTCTCCTCCTCCTCCTTCTCCTCCTTCAGTACCCACAAGGCAGCCTCCGCGGAGTGGTTGCCTCGGCAGGACACACCCACGGTAAGTTGAGTTAAGCTGTGGATTCCCATGGGTGTCCCGCCTCAAGCACTTCTTCCTCCTCCTCCTCCTCTGCATCAACCGCACGCCATCTACCTAAGGGGCGTGTATGCGAGGGCGTGGAAGAGGCGTGGAGGGAGGGAGGAGGAAGGGGATGGTGTGTGTGTGTGTGTGTGTGTGTGTGTGTGTGTGTGTGTGTGTGATGAGAGGTGGATAAGTATAGATAGGTAGATAGATTTAGATAGATAGATGAACAGGAGGAGTCGGTATGTGCAATCTCTCTCTCTCTCTCTCTCTCTCTCTCTCTCTCTCTCTCTCTCTCTCTCTCTCTCTCTCTCTCTCTCTCTAATGGTCGTTCCCCTCAGTCCTCACTCACTCACACGGTTGCCAGACCTCACCAGCCAGACAGCCAGCCAACAGTCGCCTCACCTCCCACATCAACAATTTCCAAAGGCCATAGATGAGATTAATCGTGTTTTCATGAGAGTTTTTATACATTCACGGTACAGAGGAAGGGTCACACTACCACCAGGGTCATTCAACTACCCCTGGAAATGCCCCAAACGCCTACGAAAGCCTTGTCAAATAGGTGTTCTTGAGCGCCGAGGGGTTTCAGAACACGGGCAAAGTCTCCCCTCAAAAGCAGACTCGGGGACGCACGGAGAACCAAACGCCCTCGACGCTCCCCTCTTTCCCTCCCTTTTCTCTCCCTACTTGCCTTCCCTCTCTCCCTACGTACCTCCTCACCTCAGTCCCTCCCCCTTACAAACACTGCTCACCCCTCCGTCTCGCCCCTCACACACACACACACACACACACACACACACACACACACCTTTTCCCCTTCAACCCTCCGCCCCGCCTCTGTGTCCTGCTGTTGCCATAGCGACCGTGCATTAACCCTTTCAGACACGCCAGACAGACAGACACCGCCACCACCACCACCGCCACCGCCACCACGAGGAGCAGGAGCAGGAGGAGGAGGAGGAGGAGGAGGAGGATTGTAGGTAAGGCACTGCACGTCTTCCTCTCGCTTACTGCCAGATTAATAGCTTGTCTGTCTGTCTGTCTTTGTCTTCCTCCTAGTTTTTTTTCTTTTTCTTTTTCTCTTTTTTCGTTTCGTTTTGTCCCGTTTTTGATTGGCTTGCGTCGTCTAGTTGTGCTGTTTCTGTTTTCCTTTCTTTCTTTTATTCCTATTTGGCTTTTTTCATATTTTTCCTGTCTCACTATTTCCTATCTTTTTCCTCGTTCTTGTTTTCTGTTTCTTTACTTCTATCCTTCTCATTCTTATTTTTACTTTTTTCCATTTTTCCATTTCCTCCCTTCCTCCTTCTATCATTTTTTTCGTTTTCTCTTTTTACATCTTTCTTATTTTCTTCCTTCCTTCCTTCCTTTCCTCTCGTTCGCTTCTCTGAGCCATATCTTCTTTCTTCGATGTCTCTCTCTTTTTTTTTTAGTATGTCCTCTCTCTCTCTCTCTCTCTCTCTCTCTCTCTCTCTCTCTCTCTCTCTCTCTCTCTCTCTCTCTCTCTCTCTCTCTCTCTCTCTATGTGTTTTATTTTGAGTCACTTTTTCTCTTCTCTGGGTTTCTCTGTTTGTTTGTTTCGATTAAACCTTTTATATCTCTGGTCATGTCGCGTCCACTTTTTTTCCTTCTGTCTATTATCCACTCTCCGTCTCGTGTCTCCTTTCTCTCTCCTCTCCTATCCTCTCCTTTCTTCCCTTTCCCTCTCTCATCCCTATCAAAATCCCTCCTTTCCCCACTACTTTACCTTCTTTCCTATTCTCTACTTTTTTATATATATTTTTCCTACTTTCATCCAGTCACCATTTACTCTTTATATCTCAAACAAAACCACACAAACAAAAACACAATTCAAAATCAATGCACAAAACACTACCAACACAAGCAATAAGCAACGTTAAAAACACAACCTCTCTTTTGGTCACTCCTCTGACCACTATTCAGGAGCAGTAAGTAGTGGGCTTTTTATATATATTTCTCTTTACGCCCTTGAACTGTCTCCTTAGCTGTAAAAAAAATAATCAATCAATCCATCAAAACAAATAAATGAATAAACAAGACAATATATCGACACACACAGGAGGAAAAGCCCCGAGAAGAAGAAAAATCAAAAGGGAACAAAAACAGAAAGCAGGACAGAATCGCAGGGAAGAGCAAGACCAGGAACAGCAACACTACACAGTCTTGTTCAATTCCAGTCAGGAGGCGGCGACAAACACGAGGTCTCTCTCTCTCTCTCTCTCTCTCTCTCTCTCTCTCTCTCTCTCTCTCTCTCTCTCTCTCTCTCTCTCTCTCTCTCTCTCTCTCTCTCTCTCTCTCTCTCTCTCTCTCTCTCTCTTCGTCCTTGTCGCTGCGTCCCTCGAGGGTGGAGAAGTGATCGAGTGAGTGAACGAGAGAGAGAGAGAGAGAATGATTGATAAAGTGAAAGAAAAGGCAAGAAAGAGAGGAAATGGGGAAAAAATGGAAAAAAGAAATGAAAGAATGATTGAAGGAATGAAGATATGAAGGAAGGAAGGAGAGAGAGAGAGAGAGAGAGAGAGAGAGATGCATACGTAGAGAAAACCGTAATTTACCGCACCCTGTCGCCAAATAGTATGCAAATTTAGTCATACGGTGCGTGCCAGAGAGAGAGAGAGAGAGAGAGAGGCTGGCAGACAGATACACACACACACACACACACACACACACACACACACACACACACACACACACACACACACACACATTAACCCCTTACAAGACACCTTCCCCTCGGCGGATAATCTTGTTTTCTACTCAATCACTTCCTCCCACACACCGCCTTCAATTAAGAGGGCTTGCTGTGTTCTCTCTCTCTCTCTCTCTCTCTCTCTCTCTCTCTCTCTCTCTCTCTCTCTCTCTCTCTCTCTCTCTCTCTCTCTCTCTCTTCCTTCTATCTTTTCTCTCTCTCTCTCTCTCTCTCTCTCTCTCTCTCTCTCTCTCTCTCTCTCTCTCTCTCTCTCTCTCTCTCTCTCTCTCTCTCTCTCTCTCTCTCTAAGCCAGTCCTTTTACCCATATTTCCTTTAAATGGACTTAATGACATCCTACTTTACATCACTACTACCACTACTACTACTACTACTACTACTACTACTACTACTTTTATTACTACGGGTGGTTTGTTTTTCTACCCACGTATTTTTTATTCAACCAGGCGTTCAGAAATGCTAATATCATTCCTACTAATAACTGAATACAATTACTAAAGCAACGTCCAGCCTATCTCAAATTTTCCAGGACTCGCTATTGCTACCGCTATATTTTTTTGTACTTATTTTTTGTCTTTTTTCTATTATGTAAGTGTTTTATTTTTCTGTCATGTTGTTGTGTATCTTTTTGTGTATCTTCTTTATATTATTTTATTTTTGGGGGTTTCTTATTTTTCTTTTCCGTTATTTTTTTATTTTTCCATTTCTTTTTTTCTATTCTGTATGTGTTTTGTTTCTCTATGATGCTATTGTGTTTCTATTATGTTACTGTTTTCTCTTTTCTGTTGTGTTCTATTTCTATTATATTCTCTTTTTTTCTATTTTCCTCAATTTATTTTCCTCGTTTGTCTATTTTCCTCCTTCTGATGTCGCTTCGCTAATGATTTTCCCTTGTTTTGCGTCATACTCTCGTTTCTCGTGCGTCATATTGTTTTATTTTCTGCATTGCGTCAGAAGTGTAGGCTGGTTTCGTTTCGTCATCCAATACGTTGCGTTATGTGTGTGTGTGTGTGTGTGTGTGTGTGTGTGTGTTCAAGGCATCAATTACCATCACACTTTGCTATCAGTCTCAAAGCGATAAGATATGAATAAAAACTAACGTACTGTGTCTTCAAGTCTTGTTTTAGTATCGGAAAGCGACGTTAAAATTGCGTTCCCCTACGAAATAGATCCAAGGAGTTGCGTCATATTTAGTAAGGCTTTGTATTTCGGTAATCTTGTAGGCCTAGTTGTATTACTCTCTCTCAAAAGGGTAGGCTGTTGATATCGATTTTTCTTGGCTCTCTGTGTGTGTGTGTGTGTGTGTGTGTGTGTGTTGCATCATCTGGGCGTAACGTTCTTTTCATCTGTTTTGGGTATTTCTTCATGGTAAATTTATGGACGTTCCTTCGTATATATGTCGTTTTCTAGTCGTCCAGCCGTGTGTCTTCGCTGCGTGTCGTGTATTGAATCATCTTTACGTAATGTTGTTTAGTCTGCGTGTGTGTTGTTTGTGTGTGTTGGTCTCAGGTTGTCCTTGTAAACCTATCCTGTTGTGTCGTGTCGAGTCATGTCGTGTGCTCCCCTTTCATCTTTTGTTTGTTGCGTCATCTTTATGTAAGGTAGGTTGTGAAGGCTCAGTATCGTCTGTAAACTATTTTATATATCTAGTTTCTAAGGGTCGAGTCTTGTTATCCGTGTGTGCTTGTGTTTCCCGTCATCTTTACGTAAGGTTCTGTAGGTGGTAGATCGTCTGTATCCTTTATTTATTTCTCTAAGCGTATTGACTCGTGTTTTCCGTGAGTGTTTCTGTATTGCATCATCTTTACGTAACATTCTGTAGGCTGAAGATCGTCTGTAACCTTCCTTATATCTTTCCCTAAGCGTGTTCAGTCGTGTTTTCCGTGAGTGTTTCTGTATTGCATTATCTTTACGTAACATTCTGTAGTCTTTAGATCGTCTGTAACCTTTCTTATCCATCTATTTTCTAAGTGTCAAGTCAGTCGTGTTTTCCGTGTGTGTTATGTGTTTTGCATCATCTCTACGTAACGTTATGTAAGTTGTTGACCTTCTGTATCCTTTCTGATGATGTTTTCCCTAGCGCGGAGTCGTGTTATTCATGGTCGTGTTAGTCTGTGTTGCGTCATCACTACGTCAGGCTGTGTCGGACCATCTGTAACCTTTCTAATTCATCTTTTCCAAGCCGTTGAGTCGTATGCTTCGTGTGTGTTGTTCTATGTTGTCCTGCTTGTCCTGGCTACTTGTGATCGTGCATGTAGGAAGAGGAGGAGGAAAAAGAGTACGAGGAGGAGCATGAGAAAGAGGAGGAGGAGGAGGAGAAGAACATTAGGAGGATCAGGAGGAAAAGGAGAACGAGAAGGAAGAGGAGGAGTAGGAGGGTTGGAAAAGATGAGGAAGAGGTGTAGTTTGATTCAGTGTGGCGTGGATAAAATGTTGTGTGTGTGTGTGTGTGTGTGTGTGTGTGTGTGTGTGTGCCTGTGTGTGTGTGTGTGTGTGTGTGTGTGTGTGTGTGTGTGTGTGTGTGTGTGTGTGTGCATCGCGTCTTCCCTGGCGGCGTGTGGCGGACCAACATGTCGGAGTAATCAATCAGCTGTCGCCCCGAACGCCGCCTCCGTGATCCACCCGACGCAGAGGACGCAGGAGGAGGAGGAGGAGGAGGAGGAGGAGGGGAAACAGAAGGAAAAGAAAGGTGTGAGGGCAATGGGGTCAACAACAACAAACACAACAACAACAACAAACTACAAGAAAGACGAAGAAAATGAGGATGGAAAGGAGGAAAAGGAGGAAAGTAGTGCTAGAGGAGGAGGAGGAGGAGGAGGAGGAGGAGGAGGAGGAGGAGGAAGGAAAACAGTAGAAAGGAATGCAGGGAAACAAGAATGACAATAACAGCAACGACAATAATAGAAGAGGAGGAGGAAGAGGAGGAGGAGGAGGAGGAGGAGGAGGAGGAGTGTCTTCCAGGCGGCATAATTATCTCCTATTAACCTCTTTCCTCCTCTCTTCCTCCTCCCTGTTGTCTGCATTCTGACTCCTTATCTCCCCTCCTCTCCCCTCCCCTCCTTCCCCCCCACCCCTCCCCTTCCTCTATTCCACCATAACCAGCGCCAACCGACCTCCTCTCCTCCTCCTCTCCTCTCCTCTCCTCCACTACCACATCTTCAGACCTCTCTAGATATTACCCTCCTCCTTTTCCTCCTTCCCCAATTAGCCAAATCTCCTCCTCCTCTTCCTCCTCCTTCTCCTTCTACTCTTCCTTCTCCTCCTCACAATACGCAGGAACGAGGGAAAATATGCACTTTAAGTCCTCACAAGACCATGAGTAAGGGGGACTATTCAAACGAGGCGGTGCAATGCAGATATCGACAGTTATTCGCCACTGCAACAAACTTCCTCAAGACGTAATTAGTTAGAAAACGATCAAATACTTTAAGAAACACATTAATCGTCAATTTGTTGCATCAGGAGTGAACTATATGGTCCCACACGTAACTATATGCCTTAGTCTGTTCCGCAAGTCACTAAAGCAGGCAGCCATGTAATATGCCAAGAGATCTTCCGTTGCCTGCGCTTCCACGCTTCCCATGTTTCCTCCTTCAGACGCCAGATTTACGACAGCCTCCCCGCGCCGCCGCCACCCGCCGCCTCCACTCAGGGCGGGTTAGTTATGCAAATCGCCAGAGATAATTATGTAAATCAACTCATTCACACGGCTTGTTATGTCCACGATTTGATTGTCTCAAGACACCTACTGCCCGCGGCGGCGACGTCTTCGGAGAGGCCGCCTGCCGAAGACACCTTAGGAGGAACTCGAGGCGCACCGACGGAGGACGGAGAAAGAAAATGGGAGGTAGGGTGTGGGAGGGGTATATGGGAGAGACTGTAGAGGCGGTGTAGGATGGGAACAGAAGGAGTTATAGGGAGCACATGAGAAAGACAGAAAAGGAGTGGAAAGGGGACGGTTGAAGGAGATATGTGGGTGAAAACCGAAAGGAAAAGTGGGAGATAATAAAAAAAAAGAGTGAATGGAAAAGAAAAGGTGATGGAATGAAAAGATGATAAAGATAAATATTAGAAGATAGTTGGCATAGAGAACAGGGAAAATCGAAAAGTCGTATGAAATAATTAAGGGAGAGAAAGAGAGAAATGAGTAAAGAGAAATGGGTAAATGGGAAAGAAAGGGGGAGAAAAAGAAAGGGGAAAGAGGGGGTCTGGGAAAAAATAGGGGGAGGTGGGTTAAAACTAAAACAAAAGATAAATAAATAAAACAGCAAACCAGCAATTAAGAACACCTAACACCCAGAATAACAAACACACAAACACACACACATAACATAACAGGAGCAGTGAGTAGCGGGCTTTTTTTATTATTATTTCCTTTTTTTTTTGCCCTTGAACGGTCTCCTTTCCTGAAAAAAAAAAATACTATCACAAACAACACACAGGCCCGCCCACTCCCCTCACACACACACACACAAGAAAATCTCCCCGCGTTAAACCCGTGATCGGCGCCGCCACGTCACGTCCCTCACACCGCATGACTGACAGACGGAGAGGCAAGTGGCGTTCTATATACGGCGGAAAGCTGCTGCCGCTCACCCACACAACGAGGCACGGGAGTCACAAAGAAGCACAGCAGCCTCCCCGTCACGGCTTAGCTATCAGACGGGACGGGAGGGATCAGGAGAGACACAGAGAGGCAGATTACTAGGTGGAAGGATCCTCAAACTTTCTCTTCCTTCCATTCTTCATCCTATCCATCTTACCTATCCTTCTACCGTGGCATGGATTCGTATTTGTTAGAACTCCCCCAAGAAATTAGTGTCGTAGAGAATTATAACTGTAGTAATTTGGGGTGTGGCTGAGTTTTTTATATGACTTTTTGAGAATATGTGACTTATTAGCGAATGAAGAATTGTGGACTGGTCTTTGTTAGAACTCCAGAAAAGGTGTCTTCGGTAACTGTAGTAGATTAGAGCTTTGGCTGACTTTGGCTCCTCTTATTACAGTCCTTCGTGGGTATTTACTTCATCTACACACCGATACAGCATCTCACTCACGCATCAACACATAAAAAACACGAAATTAAATAACCGTCCGGATAAAATACAATCCACTTTGACTCGCGCTATTTGACTTGCACAAAACATAATTCTTGGAACGGATAATAGCGTGCTGGTGTGTGTGTGTGTGTGTGTGTGTGTGTGTGTGTGTGTGTGTGTGTGTGTGTGTGTGTGTGTGTGTGTGTGTGTGTTTCCGGGCGCGTTTCCGGAAGCAGGGCAGGACTACGTGAGTGAGGAGGAGGAGGAGGAGGAGGGAAGGGAGGACTAATAAGGGGTCTGACTGGGCGGCTAAGGGACTAATAAACTAACGGAGGGCTGATGGGCTTGGGGAGGGGGTGGAGGGGGTAAAGGGGGGAGGGGGGGAGGGGGGGGGCGGCGCATAATGGTGTGGAGAACAAATGGACTTCAAGCGGCCCCCAAAAAGTGGCAATCTGTAGGCTAATTACGACAGGCCGCTCCTATTAATTGTGGAAAAAACGGCGAAAACTATTCTGCCGTGTTTCCGTGTGTGTGTGTGTGTGTGTGTGTGTGTGTGTGTGTGTGTGTGTGTGTATACGTGGGTACATATTCCTATCACTATTATCATCATTAACATTAGAAGGCTACTATTATTTGCATCTACAATAATGAAAACAATAAAACAAGATTAAAAAAAACACGCTTATTTCAATGCCCAAAAAGACTAGTAAGTAAGAAAGGGTTGATATGGTTAAGGAAAGGTCGTTAAGTTGGTAACACTGTACCATCACTGAAGTCGAGAGGTCACACTTATCATAATATTTTACCGTCTCTCTAGTCTATGTCTTCTTTCATATGGAGCAGCGGGTGATGGAAGTATAGTTTTCTCACATTCTTATTTTCCTCTTAACCTCCCCCCTTAATCATTTTCCATATTTCTCTTAAGCCCATTGTGAGGAGAGAGCGTGAGACGGCGAGCCGGCCACTAACGAATTCAAATTTTACCCTCATTTGTTTTTCTTTTATTTCACACTTTCTCTCTCCATCCTGACTTTAAAAAGGAAGGTGTCTGAGGTTAATGCGAATAAAGAAAAGGCCGCCATAAATATTCAGTCCTTATTCTTTTCTTAACGCGTGGAGGGAAAAATATACGAAGCCTTCCCGAGGGTTCATACTTTTAGGGGCGACGTAAGGTGTGTGTGTGTGTGTGTGTGTGTGTGTGTGTGTGTGTGTGTGTGTGTGTGTGTGTGTGTGCGGGGCCTGTCTCACCTGGGCGCTAATGAGGGACACGGGGCCACACCTCACCTACCGCGGCAGATGAGAGGACGAAAATGATGACCAGGTATGTGTGTGTGTGTGTGTGTGTGTGTGTGTGTGTGTGTGTGTGTGTGTGTGTGTGTGTGTTTCTCTCACCCAAACACATACTCAAATCCACACACACACACACACACACACACACACACACACACATTACTATCTTCCCTCTCATCTTCTCTCTTCCCTTCAGCCATTACACACGCCTTCCCTTCCTCTTCCCTTCTTCCTCCCTTCCTCCCTCTCTCCACTCAACACCTTCTACCTCTCCCTCCCTCCCTCCCTCCCTCCGCCAGTCCAAGGAAGTGATTGATGATGCAAGGAAAGGAGGAAGGGAGGAACTTTACTAGGTGGAAGGAGCCTCAAACTTCCTCTTCCTCCTCCTCTTCCTCCTATTCTTCCTCTCGGCTCCCGGCGTAAGAGGAAGGAAGTAATGGAGAGGCTGCCGATGGTATGAAGAGGATGGAGAAGAGGAAGACTGAGATTGAAAAGAAAGATGAAAAGAAAATGATGGTGAGTGATAGAAAGAGATACTGAATGGATAAACAGGATAAAAAAGAAGGAAAGAAGTAAGTAAAGAGAATAAGATTGCAGTAATGAATAGAGAGGAAAGGGCAATATACGAGAGGGAAAACGAGGGAAAGAGGGAAAATTTAGGAAAAAGAAGAAAATAGACCTAATATGGAAAAATGGGGAAAATGAAGGAAAAGTAACATGAATGAAGAAATAAAAGCAGACGGGAGGGAAAAAAGAAGACAAAAATGGAAAAAAATAGGGAATAAAAAGGAACACGAGGAAAATATTGGAAAAACAACAGAGGAAAATGAGAAAATAGAAAAAGAGGAAATATGACAAAGAAAGGAAAACAGACAAGAAAAAGAAAAAGAGGGAAAGGGAAGAAGAGAAAAGGAAGGAAAAGGGAAAAAACGAAGGAAAGAGAGAAAATGGGAAATAAAAGTGAAAAGGAAAGATGAGAAAAAGGTTAGAAAAGGGGAAGGGGGGGGAGGGGGGAAGGGCACGTCACAGGTAACCGTAAAGTGATCCAATTACGTCCAAGAGACAAGATTTATTATGTTTTATTAGATTATTAAACCCTCGACTTCATGGGACGGAGGGAACCTATCGCATCTCTCTCTCTCTCTCTCTCTCTCTCTCTCTCTCTCTCTCTCTCTCTCTCTCTCTCTCTCTCTCTCTCTCTCTCTCTCTCTCTCTCTCGTTATTCCTTTTTTTTTATTCCTACAAACTTCCTTTCTTCTCATTCTCTCCCTTCCTCTTCTATTCCATTTTCTTTATTCTTTCCTCTTTATTCTTTTTTTTCTCTTCCTCCTTTTTCTTCTTCTCCATTTTCTCTTCCCTGTTTTATACATATTTTTCTTTTTTCCTTCCTTCCTTCCTCTTCCATTTCCTATTCTTTCGTTCTAATTCTTTCATCTTTCAATTTTTTTCTTTTTTTTTCTTCCTCTCTTTTCTCCTCCTCCTTTTCCTCTTCTCCGATTCATATACATCTTCCCTTCTTCCGTCCGTCCGTCCTTTCTTCCTTTCTTCCAACTCCTTTTTATCTTGTTATTCTTCCTCCACCTTTATTATTTTTTTTTGTTATTTTATTTTCTTACTTTTGCTCATTAGTTCCTGCACGTCTCCATTTTTGCTTCTCATTCTCACAAGTTTTTTTTTCCTTTTTTTCTTTTCTCTTCCTCTTCCCTTTTTATCACCTTCCTTTGCACTTCCTCCTTTACTACCTGCTGCCTTTCATGTATTATCTTTCTGTTGCTTCTCCTGCATTTATTTCGTTCCTGCTTTTTTTTTCCTTCCTCCTGTTCGTTCTGCTTCTTTCTCTTCTTCTTCTTCTCCTACATTCATCATCTTTATTTACACCACCATTTTCTTTCCTCTTATTCCTCCTCATTCTACACGTTCTCCTCCTCCTCCTCCTCCTCCTCCTCCTCCTCTGTATAGTAAAGGTCAGTCAGGAAGGTCAAAACTAAGAGGGTTGTGGGGGTTGGATAAGGTTGTGAGAGGGATAAGAGGGAGGAGAGGGGAAGGGGTGAGGGAGGAGGAAGGGAGGAATGCATGAGAGGGAAAGGAGAAGGGGAAGAAGAAGGGGAAGAGGTTCATGAGTCAAGATGGAAAGGGATTAGAAGCTGAAGGGCGGAAAAGGAGCGTGCAAAAAAATGAAAGGGAAGGGGAAAGAAAAAAGAGAGGAATTGAAGGAAAAATGAAGGAAAAGAAAGAAAAGGGAAACGGAAAGAAAAAAGAAAGGAATTGAAGGGGAAAGGAAAGAAAGAAAAGGAAGGGAAACGGAAAGAAAAAAGAAAGACATTGAAGGGAAAGGGAAAGAAAAGAAAGGAAGGGAAAGGGAAAAAAAAGGAATTGAAGGGGAAAGGAAAGAAAAGAAAGAAAAGGAAGGGAAAGGAAAAAAAAAGTGGTGGCCAGAAAATAACGAAAGAAATTAACAAAGAGAGGAAGGATACAAAGATAAAAGAGAAGGGAAAGGAGAGGAAAGGAAAGTGGATGAGGAAAAGAAAGAGGGAAAAAGAGAAAAGCTACAGAGATGAAAAGGGAAGGGAAAGAAGGAAAAAAAGTATAATACATGAAGAAGGAAAGAAAACCAAAAAAAAAAAGCAGGAAAACGATACAGATGAAAAGAAAGAAAAAAGCAGAAAAGAAAACGAAGGAGGAAAAAGATCAAGGGGAAGAAAGTGTGAACATAAAAGGGAAAAGAGAAATTAAAACGGAAGGAGAATGAAGGGAAAGGAGAAAGTGGGAAAAAGGAAGAGGAGGAATGGAAAAGGAAGAGGAGAAAGAAGAGGAGAAAGCAGATAAAAGGGAAAAAGGGAAGGGGAAAGTCAGTAAGAGAAGAAGAAAGAGGGGAAGAGGAGGAAGAGGAGGAAGGGGAAAGGAAAGAGGAAGAGGAGAAAGCCAGTGAAGGAAGGATAAAGATGGAAAGAGAGGAAGAGGAGAAAGCAGAGGAAAGGAGGAGGGGAAAGAGGAGAAAGCAGATGAAAGGGAAAAGGAGGGAAGGAAGGGGAAAGCCAGGAAGAGAAGGAGAAAGAGGAAAAGATGAAGAGGAGAGAGCAGATGAAATGGGGGAAGGAGGAAGAGGAGAAAACAGAGGAAGGAAAAGGAAGGTGGAGGGGAAGGGAAGAGATGACTGCAGAAGATTAGATGGAAGGGGGAAGGGGGAGTGGAAATGACTGCAAGATATGAAGAGAAGGGAAGGAGAGCCTGCAAGATATGAGAGGAAGTGGAAGTGGAAAGCCTGCAGGAGATGAGAAGAGGAGGAGGAGGAGGAGGAGGAGGAGGAGGGAGAGAGGACTGGATATAAGAGGAGGAGGGGAAGGAGGCAACTGAGGGAGAAGTGAGGGGGAGGGGAAGGATGGAGGATAGTAGGAAGGCCGCTGCAGAGGAGGAGGAGGAAGAGGAACAGGGGAAGAAGAGGAGAGGAGGAGGGAGAAGAGAAGGAGGAGGAGGAAGAGGAAAGAAGGGAATGAAGGGAAGAGGGTAAGGAGGACAGAGGAAGAAACAGGATAAGAGAGGGAGGAAAGCTGTGGGAAAGAGGAGGAGGAGGAGGAGGAGGAGGAGGGGGAGGAGGAAGAGGAGGAGGAGGAGGAGGAGGAACAGACGGGCCACGGCGTCAGCTTTAAGCATGAAGCACGAAGCTCTGGCAGGCGGCAGGCTCCTCCTCCTCCTCCTCCTCCTCCTCCTCTTCCTCTATATCCTTCCTCTGTATCCCCCCTTATCCACAACCTCCTTCTCCATCATACCTTTTCTCTCTCTTCTCTTCTGTCTTCACCTCCTCTTAGATCCACTACTACTACTACTACTACTACTACTACTACTACTACTACTACTACTACTACCACCACTGCCACAATTTCCTCTCTCCCCTTCTTTCACCACTTCCACAAATTACTATAATCATGCACTCTCCCCTAATTCTCTCTCTCTCTCTCTCTCTCTCTCTCTCTCTCTCTCTCTCTCTCTCTCTCTCTCTCTCTCTCTCTCTCTCTCTCTCTTTTCCTCTATTTTCCAATCTCCCAACTTCTTCTTCTTCCCAAAAAACAACACCAGCCTCCCATCCCATCTTCATCTCCTCCACGGCTCCCAAGACAGCCCTAGAAACTTCTCCTCCTCCTCCTCCTCCTCCTCCTCCTCCGGCTTCTGCTTCTTCTTCTTCTTCCTCTCTTTCTCCTATCTCTTTCTCCTCCTTTCCATCTTCTCTTGCTTTCTCCGTTTCCAGCTCCATCTTTGGTATTTTTTTCCTCCTCTATTTCCCTTCTTCTCTTTCTTCTTCTCTTCGTTTCCCTTTCTCTTTCGATTCTCTTTCTCTCTGTTCTTTTCCTTCTCACTCAATCCATCTTTATTTCCTTTACTTTTCTTCTTTTTTTCCTCCTCTTCATTCTTTTCCTTCACCTTGTGCTCATGTTTCCTCTCCATCTCTTAACATTTTTTTTCTTTCTTTTCATATTATTTTTTTTTATTCGTCTTCCTCCATTTTCTATTTGTCCATTTTCTTTTATCGTCAGGCATTTTTTTTTATCAATCTGTTTTCCTTTTCATTTCGCTTTTTCCTTTTCTCTTCCCTTTTCACCGGTACAATTCTTTTCTTTTTATCTTATTCCACCTTTTCTCCTACTCTTTTCAATCCAATATGCTCTTTTTCTCTATCTTTTTTTTCTTTCTATGCAATAATTTCCTCTTTCCCCTCCGCTAATCGTTCTTCTCTCCCCCTCTTCCTCCTTTCCTCTTTCCTCCCTCCCCCACTTATTTTTCCTTCCTTTTATTTTCCCCCTCAAAAAAAGTCTTTAAGAAATCCCCATTTTTTCTGAATATATGATAACTCTCTCTCTCTCTCTCTCTCTCTCTCTCTCTCTCTCTCTCTCTCTCTCTCTCTCTCTCTCTCTCTCTCTCTCTCTCTCTCTCTCTCTCTCTCTCTCTCTCTCTCTCTCTCTCTCTCTCTCTCTCTCTCTCTCTCTCTCTCTCTCTCTCTCCCCTCTTGTCTCTTTTCTCTCCATTTTTATATCTCCCTCTGCCTCTCTACTCTCCATTTTATCGTCTCTCTCTCTCTCTCTCTCTCTCTCTCTCTCTCTCTCTCTCTCACATCATACCTGAAGTACTCACATTCCTCTGGTCCTTTCTCTTCATTTCCTTCCTTAAGACCTCCTCCTCCTCCTCCTCCTCCTCCTCCTCCTATTCCTCCTCTTCCATTGCCATCCGCCTTCTCCGTCGTCCTCTCTCTAAATCATATTCTCTCCTTCTCTCTTTCTCTTCCAATCTCTTCCTCTAATCTACCTATTATCTCCTCTCCTTAATTTTTTTCCTTTCATTTCTTTCTTCTCCTCCTCTACCTCCTCTTCCTTCAAAATCATGGGTCCTTCTCTTCTTCCAATTTCGTCTCATCTTCCTTCCCATTATTCATCCCATTAATTTTTCACCTATTAAAATTGTCCATCTTCCTATGCCTCTTCTTTTTCCTTCTCCCTCTTCCTCCTCCTCTTCCTCCTCCTCCTTCTAAATTATGCGTCCTGCTCATCCTATTCCTTTTCATCTTCCTATTATTTTATCCAATCTATTTTCCACCTTTTATAATTTCCCTCCTCCTCCTCCTCCTCCTCCTATTCCTCCTCCTCCTCCGCGTCACGCCAGTCCGCCGTCAAATGGTTCGTATTTCGAGAGCAATAATCTTCCCTTTGTCCCTTTATGGCGCATGAAAACTAATGCGTCTGAGCTTTTCACACTCTCGCGACGGTCCCATGTGTGTGTGTATGTGTGTGTGTGTGTGTGTGTGTGTGTGTGTGTGTGTGTGTGTGTGTGTGTGTGTGTGTGTTATTGGTTCTGTTTGATGATAAAATTGACTAAACACTAATTGAACAAATATTTGGTTATGTGTATTCACCTTGATATGTTGTGTGACTAATGTTTTTTTCCCTTGTTTTTTTTTTATTCATATTTTTCTTTTAATTTTTCCCTGTCCACTACTTTTAATTTTCTCCTCTCCTCTCTCTCTTTTCTCTCTTTCTCTCTCTCTCTCTCTCTCTCTCTCTCTCTCTCTCTCTCTCTCTCTCTCTCTCTCTCTCTCTCTCTCTCTCTCTCTCTCTCTCTCTCTCATTCCTCCACCTCTACTCGTTATCATTCATATTCTTCCTCCTCCTCCTCCTCCTCCTTTTATTCTGTTTCTTTTTCACTTCGTTTTCTTTCTAATCTCTCAATCCATTACTAACTTCTACCTCTCCTCCCCTTCCTCCTTCTCCTCCTCCTCCTTCCCCTGACTAAGCCTCCTCATTAGGCCACATCCCTACTCTGCTGGTTTCTTCGTCCAAAACTCGGAGTTGAGGGTAAATTTGAGTGTTCCAAAGAGCTTCGGGGCAAGTGGTTCCCCGTGATTGAAAAGGAAGGTAAGGAAGGGACGAAAGGGAGGGAGGGAGGTGGAAGTTGGGTATTGAGGGAGGGAAGGGAAAAGGGGAGGAAGGAACGAAGGCAGAGTTTTTTGTGGAAGATGAAGGAGGGTGGAAGGGCGGGGAGGAGAAAAGGAAGGAAGGAAAGTAAGAAGGGAGAGAGATATGAGAGGGAGGGAGAGGGGAAGTGAGGAAAGGGGAAACAAAGGAGAGGAAGAAAAGAAGGAGATATCAGAAAGGGATGAGGAATAATGGCAGGGAGAAAGGATGACAGGAAGGGATGAAAGGGGAAACAATGGAAACGAAGGAAGAAGGGAGAGAGATATGAGAAAGTGATGAGGAAGGATGAGAAGGAAGGAAAGGAAGAAAGGAAGAAGGGATACATATTTGAGAGAGGGATGATGAAGGGTGGGAGATGAAAGATGAATGATGGAGGCAAAGAAAGAGGGAGGGAGGGATGATGGCAGATGAGTCTGGGTGAGGGAGAAAGGAAGGAGGAACGAAGGGAAAAGAAAAGGAAAGGGAAATAAGGAAAAGGAAAGAAAAGTCCTCTTCCCAATCTTTCCCATCCCTCCTAACTTTCATTCTCTCTCTTCCTCTTCTCTCTTCCACCTCTCCGCAGCCTCACGATGGAGAAAGAAAAATGCAATCACCCATTCCCATAATTAAACTCCTCCTTCTCCTCCTCCTCTTCCCTCTTCTCTCTAACCAGCCTCTCCTCATCTCCTCTGCCTTCTATTCTTTACATTCCTCCCATTATTTCCTTTCTACAGCCATTCCTTCTCCTCTTCCTCCTCCTCCTTTCTCTCACACATCTTCCTTGCTCTTCCACTTCCACTCCCAGCCACTCCCTTCACTCCATGCCTCACCTCCTTCCATTTCGGTATTTTTCGTAGTCTCTAATTTCCTTCTCTCTTTTTTTTTCCTTAGGCTGAGCTGCTCATTTCAAATCCTTGCCTTCCTCTTCGTCCTCTTTCCCTTCCTCTTTTTTTTTCTGCAGAGTTTTCTTCCTCCTTTGAGTTACCCACTTCGATTCCTTGGCTTTCTCTCCCTTTTTATTCCATTATTTTTTCGTCCTTTCAGCTTCTCATTTCAAATCCTCGCTTTCATTTTTTCTTCCAGTTTCCCTTCGCTTTTCCTTTCCCTTCCTTTCACCTACTCATTTCAGGACTTTCCTTTCCCTCCTTTTTTTCTTGCTTTCTTTAAACCGTTATTTTTTACTCCTCTTTGTCCCTAGCCCGCCTCTCCCTTTCCTTCGTAACTACACTCTCATCCACCAACCCCGTCACATACCCTTGATCAACCCACCTATACGCCTTTCCTCTTGCAGCCCCCAAGTAAATATAATCACCCAGTCATTGTTAATATATTTCATGGGAGCAAAGTGTCATGTCTGTTTTCTACCTCTTTGTTCAGCTCTGTGTTTCTTCCCGCAAAAATAACTTCCTATATAAATCTCAATGTGCATAGCTTCAAACATTTCATCATCATCGTCCTTTATTAGTCAAATGTAAGACAAACCTATTCCAAAACCCCCTTCACCTTTCCTCTTCCTCTAAAGCTAGTGTATTCCATCTGGCTACGACAAACGCTCTAACTTCATCTCTCCGCCTGGCTCTATCGGCCCTGACTTTTATAACTTCTAGATTATTTCTTTCATACGTTCTTTACTTATCATTTATACGTATGTCATGACCTGCCCGAGTCTATTTCTTGTTTTTAATCGTTATTAGAATACTTTCACGTCTGTATATGCCAATAAAGACAGGAATAGCATTTCCTCCGCTTATTTCAACTCTTTTTCCTTCCCGTAAAACAACTTTCCTCCATTCTTTATCTTCTCTGGGGGATGTTAAGGCCACTACGTTGGTCTTTGTCTGTGTATAAAAATGCTAACAATACTTTTTTTATGAACTTGATATATAAAAATGTCCAGCATTAATATTATTGTAAGTAATAATAATTAGATCGCCGTGTAGACAAAGCGCATTTACATAATTTATCGTTTATCTAACTAACAACATTTATTCTGATGACATGAATGAAAAATAATTATAAACTCGTGTCACATTCGAGTGTAATGAACGAAATTATACCCGTACCCACATTCTTTTCCAAATGAGATCAAGCGCACACACACACACACACACACACACACACACACACACACAGATATGAAAAATAAGTAAGCTAGGAAAGACAAAAAGCGTTCAGTAATGTAAACACGGCTGGATGTGACCGTAGACTTTTACGCATACCTGCCTGTATATAACGCTCCACCTGTAACACACTCTTCATCTTGTAACCATTGGAAAGGTGATGGCAATTTCCTAGAAACATGCTGAAAAATAACATCTGCTCAATAGTCTACTGATATTGAAAAGTGCTTAACATTTCCCGAGACTTATAGTAACATAAGAACTTGGTAAATGAATGACACATAGGTACTACACATGTTGCCATAATAAGCAGTCATTTGTTCAGTTATGGGTAAGATTCCCCCTTTCGGGTCCCGCTAACGCTTCATCCGTTTCATAATCTCTGTGGAAAAGTTTGGAGTGGTCTGAACGTCGTCTGTCGGCCGTCCAAACTAATCCAATTCCGTACAGTAACTTTGACGGGAAGGGGCGCGGATAGCAGAGGCTCCGGAAGGGGTTACTATTAAGAATGGAAAGAGAAACAGAGAAATCAGATAAGAAAATTACGCAGCAAGATATGTATTCAAAAAGGACATAAGTGGTAGTAGTTGTTGAAGTTGTATCAGTAGTAGTAGTAGTAGTAGTAGTAGTAGTAGTAGTAGTATTGGTAGTCGTAGTAGCATGAAGGAACATAATCTATCAGCATTAGGAAGGCGAAGTAATATAAAGTTTCGTATGCAAATGTCTCTCTTTAATCCTAGCGGTGACGGCGGAGCACCTGGCGGAGGCTCCCACGCAGGTAATGAGCTTAGTCGCGTCCCCGCCAGCCAGGTAGGAGGCCAGGTAAGCAGATGGCGTCTTGGAGATTAGGGAGAAGAAGTGAAACGTCTCCTGGCGCGGGGATGCTCGAATATATATAAATACGAAGGGAAGGAAGTTTTGGAAGGGATGCTGAGTGGATGAGAGGATGAAATAGAGATGAAATAGTAAAAAAAAAAATAATAATAATAAAAATAACAAAAAAAAACTTAATGAATGCAAAGGAAAGGAAGTTTTTAGTTGATGCTGAGCGGATGAGAGGATGAGAAGGAGATGAAAAAGTAAAAACCCAATAAAACACAACAAGAATAAGAGCGAAACTTAATAAATGAAGTGCGTGAAAGTGAAAATGAGGAAAGAAAGGGAAAGATGGAAAGGAAAAAAAGACTAAAATGAAGGTTAAAAAAAGATAGGGTTATCAGACTTTTTCAACACCAACTTAAGAATTATCGACTAAAACACCCTTCCTTCATCCTACCCTCTCTCTCCCACTCTCTCTTTTCGCCCCCCCCATTACACACACACACACACACACACACACACACACACACACACACACACACACACGTTATCAGGCATCGTCACTTCTCCCGAACTCACGATAGCGGCTGAAGGGATGGGCGGGCGAGGACATCCATCGCCGAGACTCGAAGCGAAAGAAAACGGGAACTTCGAGGCTAAGGGAGGAGGACTTCGAAGGCGTTGGGGTGAAGGGAAAGGGGTCAAAGGGAGCTACAAGGGGTGTTTTGGGAGCTTAAAGGGTGCTGGGGATGGAAAGATGAAGAGGATAGCGGAGGGATGGGAGTAGGAAAAAACTGAGGATGCAAGGGGGCGAAGGGAGGGAAAGAGGGTGAGGGTAGGGACAAAGGGAGCTTGAAGGGGTGTTTTTAAGGGGATTAAAGAATGTTGAAGAGGGAAAAGCGAAGTGGAATGCAGGGACGAAGGAAAGAATGGGACGGTGGAAGAGTGAGGGGGTACAGGGTGAGTAAAAGGACAGGGGAAGGTTCAAGGGATGTTCAGAGGTGAGAAGAGAGAAAGGGGTAGCTTCATAGGGAGACTTTAAAGATGCTGGGGACGAAGAAACGAAGAGGGTAGCGGGGACGAAGGCAAGAAAGGGGGTGGGTAAGAAAGAGGGTCATGGGGTGTTTCGGGGGAGGCAGGAGGGGCAGGGGCTCAGGGGTATTGATGGAGGGTCTCCGGCGCTGATAAGGTGAGATACTGGCTCTCGTGCCGTCCATCGCGCGAGAATGGCCACCGCGCACCTCAAAAACCTGCCGCTGAATATGTTGTCGATGACTTGGTGGTGGTGGTGGTGGTTGGGTGGGGGGGAGGGGGTGGTTTGTGGGTCTTGATGTTGGTGTTGAAAGTGGTGGTGGTGGGAGGAGGTGGTTGCGTGGTAGTGGTGGTGGGGGTTTAGGTAAGGAATGGTACATAAGAACATAAGAACGTAAGGAGTCTGCAAGAGGCCGGTTGGTCTATACAAGGCAGCTCCTGTACACTCAACCCCACCTTACCTCACCATCCATGGCTTTATCTAACCTCTTCTTGGATGTATCTATGGTATTGGAACCCACAACATGGCTCCCAAGCCTGTTCCATTCGTCCACCACTCTATTGGTGAACCAATTATTTGCCTATGTCTTTGTTGAATCTGAATTTGTCTAACTTAAAACCATTGCTACGCGTCCTACCTGGCTCTTTCACTCTCAAAATTTTATTGACATCCCCTTTATTAAATCCCTTCATCCATTTGTTGACTTCGATCAAGCTTAAAGTGGTTGTGTTTCGGGTTAAGGCTTGCAGGAGGAGATGATTGGTGATAGCGGAAAGAAGGCTGGGGTAGTAGTAGTGATGATGGTGGGTGTGTAGTGGGGTGGCTGAGAAGGGGATGTGGTAGTGGTGGTAGTAGGGGTAGTAGTGGTTGGGAATATCATTTAAAGAGTGGTGGTCAGTGAGGGTGTGATGTGGAAGGGTTGAGGAAGAGAGTATAGGGGAGGAGGGTCTTGGTGGTGGTGGGGGGGGTGGAGGTGGTGGTGACGGTGGCGGGAAATGAAATAATATAAATAAACTCGATTCAGTAACGACGCAGGTGATTCTGGAGCTCGTCAACATCACGCTCTTGATGTTCTTGAAGCCGTTTTCTTGAGGTAAAAGAAATTCGATACAAAAAACAAGTCAGCTCCATTTCTTTCCCAACTTCACTGCGACACGTAAGTCATTTTCTTTGAGTTAGGTTTTATTTGAAGACAATAATTTAGCTTTTTCATTTCATTACGTAAGTTCACCCTAACAAGTATCAATAAAACATTAGAAGAAAAACAAGATAAACTATATACACACGCGTACATGATGGCCTGAGGAATAAAAGGAAAAAAAGAAAAAAAAATAATAATATACCCTCACCAAGAAAAATATGAGGAAGAAACAAACAATAAACAACCAAAAACAAAAATAAAAACAAAGTAAAAAGTTAAAAAATAAAACAATCTCTCCACAAAAATAAACCGGAAATGGAAAAAGAGAGAAACTGCAAATAGAACAAAACCGCCAACAATTTATTCTGCCCCTGACCTGACATGTGACCTTGACCCATATTCGCTGAAGGTCACCCACATCTGACCTACCCTCCGGCACCCTCCATTCCTCACATCCTGGTCATTCTCCTCCTCCTCCTCCTCCTCCTACTACTACTACTACTACTACTACTACTACTACTACTACTACTACTATTACTACTTCTGTTACTACTACTGCACCCCCTCACGACACACCCACCACCACACAGAGTCTCTACACTACACGACATTCTACCCATACACATCACAAACATACAAACATACATACATACGCGCCCTTCGAGCTCAGCCTCCTCCACAACAGACACACTCAGGCCTCTCACCCTTCTCAGCCCTTCCCTGTTAAAACACTGCACTCCCCTCCACCACCACCATCTCCATAGTACCATGCCGTCCTCCCCTTCATTCTCTCTGTTTCTTCAGTGCGCCAAAGCAAAACGTTTTAATCAAAGAATCATCAAACTCTATCATCACTAAGGTGTGTTTGTAGCCTTCTTATTTGCCTCTTGAAACTGCATTACTTTCATAAGAGGAAGAAGAAACAGGCCTTTGACCACGAATCATATAAACTTATCTCTCTCTCTCTCTCTCTCTCTCTCTCTCTCTCTCTCTCTCTCTCTCTCTCTCTCACAGACAAACACAATTTCTCCCTTACGCGATGGTCAAGTGTTTTCTGTCAGGCCAACACATGTTCCCTCGTTCTCTAATGCCGACCCGTGTTTTCTAGCCCTCCAGTACTGGCCGCCGTACCATTTGTCTGGGTTTCTTTTGGGCCGCTCTCGTTGGCCGGCCGTTTGTCTGTGTTTACTAATGCCCGCCACTCGCCCTTGATCGCTGAGTGCCGCTAAAAGTCACCCCGAGACTCATCAGAGCGGCCCTGGGGCAACACACGTCCTTGTTCCCCGCGTAATAGTGTACAATTTGCCCCCTTAAAGAATGGCCGTGTTCCGCGCTTCCGCCACTCCCGCCTCCTGTGTCCCTGCATGAACCTCTACCCTTTCTCTTCCGCCGCCTCCTCCTCCTCAACCTCCTCCACTAAGCTTGTTTCCCTGCCTCTCCGCCGCTCTCTGCCCGGCACTACACAGCCCTAATTAGACTTACTCAGCCTAATACAAAGAACGGTCCGCCTCCCCCTTTTATGTTTGTTTTATTTCGTTAGTTTGTTTATGGTCTCTTTCTTCTCCTGTTGCTTCTGTTTTTCGTGTAGTGTTGAGAATGGAAGTAGTTGCTTGACACGTTAAAAATTTAGGGATGTCTTGAGTTGATGTTTCGATCTACATTTTATTAGTTTTTTTTTTATAGGAATATGACTTTTTTATTATTATTGTGTTTCGTGACATGGCTGTGAGAGTTTTATTATTGGGAAACTATATAAAAAAAAACAATATAATCTCCTCGTATTACAATATTATCTAAAGTTAATTTCTCCTCAAAAAACGTATAAACAGATTAATGATTTTTTTACCAATCTTCAGCAGTTTAGAAGCATTACCCATGAACCACTACTACTACTACTACTACTACTACTACTGCTATTATTACTATTACTACTACTATTACTACTACTACTACTACTACTACTACTACTACTACAACTACACTCCTTCCCGGCACACCCATCCCCCCACACAGCCTCTCAGTACATTCTACACTAACTCTCCTTTCACTACACTCTACCTATAAGCTCCCCCCCCCCACACACACACGCACACCCAAAAGCATACACACGCTTTCTTCCTCCTCACCCCCCTCCAAAGCACACACACAATGTCTCTCTCTCTCTCTTACTCTCTGTCTCT
Source organism: Eriocheir sinensis (assembly GCF_024679095.1). Classification (NCBI taxonomy): domain Eukaryota; kingdom Metazoa; phylum Arthropoda; class Malacostraca; order Decapoda; family Varunidae; genus Eriocheir; species Eriocheir sinensis. The sequence continues at coordinate 2,997,686 of NC_066555.1, read as the reverse complement.
CACCCTTTCCTTTACCTTATATTCGTGTCTAAAGGGATTTTTTTTTTTTTTTTTTTTGTGTGTGTGTGTGTGTGTGTGTGTGTGTGTGTGTGTGTGTGTGTGTGCATAATGAGAACTCGGCGCTGAAGTGAAGCCTCCGAGCATCGACTCTTCATGCCTCGCCTCTTCTATTGATCGCACTCTAATTGGGTGATTATGTTCGCGGCGATGGTTGTGTGTGTGTGTGTGTGTGTGTGTCTGTGTTCAGGTGTAGGGGGGAAGAGGGGGGTCCAGGTAAGTTTGTGTTTATTATTTTCTTATGTCTGTACCATGTTATTCTTCACTACGAGTCTTCACTGCCTACAACCTCTCACTATTTCTCCTTTAATTTCACTTTTCCTTCTTGTACCTGTGTTTCCACCTCTATTTGTTACTGTTTTTCCTCATCCTTCATTACCCTTCAACACCAGTACCACCACCACCACCACCACCACCACCATCACCTCCTCTCCTCCTCTCCCTCTCCCTACCCTTCCACCATTCTCCCCATCTCTACTTTCCCTGCTCAAATCCCTTACTCTCCCCACGACACAAACAACACAGCTCCCAT